>NC_141001.1:129010671-129530289 GCF_052327205.1 Somniosus microcephalus
GTCGCTCTCTATGTTCCCCCCCAGTCGCTCTCTCTCTTCCCCGCCATTCGCGCTCTCTCTTCCCCCCCAGTCGTACTCTCTCTTCCCCCCCCAGTCGCTCTCTCTCTTCCCCCCCCCACCAGTCGCTCTCTCTCTCTCTCTCTTCCAACAACAACATGCCCTTGAAAAAGCCTCGGCACCGCCGGGCACTCCAGCTAGTATATATATAAAAGAGTTGGTTTGTCTGTCCGCTATACACTCAAAAGTTATAGCGCGTACCTACACACATGTTATATCAAAAGAAAGCTTATCATTAGGGGAGTCTAATAGGCGTATTTACTTTTTGGCCAGACAAAAATTGTTCGGACACTATACAAAAAATGTTCAAAAAAAGGACAAAATCCGCTCATTAGCGGTTGACCAATCCTACCGCTCATTAGCGTGGAGTGACGTGAACGTTGATGAATCCTACTGCTCATTAGCGTTGAGTGAAGTGATGGTTGACCAATTGGGCGTTTCATGGTGTTTGTGGGCGGGGCCTAATCATTCAAACTGCCGAGCGGGAGCTGAGCTGAGGTGAGTGGCGGCCATTAAACACCTGCCGGGCCTCAAGCTCAAAAAATGGTAATGGAGTTACGGGGTTCGGGTGGGATATGTGTCGGTGCAGGCTCGATGGGCCGAAATGGCCTCTATCTGCACTGTGAGGTTTCTGTGATTCTGAGGTGAGGAAATTGTTGATTCATTAGTATTGATACATTAAATACAGATTTTCAGCAAAAAAAAAGTTGGTTTTAAAAGAAAAAAAAATCCATTTGCAAAGGGGACTCGGGCTTTCCCCCCATCGGCGGTGGATGAGCTGCCTACAGGCCTCAGGCCTCAAAGCCTCGGCCTCTCCTCGCCAGCCACGCCCAAGCTAGGCACTGCCCGTCCCGCTGGGCCCGATTCCAAACCAGCGGCCCGCGATCGCCGCCATCTTGGTAAAGGCTGGCGGGGCGGAACCGGGCCGAGCGTAGCCATCACCGCCATCTTGGTAAAGGCTGGCAGGGCGGGACGGAGCCCAGCGGGAGGTGAGTTGGGGTCACTCGGCCCGGTCCTCGGCTCCGTTTGCAGCCGGGGACACCGGCTTTCCCCGCCTCGGACAGGTCCCGGGGCTTGGCTCTGTTCTGTTTACAGCCGGCGACTCAGCCTTTCCCCCCCTCGGCCCGGTCCCGGGGCTCAGCTCCGTTTGCGGCTGCAGGCCGGGAACTCGGCCTTTCCCCCCCTCGGCCCGGTCCCGGGGCTCGGCTCCGTTTGTGGCTGCAGGCCGGCGACTCAGCCTTTCCCCCCTCTCGGCCCGGCCCCGGGGCTCGGCTCAGTGTCCGGGCTTCAGGCGCTAGGGAGGGAGAGGGGAGGGAGGGAGATGGGAGGGAGGGACAGAGAGGATAGCAGGGAGAGACAGGGGGAGAGAGGGAGAGAGGCAGGGAGAGGAGTGGGAGAGAGAGGGAGGGAGAGAGAGCAAATAAAACACAACAAAAAACAATGGGAAGTGTGAGCCAAACAAGTGGGAGGACCCAGCGATCCAAAAAATCTTGTGAAATGAGAATACAAACACGAGGGGACAACCTCCCTCCTGCCCACACCCCCGCAGCCAGATTAATCAGTACCCGGTCCCCAGACTATCGACAGACCCCCTTCCCCCAGACTAACAATTGACCCCCCTTCCCCCAGACTATCAACAGACCCCGGTCCCCACACTATCGATGGACCCACTTCCCCCAGACTATCGAGAGACCCCCTTCCCCCAGACTACCAATAGACCCCCTTCCCCCAGACTGTCAGTAGACCCCCTTCCCCCAGACTGTCGATAAACCCCCTTCCCCCAGACTATCGATAGTCCCCCTTCCCCCAGACTTTCGATAGACCCCCTTCCTCCAGACTGTCGCTAGACCCCCTTCACCCAGACAGTCAATAGACCCCCTTCCCCCAGACTATCGATAGACCCCCCTTCGCACAGACTGTCGATAGACCCCCTTCCCCCAGACTGTCGATAGACCCCCTTCCCCCAGATTATCGATAGACCCCCTTCCCCCAGACTATCGATAGACCCCC
The DNA here is from genome assembly GCF_052327205.1 of Somniosus microcephalus. Lineage (NCBI taxonomy): Eukaryota > Metazoa > Chordata > Chondrichthyes > Squaliformes > Somniosidae > Somniosus > Somniosus microcephalus. The sequence continues at coordinate 129,012,739 of NC_141001.1, forward strand.
TTCCCCCAGACTGTCAATAGACCCCCTTCCCCCAGAGTGTCGATAGACCCCGGTCCCCAGACTATTGATAGATCCCATTCCCCCAGACTATCGATAGACCCCCTTCGCCCAGACTGTCGATAGACCCCCTTCCCCCAGACAGTCGATAGACCCCCTTCCCCCAGACTGTCTATAGTCCCCCTTCGCCCAAAATGTCGATAGACCCCCTTCACCCAGACTGTCGATAGACGCCCTTCCCCCAGACTGTCGATAGATGCCCTTCCCCCAGACTATTGATAGACCCTGGTCCCCAGACTGTCGATACACCCTGGTCCCCAGACTATCGAAAGACCCCTTTCCCCCAGACTATCGAAAGACCCCTTTCCCCCAGACTATCGATAGTCCCCCTTCGCCCAGACTGTCAATAGACCCCCTTCCCCCAGGCTATCGATAGACCCCCTTCCCCCAGGCTACTAATAGACCCTGGTTCCCCCAGACTATCGATAGACCCCGGCCCCCCAGACTGCCGATAGACCCTGGTCCCCAGACTGTCGATAGACCCCCTTCCCCCAGACTATCAATAGACCCCCTTCCCCAGTCTGTCGATAGACCCCCTTCCCCCAGACTGTCGATAGACCCCCTTCCCCCAGACTATCGATAGACCCCCTTCCCCCAGACTATCTATAGACCCCCTTCACCCAGAGAATCGATAGACCCCCTTCCCCCAGACTGTCGATAGACCCCCTTCCCCCAGACTGTCGATAAACCCCCTTCCCCCAGATTATCGATAAACCCCCTTCCCCCAGATTATCGATAGACCCCGGTCCCCAGACTATCGATATACCCCGGTCCCCCAGACTATCGATAGACGCCCTTCCCCCAGACTATCGATAGACCCCGGTCCCCAGACTATCGATAGACCCCCTTCCCCCAGACTATCGATAGACCCCCTTCCCCCAGACAATTGATAGACCCCAGACCTCAGACTATTGATAGACCCCCTTCCCCCTGACTATCGATAGATCTCCTTTGCCCAGGCTATCGATAGATCCCCTTCCCCCAGACTGTCGATAGACCCCCTTCCCCCAGACTGTCGATAGACCCCCTTCCCCCAGACTGATGATAGACCCCCTTCCCCTAGACTGTTGATAGACCTCCTTCCCCCCAGGCTGTCGGTAGACCCCCTTCCTCCAGACTATGGATAGACCCGCTTCCCCCAGATTATCGATAGACCCCGGTCCCCAGACTATCGATAGACCCCCTTCCCCCAGACTATCGATAGACCCTGGTCCCCAGACTATCGATAGACCCCGGTCCCCAGACTGTCAATAGACCCCCTTCCCCCAGACTATCGATAGACCCCCTTCCCCCAGACTATCGATAGACACCCTTCCCCCAGACTGTTGATAGACACCCTTCCCCCAGACAGTTGATAGACCCCGGTCCCCAGACAATCGATAGACCCCCTTCCCCCAGACTGTTGATAGATCCCCTTCCCTCAGACTGTTGATAGACCCCCTTCTCCCAGACTGTTGAGAGACCCCGGTCCCCCAGACAATCGATAGACCCCGATCCCCCAGACTATCGATAGACCCCGGTCCCCAGACTATCGATAGACCCCCTTCCCCCAGACTATCGATAGACCCTGGTCCCCAGACTATCGATAGACCCCCTTCCCCCAGGCTATCGATAGACCCCCTTCTCCTAGACTGTCGATAGACCCCCTCCCCCAGATTAACGATAGACCTCCTTCCCCCAGACTGTCGATAGACCCCCTTCCCCCAGACTATCGATAGACCCCCTTCCCCCAGACTATCGATAGACCCCCTTCCCCCAGACTGTTGATAGACCCTGGTCCCCCAGACTATCGATAGGCACCGGCCCCCCAGACTGCCGATAGACCACGGTCCCCAGACTGTCAATAGACCCCCTTCCCCCAGACTGTCGATAGACCCCCTTCCCCCAGACTGTCGATAGACCCCCTTCCCCCAGACTATCGATAGACCCCGGTCCCCAGGCTATCGATAGAGCCCTGTCCCCCAGACAATCTATAGACCCCCTTCCCCCAAACTATCGATAGACCCCCCTCCCCCAGACTGTCGATAGACCCCCTTCCCCCAGACAATCAACGGACCCCCTTCCCCCAGACTGTCAATAGATCCCCTTCCCCCAGACTGTCGATAGACCCCCTTCCTCCAGACTATCGATAGACCCCCTTCCCCCAGACTATCGATAGACCCCCTTCCCCCAGACTATCGATAGACCCCGGTCCCCAGACTATCGATATACCCTGGTCCCCCAGGCTATCGATAGACACCCTTTCCCAGACTATCGATAGACCCCCTTCCCCCAGACTGTCGATAGACCCCCTTCCCCCAGACTATCGATAGACCCCCTTCCCCCAGACTATCGATAGACCCCCTTCCTCCAGACTATCGGTAGACCCCCTTCCCCCAGACTATCGATAGACCCCAGTCCCCAGACTATCGATAGACCCCCTTCCCCCAGACTATCAATAGACCCCCTTCGCCCAGACTATTGATAGATCCCCTTCCCCCAGACTGTCGATAGACCCCCTTCCCCCAGACTATCGATAGACCCCCTTCCCCCAGACTATCGATCGACCCCCTTCCCCCAGACTATCGCTAGACCCCGGTCCACAGACTATTGATAGACCCCGGTCCCCAGACTATCGATAGACACCGTTCCCCCAGACTATCGATAGACCCCGGTCACCAGACTATCGATAGACTCCGGTCCCCAGACAATCGATAGACCCCGGTCCCCAGACTATCGATAGATGCCTTCCCCCAGACTATCGATAGACCCCCTTCCCCCAGACTGTTGATAGACACCCTTCCCCCAGAGTATCGATAGATCCAGGTCCCCCAGACTATCGATAGACCCTGGTCCCCCAGACTATCAATAGATCCCCTTTCCCCAGACTATCGATAGACCCCCTTCCCCCAGACTATCGATAGACCCCCTTCCCCCAGACTATCGATAGACCCCCTTCCCCAGTCTATCAGCGGGAGACCGGGCAGCGCGGTCCAAATCGGAGGCGGTATCAACAGTGGTATTTAAACAGCGGGAGACCGGGCAGCGCGGTCCTAATCGGAGGCGGTGTCAGCGACGGTATTTAAACAGTGGGAGACCGGGCAGCGCGGTCCCAATCGGAGGCAGTATCAGCGGTGGTATTTAAACAGCGGGATACCGGGCAGCGCGGTCCTAATCAGAGGCGGTGTCAGCGACGGTATTTAAACAGCGGGATACCGGGCAGTATGGCCCTAATCGGAGGCGGTATCAGCGGCGGTGTTTAAACAGCGAGAGGTTATACCCACTTGGACAGAGAATACCCATTGGGTCAGTGAATACCCACTGACAATACCCACCAGGACAGAGAACACCCACAGGGACAGGAAATACCCCAGGGAATACCCACTGGAAATACCCACTGGGACAGCAAATACCCACTGGGATAGTGAATACCTACTGGCAATACCCACTGAGACAGGGAATACCCACTGGGACAGGGAATACCCACTGGGACAGGGAATACCCACTGAGACAGGGAATACCCGCTGGGAATAACCAGTGGGACAGGGAATATCCCCTGGAAATACCCACTGGGACAAGGAATACCCACTGGGACAGAGAATATCCACTGGGAAAGGTTATACCCACTGGGACATTGAATACCCATTGGGACTGGGAATACCCAGTGGAACAGGTTATACCCACTGGGACATTGAATACCCATTAGGACAGGGTATACCCACTTGTACAGGTAATATCTACTGGTCCAGGCAATATCTACTGGGAGAGGGAATGCCCACTGGGACAGGGAATACCCACTGGGACATGGAATACCCACTGGGACAAGGAATACCCACTGGGACAGGGAATACCCACTGGGACAGAGAATACCCACTGGGACAGAGAATACCCACTGGGACAGAGAATACCCACTGGGACAGGGAATACCCACTGGGACAGGAAATACTGGGACATGAAATACTCACTGGGACACGGAATACACACTGGGCCAGGGAATACCCACTGGGCCAGGGAATACCCACTGGGACAGGGAATACCCACTAGGACAGGTAATACCCATTAGGACAGGGAATACCCACTGAGACAGGGAATACCCACTTGGACAGGAATTACCTACTGGGACAGGGAATACCCACTAGGACAGGTAATACCCATTAGGACAGGGAATACCCACTGATCCAGGTAATATCTACTGGTCCAGGTAATATCTACTGGGACAGGGAATGCCCACTGGGACAGGGAATACCCACTGGGACAGGGAATACACACTGGGCCACGGAATACACACTGGGCCAGGGAATACCCACTGGGCCAGGGAATACCCACTGGGACAGGGAATACCCACTAGGACAGGTAATACCCATTAGGACAGGGAATACCCACTGAGACAGGGAATACCCACTTGGACAGGAATTACCTACTGGGACAGGGAATACCCACTAGGACAGGTAATACCCATTAGGACAGGGAATACCCACTGATCCAGGTAATATCTACTGGTCCAGGTAATATCTACTGGGACAGGGAATACCCACTGGGACAGGGAATACCCACTGGGACAGGGAATACCCACTGGGACAGGGAATAACCACTGGGACAGGAAATACCCACTGAGACAGGGAATACCCACTGGAAAAACCCACTTGAACAAGGAATACCCACTGTGACAGGGAATACCCATCGGGACAGGGAACGCCCACCGGGACAGGAATACCCACTGAGACAGTGAATACCCACTGGGACAGGGAACACCCACAGGGACAGGGAATACCCACTGAGACAGGGAATACCCACTTGGACAGGAATCACCTACTGGGACAGGGAATACCCATTGGGGTGGAATATCCACTGGAAATACCCACTGGGACAGGGACTACTCAGTGGGACAGTGAATACCCACTGGGAATACCAACTGTGACAGGGAATATCCACTGGAAATACCCACTGGATCAGGGAATATCCACAGGGATATGAAAAACCCACTGGGACAGGGAATATCCACTGGAAATATCTACTGGGACAGGTAATACCCACTGGGACAGGGAATACCCATTGTGGCTGGGAATACCCACTGGAAGCATCCAGTGGGACTGGGAATACCTACTGGGACAGTGAATACCTACTGGAAATGCCCACTGTGACAGGGAATATCCACTGCAAATACCAACTGGGTCAGGTAATATCCACAGGGATATAAAAAAACCCACTGGGACAGGAAATATCCACTGGAAATACCCACTGGGACAGGGAATACCCACTGGAAATACCCACTGGGACAGGAAATACCCACTGGAAATGTCCACTGGGAGAGGAATACCCACTGGGACAGGGAATAACCACTGGAAATATCCACTGGGACAGGGAATACCCACTTGGACAGGGAATACCCAATGTTACAGGGAATACCCACTGTGACAGGGAATATCCACTGGAAATACCAACTGGGTCAGGGAATATCCACAGGGATATGAAAAACCCACTGGGACAGGGAATATCCACTGGGAATACCCACTGGGTCATGGAATACCCACTGGGACAGGGAATAACCACGGGATATACCCACTGGATCAGGGAATACCCACTTGGACAGGCAATACCCACTGGGACAGTGAACGCCCACTGGGACAGGGAATACCCACTGGAAATTCCCACTGGGACATGGAATACCCACTGAGACAGGGAATACCCAGAGAGACAGGGAATACCCACTGGTACAGGGAATACCCACTAGCAATACCCACCGGGACAGAGAAAACCCACTGGGACATGGTAGACCCACTGGGAAAGGTAATACCCACTGAGACAGGGAATACCCACTGGAAATACCCACTTAAACAGGGAATATCCACTGGGACAGGGAATACCCACTGGGACATGAATAAAGCACTGGGACAGCGAATATCCCCTGGAAATACCCACTGGGAGAGGGAACTCCCACAGGGACAGGGAACACCCACTGAGACAGGGAATACCCACTGGGACAGGGCACACCCACAGGGACAGGGAATACCCACTGAGACAGGGAATACCCACTGGGACAGGGCACACCCACAGGGACAGGGAATACCCACTGGGACAGGGAACACCCACTTAGACAGGGAATACCTTCTGGAAATATCCACTGGATCAGGGAATACACACTTGGACAGGCAATACCCACTGGGACAGTGAACACCCACTGAGACAGGGAATAACCATTGGAACTACCTACTGGGACAGGGAATACCCACTGGGACAGAGAATACCCACTGAGACAGGGAAAACTCATGGGAAATAGCCACTGGGCCAGGGAATACCCACTGGAAAAACACACTGGGACAGGGAATACCCACTGTGACAGGGAATACTCACTGGAAATACCCACTGGGACAGGGAATACCCACTGGGACAGGGAATACCCACTGGAAATAACCACTGAGACAGGGAATACCCACTGGAAATACCCACTGGGACAGTGAATACCCACTGGAAATAACCACTGAGACAGGGAATACCCACTGGAAATACCCACTGGGACAGTGAATACCCACTGAGACAGGGAATAACCATTGGAACTACATACTGGGACAGGGAATACCCACTGGGACAGAGAATACCCACTGAGACAGGGAAAACTCATGGGAAATAGCTACTGGGCCAGGGAATACCCACTGGAAAAACACACTGGGACAGGGAATACCCACTGTGACAGGGAATACTCACTGGAAATACCCACTGGGACAGGGAATACCCACTGAGACAGGGAATACCCACTGGAAATAACCACTGAGACAGGGAATACCCACTGGAAATACCCACTGGGACAGTGAATACCCACTGGAAATAACCACTGAGACAGGGAATACCCACAGGGACAGGGAATATGCAGTGGGACAGGGAATACCCACTGGGACAGGGAATACCCACTGGAAATACCCACTGGGACAGGGAATACCCACTGGAAATACTCACTGGGACATAGAATATCCACTGGAAATACCAACTGGGTCAGGGACTATCCACAGGGATATGAAAAACCCACTGGGACAGGGAATATCCACTGGAAATACCCACAGGGGCAGGGAATACCCACTGGGACAGTGAATACCCACTGGCAATACCCAGCGGGACAGAGAACACCCACAGGGACAGGGAATACGCAGTGGGACATGGAATACCCACTGGGGCAGTGAATACCCACTGGCAATACCCACCGGGACAGAGAACACCCATAGGTACAGGGAATACCCAGTGGGACATGGAATACCCAGTGGGTCAGGGAATATCCACTGGGATATGAAAAACCCACTGGGACAGTGAATATCCACTGGAAATGCCCACTGGGACAAGCAATACCCACTGGGACAGAGAATATCCACTGGAAATACCCACTGGGACAGGGAATACCTACTGGAACAGTGAATACCCACTGGGACAGGTTATACCCAGTGGGACATTGAATACCCATTGGGACAGGGATTGCCCAGTGGGACAGGTTATACCCACTGGGACATTGAATACCCATTGGGACAGGGAATACCCACTGGGACAGGTAATACCCATTGGGACAGGGAAAAAGCACTGGGACAGGTTATACCCACTGGGACATTGAATACCCATTGGGACAGGGAATACCCACTGGGACAGGTAATACCCATTGGGACAGGGAAAAAGCACTGGGACAGGTTATACCCACTGGGACATTGAATACCCACTAGTCCAGGTATTATCTACTGGTCCAGGTACTATCTACTGGTCCAGGTAATATCTACTGGGACAGGGAATACACTGAGACAGGGAATACCCACTGGAAATATCCACTGGGACAGGGAATACCCACTGGAACAGGGAATAACCATTGGGACCTGAATACCCACTGGGACAGGAAATACCCACTGGGACAGTGAATACCCACTGGGACAGGGAATACCCAATGGGACAGGAAATATCTACTGGAACAGGTAATACCCACTGGGACATGGTATACCCACAGGGACAGGGAATACCCATTGGGACATGGAATACCCACTGAGACAGGGAATACCCACTGGAAATACCCACTGGAACAGGGAATACCCACTGGGACAGGGAATAACCATTCTGACAGGGAATATCCACTGGAAATATCCACTGGGTCAGGTAATATCCACAGGGATATAAAAAAAACCACTGGGACAGGAAATATCCACTGGAAATACCCACTGGGACAGGGAATACCCACTGGAAATACCCACTGGGACAGGAAATACCCACTGGAAATGTCCACTGGGAGAGGAATACCCACTGGGACAGGGAATAACCACTGGAAATATCCACTGGGACAGGGAATACCCACTTGGACAGGGAATACCCAATGTTACAGGGAATACCCACTGTGACAGGGAATATCCACTGGAAATACCAACTGGGTCAGGGAATATCCACAGGGATATGAAAAACCCACTGGGACAGGGAATATCCACTGGGAATACCCACTGGGTCATGGAATACCCACTGGGACAGGGAATAACCACGGGATATACCCACTGGATCAGGGAATACCCACTTGGACAGGCAATACCCACTGGGATGGGACAGTGAACGCCCACTGGGACAGGGAATACCCACTGGAAATTCCCACTGGGACATGGAATACCCACTGAGACAGGGAATACCCAGAGAGACAGGGAATACCCACTGGTACAGGGAATACCCACTAGCAATACCCACCGGGACAGAGAAAACCCACTGGGACATGGTAGACCCACTGGGAAAGGTAATACCCACTGAGACAGGGAATACCCACTGGAAATACCCACTTAAACAGGGAATATCCACTGGGACAGGGAATACCCACTGGGACATGAATAAAGCACTGGGACAGCGAATATCCCCTGGAAATACCCACTGGGAGAGGGAACTCCCACAGGGACAGGGAACACCCACTGAGACAGGGAATACCCACTGGGACAGGGCACACCCACAGGGACAGGGAATACCCACTGAGACAGGGAATACCCACTGGGACAGGGCACACCCACAGGGACAGGGAATACCCACTGGGACAGGGAACACCCACTTAGACAGGGAATACCTTCTGGAAATATCCACTGGATCAGGGAATACACACTTGGACAGGCAATACCCACTGGGACAGTGAACACCCACTGAGACAGGGAATAACCATTGGAACTACCTACTGGGACAGGGAATACCCACTGGGACAGAGAATACCCACTGAGACAGGGAAAACTCATGGGAAATAGCCACTGGGCCAGGGAATACCCACTGGAAAAACACACTGGGACAGGGAATACCCACTGTGACAGGGAATACTCACTGGAAATACCCACTGGGACAGGGAATACCCACTGGGACAGGGAATACCCACTGGAAATAACCACTGAGACAGGGAATACCCACTGGAAATACCCACTGGGACAGTGAATACCCACTGGAAATAACCACTGAGACAGGGAATACCCACTGGAAATACCCACTGGGACAGTGAATACCCACTGGCAATACCCACTGGGACAGAGAACACCCACAGGGACAGGGAATATGCAGTGGGACAGGGAATACCCACTGGGGCAGGGAATACCCACTGGAAATACCCACTGGGACAGGGAATACCCACTGGAAATACTCACTGGGACATAGAATATCCACTGGAAATACCAACTGGGTCAGGGACTATCCACAGGGATATGAAAAACCCACTGGGACAGGGAATATCCACTGGAAATACCCACAGGGGCAGGGAATACCCATTGGGACAGTGAATACCCACTGGCAATACCCAGCGGGACAGAGAACACCCACAGGGACAGGGAATACGCAGTGGGACATGGAATACCCACTGGGGCAGTGAATACCCACTGGCAATACCCACCGGGACAGAGAACACCCATAGGTACAGGGAATACCCAGTGGGACATGGAATACCCAGTGGGTCAGGGAATATCCACTGGGATATGAAAAACCCACTGGGACAGTGAATATCCACTGGAAATGCCCACTGGGACAAGCAATACCCACTGGGACAGAGAATATCCACTGGAAATACCCACTGGGACAGGGAATACCCATTGGGACAGGGAATATCCACTGGGACAGGGAATATCCACTGGGACAGGTAATACCCATTGGGACAGGGAAAAAACACTGGGACAGGTTATACCCACTGGGACATTGAATACCCACTGGTCCAGGTATTATCTACTGGTCCAGGTAATATCTACTGGTCCAGGTAATATCTACTGGGACAGGGAATACACTGAGACAGGGAATACCCACTGGAAATATCCACTGGGACAGGGAATACCCACTGGAACAGGGAATACCCACTGGGACAGGTTATACCCAGTGGGACATTGAATACCCATTGGGACAGGGATTGCCCAGTGGGACAGGTTATACCCACTGGGACATTGAATACCCATTGGGACAGGGAATATCCACTGGGACAGGTAATACCCATTGGGACAGGGAAAAAACACTGGGACAGGTTATACCCACTGGGACATTGAATACCCACTGGTCCAGGTATTATCTACTGGTCCAGGTAATATCTACTGGTCCATGTAATATCTACTGGAACAGGGAATGCCCACTGGGACAGGTAATACCCACTGGGATAGGTTATACCCACTGGGACATTGAATACCCACTGGTCCAGGTATTATCTACTGGTCCAGGTACTATCTACTGGTCCAGGTAATATCTACTGGGACAGGGAATACACTGAGACAGGGAATACCCACTGGAAATATCCACTGGGACAGGGAATACCCACTGGAACAGGGAATACCCATTGGGACCTGAATACCCACTGGGACAGGAAATACCCACTGGGACAGTGAATACCCACTGGGACAGGGAATACCCAATGGGACAGGAAATATCTACTGGAACAGGTAATACCCACTGGGACATGGTATACCCACAGGGACAGGGAATACCCATTGGGACATGGAATACCCACTGAGACAGGGAATTCCCACTGGAAATACCCACTGGAACAGGGAATACCCACTGGGACAGGGAATAACCATTCTGACAGGGAATAACCATTCTGACAGGGAATATCCACTGGAAATATCCACTGGGACAGGGAATACCCACTGGGACAGGGAATACCAACAGGAAATACCCATTGGATCAGGGAATATCCACTGGGACATGAATAATCCACGGGGTCAGGGAATACCCACTGAGAGAGGGAATACCCACTGGGACAGAGAACACCCACAAGGACAGGGAGTACCCATTGGGACATGGAAACCTCACTGGGACAGGGAATATCTACTGGGACTAGGAATACCCACTGGGGCATGGAATACCCACTGCAACAGGGAATACCCACTGGAAATACCCATTGGATCAATGAATATCCACTGGGACATGAATAATCCACTGGGACAGAGAATATCCACTGGAAATGCCGACTGGATCAGGGAATATAGAAACATAGAAGATAGGAGCAGGAGTAGGCCATTCGGCCCCTTGAGCCTGCTCCGCCATTCAATGCGATCATGGCTGATCATCCAAATTCAGTACCCTGTTCCTGCCTTCTCTCCATATCCATTGATCCCTTTAGCCTTAAGAAATATATCCAACTCCTTCTTGAATATATTTAATGAATTGGCCTCTACTGCCTTCTGTGGTAGAGAATTCCACAGGTTCACCACTCTCTGGGTGAAGAAATTCCTCCTCATCTCTGTCCTAAATGGCTCACCCCTTATCCTTAGACAGTGACCCCTGGTTCTGGACTCCCCGGCCATCGGGAACATCCTTCCAGCATCTAGTCTGTCTAGTCCTGTTGGAATTTTATAAGTTTCGATGAGATCCCCTCTCATTCTTCTAAACTCCAGCGAGTACAAGTCCAATTGACCCAATCTCTCCTCATACGTCATTCCTGCCATCCCAGGTATCAGTCTGGTGAATCTTCGCTGCACTCCTTCCATGGCAAGAACATCCTTCCTCAGATCAGGCGACCAAAACTGCACACAATACTCAAGATGTGGTCTGACCAAGGCCCTGTACAACTGCAGCAAGACATCCTTGTTCCTGTACTCGAATCCTCTCGCTATGAAGGCCAACATACCATTTGCCTTCTTAACCACCTGCATGCTTACTTTCAGCGACTGGTGCACAAGGACACCCAGGTCTCATTGCACTTCCCCTTCTCCCAATCTATTGCCATTCAGATAATAATCTGCCTTCCTGTTTTTGACACCAAAGTGGATAACCTCGCATTTATCCACGTTATATTGCATCTGCCATGCTTCTGACCAATCACCCAACCTGTCCAAATCATAGTGGCGTTTCTTGGCATCCTCCTCACAGCACACACGCCCACCCAGCTTTGTGTCATCTGCAAACTTGGAGATATTACATCTAGTTCCCTCATCCAGAACATTAATATATATTGTGAATAGTTGCGGTCCAATGACCGATCCCTGTGGTACCCCACTAGTCACTGCCTGCCACTCGGAAAAAGAGCCGTTTATTCCAACTCTTTGCTTTCTGTCTGCCAACCAGTTCTCTATCCAAGTCAATACCTTGCCCCCAATCCCATGTGCCTTAACTTTACACGCTAATCTCTTATGCGGGACCTTATCGAAAGCCTTTTGAAAGTCCAAATACACCACATCGACTGGTTCTCCCTTATCTATTTTACCAGTTACATCCTCAAAAAATTCCAGTAGATTAGTCAAGCATGATTTACCTTTTGTAAATCCATGTTGACTTTGTCCGATCCGGTCACTTTTTTCCAAGTGCTCTGCTATTATATCCTTTATAATGGACTCTAGCATTTTCCCCACTACCGATGTCAGGCTTACTAGTCTGTAATTCCCCGTTTGCTCTCCACCACCCTTTTTGAACAGTGGAGTAACATTAGCTACCCGCCAATCCATGGGTACTGTTCCAGAGTCTATCAAATTTTGGAAGATGACCAGCAATGCATCTACTGTTTCTAGGGCCACTTCCTTAAGTACCCTAGGATGTAGATTATCAGGCCCTGGGGATTTATTGGCCTTCAATCCCATCAATTTCCCTAACACCATTTCCCTACAAATATCCACAGGGATATGAAAAACCCACTGGGACAAGGAATACCCACTGGAAATACCACTGGGACAGGGAATACCCACTGGGACTGGAAATACCCACTGGGACAGGGATATCCACTGGGACTGGACATATCCACTGTGACTGGAAATACCCCCTGGGACAGGGAATACCCACTGGAAATACCCATTGGATCAAGGAATATCCACTGGGATATGAATAAGCCACAGGGACAGGGAATACCCACTGGGACAGGGTATACCCACTGGGACAGAGAATATCCACTGGAAATACCCATTGGATCAGGGAATACTCACTTAGACAGGCAATACCCACTGGAAATACCCATTGGATCAGGGAATATCCACTGGGATATGAATAATCCATGGGGACAGGGAATATCCACTGGGACAGAGAATATCCACTGCAAATACCACTGGGACAGGGAATACCCACTGGGACAGGGAATACCCACTGTAAATACCCATTGGATGAGGGAATATCCACTGGGACATGAATAATCCACGGGGACAGGGAATACCCACTGGGACAGGGAATACCCACTGGAAATACCCACTTAAACAGGGAATATCCACTGGGACAGGGAATACCCACTGGGACATGAATAAAGCACTGGGACAGCGAATATCCCCTGGAAATACCCACTGGGAGAGGGAACTCCCACAGGGACAGGGAACACCCACTGAGACAGGGAATACCCACTGGGACAGGGCACACCCACAGGGACAGGGAATACCCACTGAGACAGGGAATACCCACTGGGACAGGGCACACCCACAGGGACAGGGAATACCCACTGGGACAGGGAACACCCACTTAGACAGGGAATACCTTCTGGAAATATCCACTGGATCAGGGAATACACACTTGGACAGGCAATACCCACTGGGACAGTGAACACCCACTGAGACAGGGAATAACCATTGGAACTACCTACTGGGACAGGGAATACCCACTGGGACAGAGAATACCCACTGAGACAGGGAAAACTCATGGGAAATAGCCACTGGGCCAGGGAATACCCACTGGAAAAACACACTGGGACAGGGAATACCCACTGTGACAGGGAATACTCACTGGAAATACCCACTGGGACAGGGAATACCCACTGGGACAGGGAATACCCACTGGAAATAACCACTGAGACAGGGAATACCCACTGGAAATACCCACTGGGACAGTGAATACCCACTGGAAATAACCACTGAGACAGGGAATACCCACTGGAAATACCCACTGGGACAGTGAATACCCACTGGCAATACCCACTGGGACAGAGAACACCCACAGGGACAGGGAATATGCAGTGGGACAGGGAATACCCACTGGGGCAGGGAATACCCACTGGAAATACCCACTGGGACAGGGAATACCCACTGGAAATACTCACTGGGACATAGAATATCCACTGGAAATACCAACTGGGTCAGGGACTATCCACAGGGATATGAAAAACCCACTGGGACAGGGAATATCCACTGGAAATACCCACAGGGGCAGGGAATACCCATTGGGACAGTGAATACCCACTGGCAATACCCAGCGGGACAGAGAACACCCACAGGGACAGGGAATACGCAGTGGGACATGGAATACCCACTGGGGCAGTGAATACCCACTGGCAATACCCACCGGGACAGAGAACACCCATAGGTACAGGGAATACCCAGTGGGACATGGAATACCCAGTGGGTCAGGGAATATCCACTGGGATATGAAAAACCCACTGGGACAGTGAATATCCACTGGAAATGCCCACTGGGACAAGCAATACCCACTGGGACAGAGAATATCCACTGGAAATACCCACTGGGACAGGGAATACCCATTGGGACAGGGAATATCCACTGGGACAGGTAATACCCATTGGGACAGGGAAAAAACACTGGGACAGGTTATACCCACTGGGACATTGAATACCCACTGGTCCAGGTATTATCTACTGGTCCAGGTAATATCTACTGGTCCAGGTAATATCTACTGGGACAGGGAATACACTGAGACAGGGAATACCCACTGGAAATATCCACTGGGACAGGGAATACCCACTGGAACAGGGAATACCCACTGGGACAGGTTATACCCAGTGGGACATTGAATACCCATTGGGACAGGGATTGCCCAGTGGGACAGGTTATACCCACTGGGACATTGAATACCCATTGGGACAGGGAATATCCACTGGGACAGGTAATACCCATTGGGACAGGGAAAAAACACTGGGACAGGTTATACCCACTGGGACATTGAATACCCACTGGTCCAGGTATTATCTACTGGTCCAGGTAATATCTACTGGTCCATGTAATATCTACTGGAACAGGGAATGCCCACTGGGACAGGTAATACCCACTGGGATAGGTTATACCCACTGGGACATTGAATACCCACTGGTCCAGGTATTATCTACTGGTCCAGGTACTATCTACTGGTCCAGGTAATATCTACTGGGACAGGGAATACACTGAGACAGGGAATACCCACTGGAAATATCCACTGGGACAGGGAATACCCACTGGAACAGGGAATACCCATTGGGACCTGAATACCCACTGGGACAGGAAATACCCACTGGGACAGTGAATACCCACTGGGACAGGGAATACCCAATGGGACAGGAAATATCTACTGGAACAGGTAATACCCACTGGGACATGGTATACCCACAGGGACAGGGAATACCCATTGGGACATGGAATACCCACTGAGACAGGGAATTCCCACTGGAAATACCCACTGGAACAGGGAATACCCACTGGGACAGGGAATAACCATTCTGACAGGGAATATCCACTGGAAATATCCACTGGGACAGGGAATACCCACTGGGACAGGGAATACCAACAGGAAATACCCATTGGATCAGGGAATATCCACTGGGACATGAATAATCCACGGGGTCAGGGAATACCCACTGAGAGAGGGAATACCCACTGGGACAGAGAACACCCACAAGGACAGGGAGTACCCATTGGGACATGGAAACCTCACTGGGACAGGGAATATCTACTGGGACTAGGAATACCCACTGGGGCATGGAATACCCACTGCAACAGGGAATACCCACTGGAAATACCCATTGGATCAATGAATATCCACTGGGACATGAATAATCCACTGGGACAGAGAATATCCACTGGAAATGCCGACTGGATCAGGGAATATAGAAACATAGAAGATAGGAGCAGGAGTAGGCCATTCGGCCCCTTGAGCCTGCTCCGCCATTCAATGCGATCATGGCTGATCATCCAAATTCAGTACCCTGTTCCTGCCTTCTCTCCATATCCATTGATCCCTTTAGCCTTAAGAAATATATCCAACTCCTTCTTGAATATATTTAATGAATTGGCCTCTACTGCCTTCTGTGGTAGAGAATTCCACAGGTTCACCACTCTCTGGGTGAAGAAATTCCTCCTCATCTCTGTCCTAAATGGCTCACCCCTTATCCTTAGACAGTGACCCCTGGTTCTGGACTCCCCGGCCATCGGGAACATCCTTCCAGCATCTAGTCTGTCTAGTCCTGTTGGAATTTTATAAGTTTCGATGAGATCCCCTCTCATTCTTCTAAACTCCAGCGAGTACAAGTCCAATTGACCCAATCTCTCCTCATACGTCATTCCTGCCATCCCAGGTATCAGTCTGGTGAATCTTCGCTGCACTCCTTCCATGGCAAGAACATCCTTCCTCAGATCAGGCGACCAAAACTGCACACAATACTCAAGATGTGGTCTGACCAAGGCCCTGTACAACTGCAGCAAGACATCCTTGTTCCTGTACTCGAATCCTCTCGCTATGAAGGCCAACATACCATTTGCCTTCTTAACCACCTGCTGCACCTGCATGCTTACTTTCAGCGACTGGTGCACAAGGACACCCAGGTCTCATTGCACTTCCCCTTCTCCCAATCTATTGCCATTCAGATAATAATCTGCCTTCCTGTTTTTGACACCAAAGTGGATAACCTCGCATTTATCCACGTTATATTGCATCTGCCATGCTTCTGACCAATCACCCAACCTGTCCAAATCATAGTGGCGTTTCTTGGCATCCTCCTCACAGCACACACGCCCACCCAGCTTTGTGTCGTCTGCAAACTTGGAGATATTACATCTAGTTCCCTCATCCAGAACATTAATATATATTGTGAATAGTTGCGGTCCAATGACCGATCCCTGTGGTACCCCACTAGTCACTGCCTGCCACTCGGAAAAAGAGCCGTTTATTCCAACTCTTTGCTTTCTGTCTGCCAACCAGTTCTCTATCCAAGTCAATACCTTGCCCCCAATCCCATGTGCCTTAACTTTACACGCTAATCTCTTATGCGGGACCTTATCGAAAGCCTTTTGAAAGTCCAAATACACCACATCGACTGGTTCTCCCTTATCTATTTTACCAGTTACATCCTCAAAAAATTCCAGTAGATTAGTCAAGCATGATTTACCTTTTGTAAATCCATGTTGACTTTGTCCGATCCGGTCACTTTTTTCCAAGTGCTCTGCTATTATATCCTTTATAATGGACTCTAGCATTTTCCCCACTACCGATGTCAGGCTTACTAGTCTGTAATTCCCCGTTTGCTCTCCACCACCCTTTTTGAACAGTGGAGTAACATTAGCTACCCGCCAATCCATGGGTACTGTTCCAGAGTCTATCAAATTTTGGAAGATGACCAGCAATGCATCTACTGTTTCTAGGGCCACTTCCTTAAGTACCCTAGGATGTAGATTATCAGGCCCTGGGGATTTATTGGCCTTCAATCCCATCAATTTCCCTAACACCATTTCCCTACAAATATCCACAGGGATATGAAAAACCCACTGGGACAAGGAATACCCACTGGAAATACCACTGGGACAGGGAATACCCACTGGGACTGGAAATACCCACTGGGACAGGGATATCCACTGGGACTGGACATATCCACTGTGACTGGAAATACCCCCTGGGACAGGGAATACCCACTGGAAATACCCATTGGATCAAGGAATATCCACTGGGATATGAATAAGCCACAGGGACAGGGAATACCCACTGGGACAGGGTATACCCACTGGGACAGAGAATATCCACTGGAAATACCCATTGGATCAGGGAATACTCACTTGGACAGGCAATACCCACTGGAAATATCCATTGGATCAGGGAATATCCACTGGGATATGAATAATCCATGGGGACAGGGAATATCCACTGGGACAGAGAATATCCACTGCAAATACCACTGGGACAGGGAATACCCACTGGGACAGGGAATACCCACTGTAAATACCCATTGGATGAGGGAATATCCACTGGGACATGAATAATCCACGGGGACAGGGAATACCCACTGGGACAGGGAATACCCACTGGGACAGGCAATACCCACTGGGACAGAGAATATCTACTGGAAATACCCACTGCATCAGGGAATACTCACTTAGATATGAGCAATCCACGGTGACAGGGGATATCCACTGAGAGAGGGAATACCCACTTGGACAGGCAATACCCACTGGGACAGGGAACACCCACAGGGACAGGGAATACCCACTGAGACAAGGAAAACCCACTGAGACAGGGAATACAACTCAAAATTGCCCAAGTATGTCCTGTCTACAAAAAGCAGGACAAATCCGACCCGGCCAATTACCCTCCCATCAGTCTACTCTCAATCATCAGCAAAGTGATGGAAGGTGTCATCGACAGTGCCATCAAGCGGCACTTACTCAGCAATAACCTGCTAACTGATGCCCAGTTTGGGTTCCGCCAGGGCCACTCAGCTCCTGACCTCGTTACAGCCTTGGTCCAAACATGGGCAAAAGAGCTGAACTCAAGAGGTGAGGTGAGAGTGACTGCCCTTGACATCAAGGCGGCATTTGATCGAGTGTGGCATCAAGGAGCCCTAGCAAAACTGAAGTCAATGGGAATCAAGGGGAAAACTCTCCATTGGTTGGAATCATACCTAGCACAAAGGAAGTTGGCTGTGGTTGTTGGAGGTCATTCATCTCAATCACATGACATCACTGCAGGAGTTCCTCAGGGCAGTGTCCTAGGCCCAACCATCTTCAGCTGTTTCATCAATGACCTTCCCTCCATCATAAGGTCAGAAGTGGGGATGTTCGCTGATGATTGCACACTGTTCAGCACCATTCGAGACTCGTCAGATACTGACGCAGTCCGTGTCCATATGCAGCAAGACCTGGACAATATTCAGACTTGGGCTGACAAATGGCAAGTAACATTCGCACCACACAAGTGCCAGGCAATGACCATCTCCAACAAGCGAGACTCTAACGATCTCCCTTGACATTACCATCGCTGAATCCCCCACTATCAACATTCTGCGGCGAGTGTCTCACCTCCTGACTCCCCAAAGTCTTTCCACCACAAGGCACAATTCAGGAGTGTGATGGAATACTCTCCACTTGCCTGGATGAGTACAGCTCCAACAACACTCAAGAAGCTCGACACCAATTAGGATAAAGCAGCCAGCTTGATTGGCACTCCAAAGATGTGCAGGTTAGGTTGATTTGGCTATGATAAATTGACCCTTAGTGTTAGGGGATTAAATACATGGGGTTATGGGGATAGGGTGGGATATGTGTCGGTGCAGGCTCGATGGGCCGAAATGGCCTCTATCTGCACTGTAGATTCTGTGATTCTGTGATCCACCTTCAACATTCACTCCTTCCACCACCGGCGCACTGTGGCTGCAGTGTGTACCATCTACAAGATGCACTGCAGCAACTCGCCAAAGCTCCTTCAACAGCACCTTCAAAACCCACGACCTCTACCACTTAGAAGGACAAGGGCAGCAGACGCATGGGAACATCACCACCTACAAGTTCCCCTCGAAGCCACACACCATCCTGACTTGGACCTGTATCGCCGTTCCTTCACTGTCGCTGGGCCAAAATCCTGGAACTCCCTTCCTAACAGCATTGTGGGTGTACCTGTGGCATTGCCACATTGGGGAAACACTGTGTGTATGTAGATAAACCTGTATAATCCCCTTTTAACTGCTGTATTCCCCTCCCCCCGCAAGACAGTTGCAAGCTGAGAGGAATAAGGCACGTTCAGACTTGCCTGCTGCTGAGAGAAGGAAAACCAATCAGGTTCCAGCAGGTGACCAATCCGTGAGTCATCACAGGTTCGCGGGCTTCACAAATTCAGTACTGTATTGTGAGAGTTGGAGTAAAGACCTATTTCTTGTAGCTCGCTGTGTTGCCTATTTCTTTACGCGGGAGACCGTAGTCTCCCACATTGGTGACCCCGAATGTTGGCGGCCGAAGCCCCCGACTCACGCAGCCCTACAGAGGCCAGCAACGACCCGATGGCAACCAGCAGCAGCCTGATGTCGGCCGGCGCCGCGTCCTTGAAGCTCCCCACCTTCTGGGAACACCAAGCACCAGCTTGGTTTGCGCACTCGGAGGCCCAATTCACCCTTCGCAGGGTTCAAGATGATGAAGAAAGGTACCTCCACATAGTCTCAGCACTAGCAAGCTCTACCGCCGCCGAAGTTCTCGACCTGTTGGGGAACCCACTACAGACCGGCAAGTACTCAACCATTAAGGGCCGCTTGCTGCAGGCTTACAGCCTGTCCAGGGAGGAGAGGGCCCGCAGGCTTCTCTCACTACCAGGCCTCGGCGATTCTACCCCGACCCAGTTGATGAGCCGGGTGCTTGCGCTCCTGGGCTCTGAACCACAGTGCTTCTTGTTTCGGACCCTTTTCCTCAGCCTGCTTCCTCAGCAGGTACAGACTGCCCTCGCGGGGTCCCCGATCACGGACTGCGTACAACTGGCAGCCGCCGCGGACAAAGTCTTCGCTGTCGTGCAACTCGGCTGTGCAGCCGCGAGGCTCCCCGACACCACCGAGCGCGCGCCGCCACACCAGGCTGCAGGACTATGCTACTACCATGCGCGTTTCGGCCATAAGGCCCAACGCTGCAGAACACCCTGCTCTTTCGATCAAACCAAGGTGGCCGCCCTGCCCAACGCACTAGCCCCGCGCCGCCGCCGAGACCCGCTTGACCGCACCCCCGCTGCCACGATGGCCATCGGCACCGCAGGTAAACTGCTGTACATAACCAACTCTCTTTCAGGGCGCAGATTCCTTTGCGACACCGGAGCCCAATGCAGCATAATTCCTTCCTCCCAGCTCGACATCCAGGCAGGCCGCAGCGGCCCACCCCTCGTGGTGGCAAATGGCGCAGCCATCGCTACTTTCGGAAAGCGACGGGCCGAGGTTTGTTTCAACGGCCAGCGATTTACGTGGGATTTCGTGACGGCCTCAGTGGCACATCCTTTGCTGGGCGCCGATTTTCTTTGCGCCCACAGACTCCTGGTCAACGTCCGCGACAGGCGCCTGATCGACGCAGCAACTTTCACTTCACTGGCCTGCCAGCAGAGCAACAGCCCGGCCCTTGTCGGGTCCTGCTCCGCCCCGGCGCATGACGACTACACCCGCCTACTCGCAGATTTCCCGAGGCTCACACAACCGACCTTCTCAGCCGCGGCAGCCAAGCATGGGGTCGAGCACATCGCCACTACGGGACCACCAGTGTCTGCTCGAGCCAGACGCCTGGACCCAGCCAAGATGGCGGTGGCCAAGGAAGAATTCGCCACGATGGAAAAACTGGGCATCATCCGCCGCTCGAACAGCCCTTGGTCATCCCCCCTCCACATTGTGCCCAAGCCGGGCGGTGGCTGGTGCCCCTGCGGCGACTACAGACGGCTCAACGATGCCACCACGCCCGATAGATACCCCATTCCGCACATCCAAGACGTCTCGGCACACCTAGCAGGGAAGTCCGTCTTTTCCAAGGTCGAACTGATTCGCGGCTACCATCAGGTCCCCGTCCACCACGCAGACGTCCAGAAGACGGCGGTCATCACCCCCTTCGGACTGTTCGAGTTCCTGCGCATGCCCTTCAGGCTTGAGAACGCCGCACAGGCCTTCCAACGGCTCATGGACTCCGTCCTACGGGACCTGAGCTTCCTGTTCGTCTATCTGGACGATATCCTCGTGGCCAGCACCAGCAAGGCCGAGCACATCGCGCATTTGCGCTCCCTTTTCCAGCGCCTCAGCCAACATGGGCTAATCGTCAACCCGGCCAAATGCCAGTTCGGAGCAGCCCAAATTGACTTTCTCGGCCACAGAATCTCGCCAAGGGGAGCCATTCCCCTTCCTTCCAAGGTGCAGGCAGTGGCGGACTTTCCCCAGCCCACCTCGGTCAAGGCGCTGCAGGAATTTTTGGGGATGGTCAATTTCTATCATCGGTTTGTGCCCAAGGCCGCCACACTCATGCGCCCCCTCCACGAAGCCACCAGGGGCAAAACGGGCAAAGAGCAACTCACCTGGTCCAGCGAGATGGCGACAGCCTTCCACCAGACCAAAAGCGCCTTGGCCAACGCCACACTACTGGCCCACCCCATCCCGGGCGCCAAGACCGCCCTCACCACAGACGCCTCGGATTACGCCGTCGGCGCCGTCCAGCAACAGTGGGTCGAAGGCATGTGGCAGCCACTGGCATTTTTCAGCCGACAGCTGCGCAAGAACGAGCAGGCCTACAGCACGTTCAACAGAGAGCTCCTGGCCCTGTTCCTGGCAATCCGGCACTTCCGTTTCCTCCTGGAAGGCCGGCCATTCACCGCATTCATGGACCACAAGCCGCTCACTTTCGCCATGGCCAAAGTAACCGAACCCTGGTCCACGCGCCAACAGCGCCAACTCAACTTCATCTCGGAGTTCACCACGGACATCCGCCACGTCACCGGTAAGGACAATTTGGTGGCCGACTGCCTCTCAAGACCCTCGCTCCACGCAGTGCACCTGGGCGTCGACTACGCCAGCATGGCGAGAGAACAGGCCGCCGACGCGGAGATCCAGGCCCTCAGGACGTCAACTACCAGCCTCACCCTGGCCGACATCCACTTCCATGCAGCTGGCACAACCCTCCTGTGCGACGTCGCAGTCCCCTCGCCTAGGCCGGTCGTCCCATCCGCCTGGCGCAAGTGAGTTTTCGACATCATCCACGGCCTCTCACATCCAGGGATGCATGCATCTCAGAAACTTATGTCCGCCAAGTTCATCTGGCCTGGACTCCACAAGGATGAGAGAGGCTGGACCAACACATGCGTGGCGTGTCAGCGCGCTAAGGTCCAGCAGCGCACCAAGGCGCCATTGGAGTGTTTCCTGGTGCCCGAGAGGCGTTTCGACCATGTCCACGTCGATCTGGTAGGCCCCTTGCCGCCGTCGCACGGTTTTACACACCTGCTCACGATCGTCGACCGCACCACCAGATGGCCCGAGGTGGTTCCCCTCGCCTCCACCACCACGACCGACGTCGCGCGAGCATTCGTCTCGACATGGGTGGCCCGGTTCGGTGTGCCGACTGACATATCCTCGGACAGAGGCCCCCAGTTCACCTCCCACTTGTGGAATGCCATCATCGCCGGCCTTGGCACCAAGTTGCACAGGACAACAGCCTACCACCCGCAGGCCAACGGGCTCTGCGAGCGCTTTCATCGTCCTTTGAAAGCCTCCCTCCGCGCCAGCCTGGCCGACACCAGCTGGATCGACAAACTACCCTGGGTTCTCCTGGGATTGCGCACCACGCCCAAAGAGGACCTCCGTGCCTCCGCGGCCAAGATGGTCTACGGCCAACCGCTCAGAGTGCCAGGCGACTTCCTCCCCCTGACAACAGAGCCGTGGTCGGCCGCCAGACAGCTTTCCCTGCACCAGGACGCGGCCCGGCAATTCCGTCCAGTGCCCACTTCGCAACACGGCCCGCAGCCGTCCTACGTGCCTCGAGACTTACGACATGCGGAGTTTGTCTTCGTGCACCGGGACGCGCACAGAGGCCCGCTGCATGCACCATACACCGGCCCCTTCCCAGTATTGGAGACAGGGGACAAAGCTTTTCTTATCGACGTCGGCGGGAAGCCGGACCTTATTTCAGTAGACCGCCTCAAACCGGCGCACCTGGACCTCAGCTTCCCGTTTCGGCCGGCTCTTCCCCCACGGCGGGGCAGACCTCCCGCGTTGGCGGCGGCCCCACAAGAGGACCAAGACACGCCAGAACCTTACTTCCTGGCCGCCGCCCCACCTTCGCCGGCAGCCCGTCCAGCCAGCCCACCAGCAGACCAGCCGTCAGACCAGCCAACGAACCAACCGGCCGACCTCCCAGACAGCCCTCCTCACACACCAGATGGCTACTACAGCCGCTACGGCTGCTTGGTCAAACCTCCGCAGAGACTGACTTTTACAGTTAACGAGGATTCTGGGAGGGCGTATGTGGCGTTGCCACATTGGGGAAACACTGTGTGTATGTAGATAAACCTGTATAATCCCCTTTTAACTGCTGTATTCCCCTCCCCCCGCAAGACAGTTGCAAGCTGAGAGGAATAAGGCATGTTCAGACTTGCCTGCTGCTGAGAGAAGGAAAACCAATCAGGTTCCAGCAGGTGACCAATCCGTGAGTCATCACAGGTTCGCGGGCTTCACGAATTCAGTACAGTATTGTGAGAGTTGGAGTAAAGACCGATTTCTTGTAGCTCGCTGTGTTGCCTATTTCTTTACGCGGGAGACCGTAGTCTCCCACATACCTACACCATATGGACTGCAGCGGTTCAAGATGGCAGCTCACCACCATCTTCTCAAGGGCAATTAGGGATGGGCACTAAATGCAGGACTAGCCAGCCAGTGATGCCCACATCCCATCAATGAATAATTTTTTTTTTTTTTTAAATACCCACTGGAAATATCCACTGGAACAGGGAATACCCATTGAGACAGGGAATACCCACTGGATCAGGGAATATCCACTGGGGCATGAATAATCCACGGGGATGGGGAATACCCACTGGAAATAGCCACTGGGACAGGGAATACGCACTGGAAATATCCACTGGGACAGGGAATACCCACTGGGACAGGGAACACCCACTGGAAATACCCACTGGATCAGGGAATACACACTGGGACAGGGACTATCTACTGGTCCAGGTAATATCTACTGGGACAGGGAATACCCACTGAGACAGGGAATATCTACTGGAACAGGTCATACCCACTGGGACACGGAATACCCACTGGGACACGGAATACCCACTGGGACATGGAATACCCACTGAGACAGGGAATACCCACTGGAAATGCCCACTGGGACACGGAATACCCACTGGGACACGGAATACCCACTGGGACACTGAATACCCACTGGGACTGGGAATACCCACTGGGACAGGGAATACCCACTGGGAATAACCACTGTGACAGTGAATATCCACTGGAAAATCCCACTGGGTCAGGGAATATCCACTGGGATATGAAAATCCCACTGGAAATACCCACTGGGACAGGGAATACCTAATGGAAATACCCACTGGGAATAACCACTGGGACAGGGAAAATCCCCTGGATATACCCACTGGGACAGGGAATACCCATTGGTACAGAGAATATCCACTGGAAATAACCACCGGATCAGGGAATACACAGTGGGACAGGGAACACTGACAGGGACTACCTGTACCCACTGGGACAGGAAATAACTACTGAGACAGAAGACCACCCACTGGGACAGGGAATACCCACTGCTCCAGGTAATACCTACTGTTCCAGGTAATATCTACTGGGACAGGAAATACCCACTGGGACAGGGAATAACTACTGGGAGAGGAACCACACATTGGGACATGTAATATCCACTGGAAATAACCATTGGATCAGGGAATATCCACTGGGACATGAATAATCCACTGGGAGAGGGAATATCCCCTGGAATTACCCACTGGGAGAGGGAATACACATTGGGACAGAGAATACCCACTGGAAAAACCCACTTGGACAGGGAATATCAACAGGGAATAACCACTGTGACAGGGAATATCCACTGGAAATACCCACTGCATCAGAGAATACCCACCCAGCACTGCTCAGGAACACACAGCACTGTACAGGAATACAGAGCACAGTACAGGAACACCCAGCACTGTACAGGAACACCCAGCACTGTACAGGAACACAGAGCACTGTACAGGAGCACAGAGCACTGTACAGGAACACCCAGCACTATACAGGAACACCCAGCACTGTACAGGAACACCCAGCACTGTACAGGAACACAGAGCACTGTACAGGAACACCCAGCACTGTACAGGAACACCCAGCACTCTACAGGAACACAGAGCACTGTACAGGAACACAGAGCACTGTACAGGAACACCCAGCACTGTACAGGAACATCCAGCACTGTACAGGAACATCCAGCACTGTACAGGAACATCCAGCACTGTACAGGAACACCCAGCACTATACAGGAACACCCAGCACTATACAGGAACACCCAGCACTGTACAGGAACACAGAGCACTGTACAGGAACATCCAGCACTGTACAGGAACACCCAGCACTGTACAGGAACACCCAGCACTGTACAGGAACACCCAGCACTGTATAGGAACACCCAGCACTGTACAGGAACACCCAGCACTGTACAGGAACACCCAGCACTGTACAGGAACACCCAGCACTGTACAGGAACACCCAGCACTATACAGGAACACAGAGCACTGTACAGGAACATCCAGCACTGTACAGAATTGAGTAAAGTGGATTGGGAAAATAGGTTAAAGGATAAGACGATACATGATCAGTGGTGTACATTTAAGGAGTTATTTTACAAATTCCAAAAAAAGTATATTCCACTGAGAAAAAAAGGGTGTAAAAGAAAAGACAGCCATCCGTGGCTAAGTAAAGAAATTAAGGATAGTATTCGACTAAAAACAAGGGCATATAAGGTAGCCAAATCTAGTGGGAGGATAGAGGATTGGGAAAACTTTAAAAGACAGCAAAAAATAACAAAAAGATTGATTAAGAAAGGGAAGATAGATTATGAAAGTAAATTAGCAAAAAATATAAAGACAGATAGTAAGAGTTTTTATAGTTATATAAAAAGAAAAAGGGTGGCTAAAGTAAATGTTGGTCCCTTAGAGGATGAGACCGGGAAATTAATGGTGGGAAATATGGAGATGGCAAAAACACTGAATGAATATTTTGTATCAGTCTTTACAGTAGAGGACACCAAGAATATCCCAACACTTGACAAGCAGGGAGCTATAGGGGGGGAGGAGCTAAATACGATCAAAATCACTAAGGAAGTAGTACTTGGTAAAATAATGGGACTCAAGGCGGATAAATCACCTGGACCTGATGGCTTACATCCCAGGGTTTTGAGGGAAGTGGCGGTAGGGATTGTGGATGCATTGGTAATAATCTTCCAAAACTCCCTGGACTCAGCAAAGGTCCCGGCAGACTGGAAAACTGCTAATGTAACACCCTTATTTAAAAAGGGCAGTAGACAGAAGGCTGGAAACTATAGACCGGTTAGCCTAACATCTGTGGTAGGTAAAATTTTGGAGTCCATTATTAAGGAGACAGTAACAGGACATTTGGATAATCATAATTGAATAAGACAAAGTCAGCATGGTTTTATGAAGGGGAAGTCATGTTTGACAAATTTGCTGGAGTTCTTTGAGGAAGTAACATATAGGGTGGATAAAGGTGAACCAGTGGACGTAGTGTATTTAGACTTCCAAAAGGCATTTGACAAGGTGCCACACAAAAGATTATTGCTTAAGATAAAAAATCACGGGATTGGGGGTAATATTCTGGCATGGATAGAGGATTGGCTATCTAACAGAAGGCAGAGAGTTGGGATAAATGGTTCATATTCAGACTGGCAATCAGTAACCAGTGGTGTTCCGCAGGGGTCAGTGCTGGGTCCCCAACTCTTTACAATCTATATTAACGATTTGGAGGAGGGGACCGAGTGTAACACATCAAAGTTTGCAGATGATACTAAGATGGGAGGGAAAGTAGTGAGGACATAAAAAACCTGCAAGGGGACATAGACAGGCTAAGTAAGTGGGCAGAGATTTGGCAGATGGAATACAATACTGGAAAGTGTGAGGTTATGCACTTTGGCAGGAAAAATCGTAGAGCAAGTTATTATCTTAATGGCAAGAAACTTGAAAGTACTGAAGTACAAAGGGATCTGGGGGTCCTGGTGCACGAAACTCAAAAGGTTAGTATGCAGGTGCAGCAAGTGATTAAGAAGGCCAATGGAATGTTGGCTTTCATTGCTAGGGGGATAGAATATAAAAATAGGGAGGTATTGCTTCAGTTGTACAAGGTATTGGTGAGACCGCACCTGGAATACTGCATACAGTTTTGGTGTCCATACTTAAGAAAGGACATACTTGCTCTCGAGTCAGTACAAAGAAGGTTCACTCGATTAATCCCGGGGATGAGGGGATGGACATATGAGGAGAGGTTGAGTAGATTGGGACTCTACTCATTGGAGTTCAGAAGAATGAGAGGCGATCTTATTGAAACATATAAGATTATGAAGGGGTTGGATCGGGTGGATGCAGGGAGGATGTTCCCGATGATGGGTGAAACTAGAACTAGGGGGCATAGTCTTAGAATAAGGGGCTGCTCTTTCAAAACTGAGATGAGGAGGAACTACTTCACTCAGAGGGTGGTAGGTCCATGGAATATGCTGCCCCAAAAAGCTGTCGAAGCTACATCATTACATAAATTTAAAACAGAAATAGACAGTTTCCTAGTAGAAAAGGGAATTAAGGGTTACGGGGAGCGGGCAGGAATTTGGACATGAGTCTAGGTTCGGATAGGTCATGGCCCTGTGGGTAGCGGAGCGGGCCCAGGGGCCATGTAGCCTGATCCTGCTCCTGTTTTCGTGTGTCTAATGCTGTTAGATTCATGAGATAGTCCTGTCATAGTGGATTGGCGGTTAGGATCAGATCAGCCATGATCTTATTGAATGGCGGAGCAGGCTCGAGGGGCCAATTGGCCTACTCCTGCTCCTATTTCTTATGTTCTTATGTACAGGAACACACAGCACTGTACAGGAACACAGAGCACTGTACAGGAACATCCAGCACTGTACAGGAACACCCAGCACTGTACAAGAACACAAAGCACTGTACAGGAACAGAGAGCACTGTACAGGAACACCCAGAACTGTACAGGAATACAGAGCACTGTACAGGAACACCCAGCACTGTATGTTATGTTCATTAATAACTAATAATAATAATAATAATAATTCAACTTTATTGTCATTGTACAATGCACAAGTACATGAACAACGAAATGTGATCTTGCAAGCTCCCATGAGTCCAGTACAAATAACATTAACATTAAACGTAAATAGCACCGTCCTGGGAGAAGCAAAGCCGCTGCGTCTGTGCGCGCCGCCATTCCATTTCCACCATTCCTCCTGTCCGACAATCTTCAGCCCAACGCCCGGGCCTGCTCACCAGCTGCCCCTCCCGGGGCTCCTCCCGTGACCTTCTCACCAACCGCCCCTCCTCAGGGCTCCTTCCGTGACCTTCTGCACCTGGTCTTCCCTGATGGTCACCCCTCCAGGTACTAACCAGGCCTGGCTCTGCTTAGCTTCCAAGCCTTGCCAGTGACCCTGTCCCTCAGCACTGCCTAAATAGAAAAAAACTAGTCGTTTGCATTATGAACAGCTAGCTTTTGCTTAGTCATTTATTCGGTACATGTTCTCTATTATACAGCATCCTGTAGAGATTCAGCATATGTACTTCTGTGTGCAGGCTGCCATCTTGACTACTGCCTCTGGGT
The DNA here is from genome assembly GCF_052327205.1 of Somniosus microcephalus. Taxonomy (NCBI): domain Eukaryota; kingdom Metazoa; phylum Chordata; class Chondrichthyes; order Squaliformes; family Somniosidae; genus Somniosus; species Somniosus microcephalus. Next base: position 129,042,488 of record NC_141001.1, read on the forward strand.
AGTCTAGTACATCGTGGGTAGTGTAGTCTTAAACACATACAACTAAACACACAGCAATATACAGCTCTATAGCTCCACCTAGTGTACTATTCTAGAATGACATGTTATTGATCATTACACTGTACATGTCCACAAAGGAACACAGAGCACTGTACAGGAACACAGAGCACTGTACAGGAACACCCAGCACTGTACAGGAACACAGAGCACTGTACAGGAACACCCAGCACTGTACAGGAACACAGAGCACTGTACAGGAACACCCAGCACTGTACAGGAACACAGAACACTGTACAGGAACACAGAGCACTGCACAGGAACACCCAGCACTGTACAGGAACACCCAGCATTGTACAGGAACACAGAGCACTGTACAGGAACACAGAGCACTGTACAGGAACACCCAGCACTGTACAGGAACATCCAGCACTGTGCAGGAACACCCAGCACTGTACAGGAACACCCAGCACTGTACAGGAAGACCCAGCACTGTACAGGAACACACAGCAATGTACAGGAACACACCGCACTGTACAGGAACACAGAGCACTGTACAGGAACACAGAGCACTGTACAGGAACACCCAGCACTGTACAGGAACACCCAGCATTGTACAGGAACACAGAGCACTGTACAGGAACATAGAGCACTGTACAGGAACACCCAGCACTGTACAGGAACAGCCAGCACTGTGCAGGAACACCCAGCACTGTACAGGAACACCCAGCACTGCACAGGAAGACCCAGCACTGTACAGGAACACACAGCAATGTACAGGAACACACCGCACTGTACAGGAACACAGCGCTTTGTACAGGAACACCCAGCACAGTACAGAAACACAGAGCACTGTATAGGAGAACCCAGCACTGTACAGGAACAGACAGCACTGTATAGGAGAACCCAGCACTGTACAGGAACAGACAGCACTATACAGGAACACAGCACTGTACAGGTCCACAAAGGAACACAGAGCACTGTACAGGAACACCAAGCACTGTACAGGAACACCCAACATTGTACAGGAACACACAGCACTGTACAGGAACACAGAGCACTATACAGGAACACCCAGCACTGTACAGGAACACCCAGCACTGTACAGGAACACCCAGCACTGTACAGGTCCACAAAGGAACACAGAGCACTGTACAGGAACAAAAAGCACTGTGCTGGAACACAGAGCACTGTACAGAAACACCCAGCAGGGTATAAGAACACCCAGCACTGTACAGGAACACCCAGCACTGTACAGGAATACCCAGCAGTGTACAGGAACACCCAACAGTGTACAAGAACACAGAGCACTGTACAGGTCCAAAAAGGAACACAGAGCACTGTACAGGAACACCCAGCACTGTACCGGAACACAGAGCACTGCACAGGAACACCCAGCATGGTACAAGAACACAGAGCACTGTACAGGAACACCCAGCACTGTACAGGAAGACAGAGCACTGTACAGGAACACAGAGCACTGTATAGGAACACAGAGAACTGTACAGGAACACCCAGCACTGTACAGGAACACCCAGTACTGTACAGAAACACCCAGCACTGTACAGGAACACCCAGCACTGTACAGGAACACCCAGCACTGTACAGGAACACCCAGCACTGTACAGGAACACCCAGCACTGTACAGGAACACCCAGCACTGTACAGGAACACCCAGCACTCTACAGGAACACAGAGCACTGTACAGGAACACAGAGCACTGTACAGGAACACCCAGCACTGTACAGGAACACCCAGCACTGTACAGGAACATCCAGCACTGTACAGGAACACCCAGCACTATACAGGAACACCCAGCACTATACAGGAACACCCAGCACTGTACAGGAAAACAGAGCACTGTACAGGAACATCCAGCACTGTACAGGAACACCCAGCACTGTATAGGAACACCCAGCACTGTATAGGAACACCCAGCACTGTACAGGAACACCCAGCACTGTACAGGAACACCCAGCACTGTACAGGAACACCCAGCACTGTACAGGAACACCCAGCACTGTACAGGAACATCCAGCACTGTACAGTAACACGCAGCACTGTACAGGAACACCTTGCACTGTACAGGAACACATAGCACTGTACAGGACAGGAACACCCAGCACTGTACAGGAACACCCAGCACTGTACAGGAACACCCAGCACTGTACAGGATCACAGAGCACTGTACAGGAACACCCAGCACTGTACAGGAACACAGAGCACTGTACAGGAACACAGAGCACTGTACAGGAACACCCAGCACTGTACAGGAACACCCAGCATTGTACAGGAACACAGAGCACTGTACAGGAACACATAGCACTGTACAGGAACACAGAGCACTGTACAGGAACACCCAGCACTGTACAGGAACATCCAGCACTGTACAGGAACACCCAGCACTGTACAGGAACACCCAGCACTGTACAGGAACACCCAGCACTGTACAGGAACACACAGCAATGTACAGGAACACACCGCACTGTACAGGAACACAGAGCACTGTACAGGAACACAGCGCTTTGTCCAGGAACACCCAGCACAGTACAGAAACACAGAGCATTTTATAGGAGCACCCAGCACTGTACAGGAACAGACAGCACTATACAGGAACACAGCACTGTACAGGTCCACAAAGGAACACAGAGCACTGTACAGGAACACCCAACATTGTACAGGAACACACAGCACTGTACAGGAACACAGAGCACTATACAGGAACACCCAGCACTGTACAGGAACACCCAGCACTGTACAGGAACACCCAGCACTGTACAGGTCCACAAAGGAACACAGAGCACTGTACAGGAACAAAAAGCACTGTACAGAAACACCCAGCAGGGTATAAGAACACCCAGCACTGTACAGGAACACCCAGCATGGTACAAGAACACAGAGCACTGTACAGGAACACCCAGCACTGTACAGGAAGACAGAGCACAGTACAGGAACACAGAGCACTGTATAGGAACACAGAGAACTGTACAGGAACACACAGCACTGTACAGGAACACCCAGTACTGTACAGGAACACCCAGTACTGTACAGGAACACCCAGCACTGTACAGGAACATCCAGCACTGTACAGGAACACCCAGCACTATACAGGAACACCCAGCACTATACAGGAACACCCAGCACTGTACAGGAACACCCAGCACTGTACAGGAACACCCAGCACTGTACAGTAACACGCAGCACTGTACAGGAACACCCAGCACTGTACAGGAACACCCAGCACTGTACAGGAACACAGAGCACTGTACAGGAACATCCAGCACTGTACAGGAACACACAGCACTGTACAGGAACACAGAGCACTGTACAGGAACACAGAGCACTGTACAGGAACACCCAGCACTGTATAGGAACACAGAGCACTGTACAGGAACACCCAGCACTGTACAGGAACACCCAGCACTGTACAGGAACACCCAGCACTGTACAGGAACAGAGAGCACTGTACAGGAACACCCAGAACTGTACAGGAACAGAGAGCACTGTACAGGAACACCCAGCACTGTACAAGAACAGAGAGCACTGTACAGGAACAGAGAGCACTGTACAGGAACACCCAGAACTGTACAGGAATACAGAGCACTGTACAGGAACACCCAGCACTGTATGTTGTGTTCATTAATAACTAGTCGTTTGCATTATGAACAGCTAGCTTTTGCTTAGTCATTTATTCGGTACATGTTCTCTATTATACAGCATCCTGTAGAGATTCTGCATATGTGCTTCTGTGTGCAGGCTTCCATCTTGACTACTGCCTCTGGGTAGTCTAGTGCATCGTGGGTAGTGTAGTCTTAAACACATACAACTAAACACACAGCAATACACAGCTCTATAGCTCCACCTAGTGTACTATTCTAGAATTACATGTTATTGATCATTACACTGTACATGTCCACAAAGGAACACAGAGCACTGTACAGGAACACATAGCACTGTACAGGACAGGAACACCCAGCACTGTACAGGAACACAGAGCACTGTACAGGAACACCCAGCACTGTACAGGAACACAGAGCACTGTACAGGAACACAGAGCACTGTACAGGAACACCCAGCACTGTACAGGAACACAGAGCACTGTACAGGAACACCCAGCACTGTACAGGAACACAGAGCACTGTAAAGGAACACCCAACACTGTACAGGAACACCCAGCACTGTACAGGAACACAGAGCACTGTACAGAAACACCCAGTGTGATGAAATATTCCATTCATCACTCATCAGTATTTCTCTGCCTGTGACTGTGGTTGGTTTCAGTTTCATTTCCAGTGTACTGTACTGTGTGTAGGGCTCCGCCCATACCTGGCTCCTATGTAAGCTGGCCCAGCCTGCAGCACATCCAGTACGGCAGACCTCTGGATGGAAGACACATTCTCCTCTGTGTGTTACCTTCTAAGTCAATAAAAGCCTTGTTTTGTTTCGCTAACATCGAGTCTCGGATTTATTGAGGCACATCACCCAGCACTGTACAGGAACACCCAGCACTGTACAGGAACACAGAGCACTGTACAGGAACATCCAGCACTGTACAGGAACACAGAGCACTGTACAGGAACACAGAGCACTGTACAGGAACACCCAGCACTGTACAGGAACACAGAGCACTGTACATGAATACCCAGCACTGTACAGGAACATAGAGCACTGTACAGGAACACAGAGCACTGTACAGGAACACATAGCACTGTACAGGAACACAGAGCACTGTACAGGAACACAGAGCACTGTACAGGAACACCCAACACTGTACAGGAACACAGAGCACTGTACAGAAACACCCAGCACTGTACAGGAACACCCAGCACTGTACAGGAACACAGAGCACTGTACAGGAACACCCAGCACTGTACAGGAACACCCAGCACTATACAGGAACACCCAGCACTGTACAGGAACACAGAGCACTGCACAGGAACATCCAGCACTGTACAGGAACACCCAGCACTGTACAGGAACACCCAGCACTGTACAGGAACACCCAGCACTGTACAGTAACACGCAGCACTGTACAGGAACACCCAGCACTGTACAGGAACACAGAGCACTGTACAGGAACATCCAGCACTGTACAGGAACACACAGCACTGTACAGGAACACAGAGCACTGTACAGGAACACAGAGCACTGTACAGGAACACCCAGCACTGTATAGGAACACAGAGCACTGTACAGGAACACCCAGCACTGTACAGGAACACCCAGCACTGTACAGGAACAGAGAGCACTGTACAGGAACACCCAGAACTGTACAGGAACAGAGAGCACTGTACAGGAACACCCAGCACTGTACAAGAACAGAGAGCACTGTACAGGAACAGAGAGCACTGTACAGGAACACCCAGAACTGTACAGGAATACAGAGCACTGTACAGGAACATAGAGCACTGTACAGGAACACCCAGCACTGTACAGGAACATCCAGCACTGTGCAGGAACACCCAGCACTGTACAGGAACACCCAGCACTGCACAGGAAGACCCAGCACTGTACAGGAACACACAGCAATGTACAGGAACACACCGCACTGTACAGGAACACAGCGCTTTGTACAGGAACACCCAGCACAGTACAGAAACACAGAGCACTGTATAGGAGAACCCAGCACTGTACAGGAACAGACAGCACTGTATAGGAGAACCCAGCACTGTACAGGAACAGACAGCACTATACAGGAACACAGCACTGTACAGGTCCACAAAGGAACACAAAGCACTGTACAGGAACACCAAGCACTGTACAGGAACACCATGCACTGTACAGGAACACCCAACATTGTACAGGAACACACAGCACTGTACAGGAACACAGAGCACTATACAGGAACACCCAGCACTGTACAGGAACACCCAGCACTGTACAGGAACACCCAGCACTGTACAGGTCCACAAAGGAACACAGAGCACTGTACAGGAACAAAAAGCACTGTGCTGGAACACAGAGCACTGTACAGAAACACCCAGCAGGGTATAAGAACACCCAGCACTGTACAGGAACACCCAGCACTGTACAGGAACACCCAGCAGTGTACAGGAACACCCAGCACTGTACCGGAACACAGAGCACTGTACAGGAACACCCAGCACTGCACAGGAACACCCAGCATGGTACAAGAACACAGAGCACTGTACAGGAACACCCAGCACTGTACAGGAAGACAGAGCACTGTACAGGAACACAGAGCACTGTATAGGAACACAGAGAACTGTACAGGAACACCCAGCACTGTACAGGAACACCCAGTACTGTACAGGAACACCCAGCACTGTACAGGAACACCCAGCACTGTACAGGAACACCCAGCACTGTACAGGAACACCCAGCACTGTACAGGAACACCCAGCACTCTACAGGAACACAGAGCACTGTACAGGAACACAGAGCACTGTACAGGAACACCCAGCACTGTACAGGAACATCCAGCACTGTACAGGAACACCCAGCACTATACAGGAACACCCAGCACTATACAGGAACACCCAGCACTGTACAGGAAAAGTGAGCACTGTACAGGAACATCCAGCACTGTACAGGAACACCCAGCACTGTATAGGAACACCCAGCACTGTATAGGAACACCCAGCACTGTACAGGAACACCCAGCACTGTACAGGAACACCCAGCACTGTACAGGAACACCCAGCACTGTACAGGAACATCCAGCACTGTACAGTAACACGCAGCACTGTACAGGAACACCTTGCACTGTACAGGAACACATAGCACTGTACAGGACAGGAACACCCAGCACTGTACAGGAACACCCAGCACTGTACAGGAACACCCAGCACTGTACAGGATCACAGAGCACTGTACAGGAACACCCAGCACTGTACAGGAACACAGAGCACTGTACAGGAACACAGAGCACTGTACAGGAACACCCAGCACTGTACAGGAACACCCAGCATTGTACAGGAACACAGAGCACTGTACAGGAACACATAGCACTGTACAGGAACACAGAGCACTGTACAGGAACACCCAGCACTGTACAGGAACATCCAGCACTGTACAGGAACACCCAGCACTGTACAGGAACACCCAGCACTGTACAGGAACACCCAGCACTGTACAGGAACACACAGCAATGTACAGGAACACACCGCACTGTACAGGAACACAGAGCACTGTACAGGAACACAGCGCTTTGTCCAGGAACACCCAGCACAGTACAGAAACACAGAGCATTTTATAGGAGCACCCAGCACTGTACAGGAACAGACAGCACTATACAGGAACACAGCACTGTACAGGTCCACAAAGGAACACAGAGCACTGTACAGGAACACCCAACATTGTACAGGAACACACAGCACTGTACAGGAACACAGAGCACTATACAGGAACACCCAGCACTGTACAGGAACACCCAGCACTGTACAGGAACACCCAGCACTGTACAGGTCCACAAAGGAACACAGAGCACTGTACAGGAACAAAAAGCACTGTACAGAAACACCCAGCAGGGTATAAGAACACCCAGCACTGTACAGGAACACCCAGCATGGTACAAGAACACAGAGCACTGTACAGGAACACCCAGCACTGTACAGGAAGACAGAGCACAGTACAGGAACACAGAGCACTGTATAGGAACACAGAGAACTGTACAGGAACACACAGCACTGTACAGGAACACCCAGTACTGTACAGGAACACCCAGTACTGTACAGGAACACCCAGCACTGTACAGGAACATCCAGCACTGTACAGGAACACCCAGCACTATACAGGAACACCCAGCACTATACAGGAACACCCAGCACTGTACAGGAACACAGAGCACTGCACAGGAACATCCAGCACTGTACAGGAACACCCAGCACTGTACAGGAACACCCAGCACTGTATAGGAACACCCAGCACTGTACAGGAACACCCAGCACTGTACAGTAACACGCAGCACTGTACAGGAACACCCAGCACTGTACAGGAACACCCAGCACTGTACAGGAACACAGAGCACTGTACAGGAACATCCAGCACTGTACAGGAACACACAGCACTGTACAGGAACACAGAGCACTGTACAGGAACACAGAGCACTGTACAGGAACACCCAGCACTGTATAGGAACACAGAGCACTGTACAGGAACACCCAGCACTGTACAGGAACACCCAGCACTGTACAGGAACAGAGAGCACTGTACAGGAACACCCAGAACTGTACAGGAACAGAGAGCACTGTACAGGAACACCCAGCACTGTACAAGAACAGAGAGCACTGTACAGGAACAGAGAGCACTGTACAGGAACACCCAGAACTGTACAGGAATACAGAGCACTGTACAGGAACACCCAGCACTGTATGTTGTGTTCATTAATAACTAGTCGTTTGCATTATGAACAGCTAGCTTTTGCTTAGTCATTTATTCGGTACATGTTCTCTATTATACAGCATCCTGTAGAGATTCTGCATATGTGCTTCTGTGTGCAGGCTTCCATCTTGACTACTGCCTCTGGGTAGTCTAGTGCATCGTGGGTAGTGTAGTCTTAAACACATACAACTAAACACACAGCAATACACAGCTCTATAGCTCCACCTAGTGTACTATTCTAGAATTACATGTTATTGATCATTACACTGTACATGTCCACAAAGGAACACAGAGCACTGTACAGGAACACATAGCACTGTACAGGACAGGAACACCCAGCACTGTACAGGAACACAGAGCACTGTACAGGAACACCCAGCACTGTACAGGAACACAGAGCACTGTACAGGAACACAGAGCACTGTACAGGAACACCCAGCACTGTACAGGAACACAGAGCACTGTACAGGAACACATAGCACTGTACAGGAACACCCAGCACTGTACAGGAACATCCAGCACTGTACAGGAACACCCAGCACTGTACAGGAACACCCAGCACTGTACAGGAACACAGAGCACTGTAAAGGAACACCCAACACTGTACAGGAACACCCAGCACTGTACAGGAACACAGAGCACTGTACAGAAACACCCAGTGTGATGAAATATTCCATTCATCACTCATCAGTATTTCTCTGCCTGTGACTGTGGTTGGTTTCAGTTTCATTTCCAGTGTACTGTACTGTGTGTAGGGCTCCGCCCATACCTGGCTCCTATGTAAGCTGGCCCAGCCTGCAGCACATCCAGTACGGCAGACCTCTGGATGGAAGACACATTCTCCTCTGTGTGTTACCTTCTAAGTCAATAAAAGCCTTGTTTTGTTTCGCTAACATCGAGTCTCGGATTTATTGAGGCACATCACCCAGCACTGTACAGGAACACCCAGCACTGTACAGGAACACAGAGCACTGTACAGGAACATCCAGCACTGTACAGGAACACAGAGCACTGTACAGGAACACAGAGCACTGTACAGGAACACCCAGCACTGTACAGGAACACAGAGCACTGTACATGAATACCCAGCACTGTACAGGAACATAGAGCACTGTACAGGAACACAGAGCACTGTACAGGAACACATAGCACTGTACAGGAACACAGAGCACTGTACAGGAACACAGAGCACTGTACAGGAACACCCAACACTGTACAGGAACACAGAGCACTGTACAGAAACACCCAGCACTGTACAGGAACACCCAGCACTGTACAGGAACACAGAGCACTGTACAGGAACACCCAGCACTGTACAGGAACACCCAGCACTATACAGGAACACCCAGCACTGTACAGGAACACAGAGCACTGCACAGGAACATCCAGCACTGTACAGGAACACCCAGCACTGTACAGGAACACCCAGCACTGTACAGGAACACCCAGCACTGTACAGTAACACGCAGCACTGTACAGGAACACCCAGCACTGTACAGGAACACAGAGCACTGTACAGGAACATCCAGCACTGTACAGGAACACACAGCACTGTACAGGAACACAGAGCACTGTACAGGAACACAGAGCACTGTACAGGAACACCCAGCACTGTATAGGAACACAGAGCACTGTACAGGAACACCCAGCACTGTACAGGAACAGAGAGCACTGTACAGGAACACCCAGAACTGTACAGGAACAGAGAGCACTGTACAGGAACACCCAGCACTGTACAAGAACAGAGAGCACTGTACAGGAACAGAGAGCACTGTACAGGAACACCCAGAACTGTACAGGAATACAGAGCACTGTACAGGAACACCCAGCACTGTATGCTGTGTTCATTAATAACTAGTCGTTTGCATTATGAACAGCTAGCTTTTGCTTAGTCATTTATTCGGTACATGTTCTCTATTATACAGCATCCTGTAGAGATTCTGCATATGTGCTTCTGTGTGCAGGCTTCCATCTTGACTACTGCCTCTGGGTAGTCTAGTGCATCGTGGGTAGTGTAGTCTTAAACACATACAACTAAACACACAGCAATACACAGCTCTATAGCTCCACCTAGTGTACTATTCTAGAATTACATGTTATTGATCATTACACTGTACATGTCCACAAAGGAACACAGAGCACTGTACAGGAACACATAGCACTGTACAGGACAGGAACACCCAGCACTGTACAGGAACACAGAGCACTGTACAGGAACACCCAGCACTGTACAGGAACACAGAGCACTGTACAGGAACACATAGCACTGTACAGGAACACCCAGCACTGTACAGGAACATCCAGCACTGTACAGGAACACCCAGCACTGTACAGGAACACAGAGCACTGTAAAGGAACACCCAACACTGTACAGGAACACCCAGCACTGTACAGGAACACAGAGCACTGTACAGAAACACCCAGTGTGATGAAATATTCCATTCATCACTCATCAGTATTTCTCTGCCTGTGACTGTGGTTGGTTTCAGTTTCATTTCCAGTGTACTGTACTGTGTGTAGGGCTCCGCCCATACCTGGCTCCTATGTAAGCTGGCCCAGCCTGCAGCACATCCAGTACGGCAGACCTCTGGATGGAAGACACATTCTCCTCTGTGTGTTACCTTCTAAGTCAATAAAAGCCTTGTTTTGTTTCGCTAACATCGAGTCTCGGATTTATTGAGGCACATCACCCAGCACTGTACAGGAGCACCCAGCACTGTACAGGAACACCCAGCACTGTACAGGAACACAGAGCACTGTACAGGAACATCCAGCACTGTACAGGAACACAGAGCACTGTACAGGAACACAGAGCACTGTACAGGAACACCCAGCACTGTACAGGAACACAGAGCACTGTACATGAATACCCAGCACTGTACAGGAACATAGAGCACTGTACAGGAACACAGAGCACTGTACAGGAACACAGAGCACTGTACAGGAACACAGAGCACTGTACAGGAACACAGAGCACTGTACAGGAACACAGAGCACTGTACAGGAACACCCAACACTGTACAGGAACACCCAGCACTGTACAGGAACACAGAGCACTGTACAGAAACACCCAGCACTGTACAGGAACACCCAGCACTGTACAGGAACACAGAGCACTGTACAGGAACACCCAGCACTGTACAGGAACACCCAGCACTGTACAGGAACATAGAGCACTTTACAGGAACAAAGAGCACTGTACAGGAACACCCAGCACTGTACAGGAACACAGAGCACTGTACAGGAACACACAGCACTGTACAGGAACACCCAGAACTGTACAGGAACACAAAGCACTGTACAGGAACACCCAGCACTGTACAGGAACACCCAGCACTGTACAGGAACACAGAGCACTGTACAGGAACACATAGCACTGTACAGGAACACAGAGCACTGTACAGGAACAGCCAGCACTGTACAGGAACATCCAGCACTGTACAGGAACACCCAGCACTGTACAGGAACATCCAACACTGTACAGGAACACCAAGCACTGTACAGGAACACAGAGCACTGTACAGAAACACCCAGCACTGTACAGGAACACCCAGCACTGTACAAGAACATCCAGCACTGTACGGGAACACAGAGCACTGTACAGGAACACCCAGCACTGTACAGGAACACAGAGCACTGTACAGGAACACAGAGCACTGTACAGGAACACATAGCACTGTACAGGAACACCAAGCACTGTACAGGAACACCCAACATTGTACAGGAACACACAGCACTGTACAGGAACACAGAGCACTATACAGGAACACCCAGCACTGTACAGGTCCACAAAGGAACACAGAGAACTGTACAGGAACAAAAAGCACTGTGCTGGAACACAGAGCACTGTACAGGAACACATAGCACTGTACAGGAACACAGAGCACTGTACAGGAACACCCAGCACTGTACAGGAACATCCAGCACTGTACAGGAACACCCAGCACTGTACAGGAACACAGAGCACTGTACAGGAACATCCAGCACTGTACAGGAACACCAAGCACTGTACAGGAACACAGAGCACTGTACAGAAACACCCAGCACTGTACAGAAACACCCAGCACTGTACAGGAACACCCAGCACTGTACAGGAACACCCAGCACTGTACAGGAACACAGAGCACTGTACAGGAACAAAGAGCACTGTACAGGAACACCGAGCACTGTACAAGTACACATAGCACTGTACAGGAACACAGAGCACTGTACAGGAACACCCAACATTGTACAGGAACACACAGCACTGTACAGGAACACCCAGCACTGTACAGGAACACAGAGCACTGTACAGGAACAAAGAGCACTGTACAGGAACACCGAGCACTGTACAAGTACACATAGCACTGTACAGGAACACAGAGCACTGTACAGGAACACCCAACATTGTACAGGAACACACAGCACTGTACAGGAACACACAGCACTGTACAGGAACACCCAGCACTGTACAGGAACACCCAGCAGTGTACAGGAACACCCAACAGTGTACTAAAACACAGAGCACTGTACAGGTCCAAAAAGGAACACAGAGCACTGTACAGGAACACCCAGCACTGTACCGGAACACAGAGCACTGTACAGGAGCACCCAGCACTGTACAGGAACACCCAGCATGGTACAAGAACACAGAGCACTGTACAGGAACACCCAGCACTGTACAGGTAGACAGAGCACTGTACAGGAACACAGAGCACTGTTTCGGAACACAGAGAACTGTACAGGAACACACAGCACTGTACAGGAACACCCAGTACTGTACAGAAACACCCAGCACTGTACAGGAACACCCAGCACTGTACAGGAACACCCAGCACTGTACAGTGATGTGCCTCAATTATTCCGAGACTCGAAGTTAGCAGAACAAAAGTAAGGCTTTTATTAACTCAGAACATAACACGTAAAATAGAGAGATGTCTACCTTCAGGAGGCTGATGCCGGACTGAAGTTAGATTACAAAGGAGCCAGGTATGGGCGGAGCCCTGCACACAACCAGTTCCAGCACATTCCAATGCATAATACATGAGGACTGGGGGAAGGGAAAAGACACAGAAAGCAGGCAGTTAGAAGACACAGAAAACAGGCAGTGATGAATGGAATATATTTCATCACATTCACCCCTTCTATAGATTTAGTCTGTTCGGGGGTTTGATAGTCCTCTGCGACCGACGTGGCTGTTGTGGTGCCGCGGGTGTCGGCTGGGTGTCCCCGGTAGCCTCCTGGGTCTCTGCCGGGGGTGCCGCCGGGGTTGTTGAAGGGGTAGTTGGTGGGGGTGCCGTTGGTCGATGTTCTTCCGGGGGTGATGAAAGAATAGTGGGTGGGTAAGGGGTGCTGTGATCGTCGTCGCTGCTATTGCCGTGGTTGTTGTTGATGCCGGCTGGGGCGACGTCTTTTATGGACACGGTGTCCTCCCTTCCGTCGGCGTGCCGGACATATGCGTATTGGGGGTTGGCGTGGAGTAGGTGTACTGGCTCCATGAGAGGGTCCGTCTTGTGGCCCCTCACATGCCTTCGCACGAGTACCGGACCTGGGGTGGAGAGCCATGACGGCATGGATACGCCCGAGGTGGATTTCCGGGGAAAGACAAACATTCGTTCATGAGGCGTGATATTAGTGGCCATACACAATAGCGACCGTATCGAATGGAGCACATCCGAGAGGACTTCCTGCCAGCGGGAGATAGGGAGGCCCTTGGTCCTTAGAGCTAGAGTGACTGCTTTCCACACTGTCCCGTTCTCTCGCTCCACCTGGCCGTTACCCCGGGGGTTGTAGCTGGTGGTACGGCTCGTGGCGATCCCCTTGGACAGCATGTACTGGCGTAGCTCTTCACTCATGAAGGACGCCCCCCTATCCGTGTGGATATAGCTCGGCATACCGAACAGGCAGAACAGGCTGTTGAGGCATTTAATGACCGTGGCGCTGGTCATGTCTGGGCAGGGGAAGGCGAATGGGAAACGGGAGTATTCGTCCACAATGTTCAGGAAGTAAACATTGCGGTCGACGGACGGGAGGGGGCCCTTGAAATCTAAGCTGAGCCGCTCGAAGGGCCGTGTAGCTTTGATTAAGTGGGCTCTATCTGGGCGGTAGAACCGAGGCTTGCACTCAGCGCAAGTGCGGCAGTTCCTGGTCAGAGACCGAACTTCCTCAATCGAGTAGGGTAAGTTACGGGACTTTATGAAGTGGAACAGCCGCGTGACCCCTGGGTGGCAGAGGTCGTTGTGGAGGGTCTGTAGCCGATCCTCGGTGGCGCTGGCACACATCCCTCGTGAGAGGGCGTCAGGGGATTCGTTAAGGGCCCCTGGCCGGTAAATGATGTCGTACTCGAAAGTGGAGAGCTCGATCCGCCACCTAAGAATCTTATCATTTTTAATCTTCCCCCTCTGTTTATTGTTGAACATAAACGCTACCGATCGCTGGTCGGTAAGTAGGGTGAAGCGTTTGCCGGCTAGGTAGTGGCGCCAGTGGCGCACTGCCTCCACGATGGCTTGGGCCTCCTTTTCCACGGAGGAGTGTCTGATCTCGGGGCCTTGGAGGGTCCTCGAGAAGAAAGCTACGGGCCGCCCCGCCTGGTTGAGGGTGGCCGCCAAGGCGAAGTCGGACGCATCACTTTCCACTTGAAATGGAGTGTTCTCGTCCACTGCCTGTAGCGTGGCCCGCTCAATATCCTGCTTAATGCTTTTGAAGGCGGCGTGGGCCTCAGCAGAGAGCGGAAAAGAGGATGCTTTCAAGAGGGGGCGGGCTTTGTCGGAGTAGTTGGGGACCCATTGGGAATAGTAAGAAAATAACCCCAGGCACCTTTTCAGGGCTTTGGGAGTGTTGGGCAGGGGCAGCTCCCGTAGGGGGCGCAATCGGTCGGGGTCTGGTCCGATTTCCCCATTCTCCACCACGCTGCCCAGTATGCAGAGGCGCGTGGTGTTGAAAACGCACTTGTCCTCGTTATAGGTGAGGTTGAGTTTTTGTGCGGTTTTCAGGAACCTCTCGAGGTTCGAGTCGTGATCCTGCTGGTTGTGACCGCAGATGGTGACGTTGTCGAGGTAGGGGAAGGTTGCCTGCAAGTGGTGGTCATCGACCATGCGATCCATCTCCCTCTGAAAGACCGAGACCCCGTTCGTCACCCCAAAGGGGACTCTGAGGAATTGGTAGAGGCGTCCGTTCACCTCGAAGGCGGTGTACGGGCGGTCCTCTGGTCTGATAGGGAGCTGGTGGTACGCTGACTTGAGGTCGATGGTGGAGAACACCCGGTATTGGGCGATTTGGTTCACCATTTCTGATATGCGGGGTAGCGGGTAGGCGTCTAGTAGGGTGTACCTGTTGATCGTTTGACTATAGTCGATCACCATCCGTTTCTTCTCGCTACCCCTTACCACTACCACTTGGGCGCGCCACGGGCTGTTGCTGTGTTCAATAATGCGCTCTTTCAGGAGCCTGTCTACCTCGGTCGCGATAAACCGCCTGTCCTCCCAGCTGTACCTCCTGCTTTTGGTCGCTATTGGCCGGCAGTTAGGGGTAAGGTTCGCGAATAGCGAAGGCGGCTTTACCTTCAGGGTAGCCAGACCGCACACTGTGAGGGGCGGCTGGGACCCACCGTACTTGAGCGTGATGCTTTGGTGGTTGCACTGGAAATCCAAACCCAAGATCACGCTCGCACATAGATTCTTCATGATTAATACTTTAAAATTATCATACACAGTTCCGTTAACGCACAATTGTACCGTGCAGTAACCCAGAATGGTCGATGTCTGGGTTTTATCGGCCATAGAGATGGTACCCTGAGCAGGGACCACCTTTAGGGAGAGTTGTTGTGCCAGTTCAGGGTGGATAAAACTCTCCGTGCTTCCACTGTCAATTAAGCATTTAACCCGGCACCCGTTTACCTCGATGTCCACCATTGATTTGGATAGCGGATGCGGCCTGGTCTGGTCCACTGTGACCGATGCCACTGTAGGGCCCTGATCGAGACAAGATGGCGTCCACGCTGTCTGCTCATAAGATGGCGGACCCCACGAGGTCGGGCAAGATGGCGTCCAAGATGGCCGCTCCCACGGCGCACACGCGGCGGTGGCGGGTTTTCCGGCGGTTGGTTTTCCGGCGGGGTTCCCTCTGCACACCTTCCCGAAGTGCCCCTTCTTACCGCACTTAAAGCAGGTGGTGCCTTTCGCCGGGCACAGGTTTCTGGTGTGCTTTGGCTGCCCGCAGAAGTAGCAGTTGGGTCCTTGACGCGTCGCGGCTGTCGTAGGGCTTCTGGGGGGAGAGCTGGGCCCCGCCGGTGTCGGGCTGCCGGGCGGGGAAGATGCCTTCCAAGATGGCGGCGCCCTCGGCGCACACGTGGCGGCGTGGGCGGCGCGGGCTGAAGAGTAGGCGTCCGAGTTTCTCTGGGCCATCTCCAGGGACCGCGCGGTGTCCGCAGCCTGTTTCAGGTCCAACCCCGTTTTTTCCAGCAGTCTTTGCCGGATGTGAGTGGAGCCGAGGCCTGTGATAAAGGCATCACGAACAAGCTCGTCGGTGTACACTGCGGCTTTTACATCTCGGCACTTACAGTCCTTGCCAAGCTTTTTCAGGATGCTTAGGAACTCCTCCACCGATTCCCCAGGTCGCTGTGCGCGAGTAGCGAGTAGATGCCTAGCATACACCTCATTCGTAGGCTGCTGGTAATGCGCCTTTAAGGTGTTGCAGGCGGCCAGGTACGTATCGGCGTCTTGGATGAGGGGGTAAACCTGGTGGCTTACCCAATTCCGTAGCATTCCGAGTCTCATCTTCGCAGTGTCCGTAGCGTCTTTGACGGCTGCGGAATTGTCCAGGAAGAATTCCATACAGTCAAACCAGTGTCCGAAGCGTGCTGATGCGTCCGGAGCATGTTGATCCAAATCCAAACGTTCGGGTTTCAGGAGTTGATCCATAGTGTTGAAAATTGAGTTAATAAAATTGATGTGCCTCAATTATTCCGAGACTCGAAGTTAGCAGAACAAAAGTAAGGCTTTAATTAACTCAGAACATAACACGTAAAATAGAGAGATGTCTACCTTCAGGAGGCTGATGCCGGACTGAAGTTAGATTACAAAGGAGCCAGGTATGGGCGGAGCCCTGCACACAACCAGTTCCAGCACATCCCATGCATAATACATGAGGACTGGGGGAAGGGAAAAGACACAGAAAGCAGGCAGTTAGAAGACACAGAAAACAGGCAGTGATGAATGGAATATATTTCATCACATACAGGAACACCCAGCACTGTACAGGAACACCCAGCACTGTACAGGAACACAGAGCACTGTACAGGAACACCCAGCACTGTACAGGAACACCCAGCACTCTACAGGAACACAGAGCACTGTACAGGAACACAGAGCACTGTACAGGAACATCCAGCACTGTACAGGAACACCCAGCACTGTACAGGAACACCCAGCACTGTATAGGAACACCCAGCACTGTATAGGAACACCCAGCACTGTACAGGAACACCCAGCACTGTACAGGAATACAGAGCACTGTACAGGAACACCCAGCACTGTACAGGAACATCCAGCACTGTACAGTAACACGCAGCACTGTACAGGAACACCCAGCACTGTACAGGAACACAGAGCACTGGACAGGAACATCCAGCACTGTACAGGAACACCCAGCACTGTACAGGAACACCCAGCACTGTACAGGAACACCCAGCACTGTACAGGAACACCCAGCACTGTATAGGAACACCCAGCACTGTATAGGAACACCCAGCACTGTACAGGAACACCCAGCACTGTACAGGAACACACAGCACTGTACAGGAATACCCAGCACTGTACAGGAATACAGAGCACTGTACAGGAACACCCAGCACTGTACAGGAACATCCAGCACTGTACAGTAACACGCAGCACTGTACAGGAACACCCAGCACTGGACAGGAACACAGAGCACTGTACAGTAACACGCAGCACTGTACAGGAACATCCAGCACTGTACAGGAACACCCAGCACTGTACAGGAACACAGAGCACTGTACAGGAACATCCAGCACTGTACAGGAACACCAAGCACTGTACAGGAACACCCAGCACAGTACAGGAACACCCAGCACTGTACAGGAACACCCAGCTCTGTACAGGAACACAGAGCACTGTACAGGAACATCCAGCACTGTACAGGAACACAGAGCACAGTACAGGAACACAGAGCACTGTACAGGAACACCGAGCACTGTACAGGTACACATAGCACTGTACAGGAACACAGAGCACTGTACAGGAACACCCAACATTGTACAGGAACACACAGCACTGTACAGGAACACCCAGCACTGTACAGGAACACCCAGCAGTGTACAGGAACACCCAACAGTGTACTAAAACACAGAGCACTGTACAGGTCCAAAAAGGAACACAGAGCACTGTACAGGAACACCCAGCACTGTACCGGAACACACAGCTCTGTACAGGAGCACCCAGCACTGTACAGGAACACCCAGCATGGTACAAGAACACAGAGCATTGTACAGGAACACCCAGCACTGTACAGGTAGACAGAGCATTGTACAGGAACACAGAGCACTGTTTCGGAACACAGAGAACTGTACAGGAACACACAGCACTGTACAGGAACACCCAGTACTGTACAGAAACACCCAGCACTGTACAGGAACACCCAGCACTGTACAGGAACACCCAGCACTGTACAGGAACACCCAGCACTGTACAGGAACACCCAGCACTGTACAGGAACACAGAGCACTGTACAGGAACACAGAGCACTGTACAGGAACACCCAGCACTGTACAGGAACATCCAGCACTGTACAGGAACACCCAGCACTATACAGGAACACCCAGCACTATACAGGAACACCCAGCACTATACAGGAACACCCAGCACTGTACAGGAACACAGAGCACTGTACAGGAACATCCAGCACTGTACAGGAACACCCAGCACTGTACAGGAACACCCAGCACTGTATAGGAACACCCAGCACTGTATAGGAACACCCAGCACTGTACAGGAACACAGAGCACTGTACAGGAACACCCAGCACTGTACAGGAATATCCAGCACTGTACAGGAATACAGAGCACTGTACAGGAACACCCAGCACTGTACAGGAACATCCAGCACTGTACAGTAACACGCAGCACTGTACAGGAACACCCAGCACTGGACAGGAACATTCAGCACTGTACAGTAACACGCAGCACTGTACAGGAACACCCAGCACTGTACAGGAACACATAGCACTGTACAGGACAGGAACACCCAGCACTGTACAGGAACACCCAGCACTGTACAGGAACACCCAGCACTGTACAGGAACACACAGCAATGTACAGGAACACACCGCACTGTACAGGAACACACCGCACTGTACAGGAACACACCGCACTGTACAGGAACACAGAGCACTGTACAGGAACACAGCGCTTTGTACAGGAACACCCAGCACAGTACAGAAACACAGAGCACTGTATAAGAGCACCCAGCACTGTACAGGAACAGTCAGCACTATACACGAACACAGCACTGTAAAGGTCCACAAAGGAACACAGAGCACTGTACAGGAACACCAAGCACTGTACAGGAACACCCAACATTGTACAGGAACACACAGCACTGTACAGGAACACAGAGCACTATACAGGAACACCCAGCACTGTACAGGAACACCCAGCACTGTACAGGAATACCCAGCACTGTACAGGTCCACAAAGGAACACAGAGCACTGTACAGGAACAAAAAGCACTGTGCCGGAACACAGAGCACTGTACAGAAACACCCAGCACTGTACAGGAAGACAGAGCACTGTACAGGAACACCCAGCACTGTACAGGAACACCCAGCAGTGTACAGGAACACCCAGTACTGTACAGAAACACCCAGCACTGTACAGGAACACCCAGCACTGTACAGGAACACCCAGCACTGTACAGGAACACCCAGCACTGTACAGGAACACCCAGCACTGTACAGGAACACCCAGCACTGTACAGGAACACCCAGCACTGTACAGGAACACCCAGCACTGTACAGGAACACAGAGCACTGTACAGGAACACAGAGCACTGTACAGGAACACCCAGCACTGTACAGGAACATCCAGCACTGTACAGGAACACCCAGCACTATACAGGAACACCCAGCACTGTACAGGAACACCCAGCACTGTACAGGAACACCCAGCACTGTACAGGAACACAGAGCACTATACAGGAACACCCAGCACTGTACAGGAACATCCAGCACTGTACAGGAACACCCAGCACTGTACAGGTCCACAAAGGAACACAGAGCACTGTACAGGAACACACAGCACTGTACAGAAACACCCAGCAGGGTATAAGAACACCCAGCACTGTACAGGAACGCCCAGCACTGTACAGGAACACCCAGCAGTGTACAGGAACACCCAGCAGTGTACAAGAACACAGAGCACTGTACAGGTCCAAAAAGGAACACAGAGCACTGTACAGGAACACCCAGCACTGTACCGGAACACAGAGCACTGTACAGGAACACCCAGCACTGTACAGGAACACCCAGCATGGTACAAGAACACAGAGCACTGTACAGGAACACCCAGCACTGTACAGGAAGACAGAGCACTGTACAGGAACACAGAGCACTGTACAGGAACACAGAGAACTGTACAGGAACACACAGCACTGTACAGGAACACCCAGTACTGTACAGGAACACCCAGTACTGTACAGAAACACCCAGCAATGTACAGGAACATCCAGCACTGTACAGGAACACCCAGCACTATACAGGAACACCCAGCACTATACAGGAACATCCAGCACTGTACAGGAACACCCAGCACTGTACAGGAACACCCAGCACTGTATAGGAACACCCAGCACTGTATTGGAACACCCAGCACTGTACAGGAACACCCAGCACTGTACAGTAACAGGCAGCACTGTACAGGAACACCCAGCACTGTACAGGAACACAGAGCACTGTACAGGAACATCCAGCACTGTACAGGAACACCCAGCACTGTACAGGAACACCCAGCACTGTACAGGAACACCCAGCACTGTACAGGAACACCCAGCACTCTACAGGAACACAGAGCACTGTACAGGAACACAGAGCACTGTACAGGAACACCCAGCACTGTACAGGAACATCCAGCACTGTACAGGAACACCCAGCACTGTACAGGAACACCCAGCACTCTACAGGAACACAGAGCACTGTACAAGAACACAGAGCACTGTACAGGAACACCCAGCACTGTACAGGAACATCCAGCACTGTACAGGAACACCCAGCACTGTACAGGAACACCCAGCACTATACAGGAACACCCAGCACTATACAGGAACACCCAGCACTATACAGGAACACCCAGCACTATACAGGAACACCCAGCACTGTACAGGAACACAGAGCACTGTACAGGAACATCCAGCACTGTACAGGAACACCCAGCACTGTATAGGAACACCCAGCACTGTATAGGAACACCCAGCACTGTACAGGAACACCCAGCACTGTACAGGAACACACAGCACTGTACAGGAACACCCAGCACTGTACAGGTGTGGTAAACCACTGTATTGTATATTGCCACCTCTGGGTGGCGCTGTGTATGGAGGCATGCCTCAGCTGACTCCACCCACCACTGTGTGGGTTTCGTTCAGACTTGTTCAGTCACTCACGAAGAAGCATGGTCTCTTCTTAGCTAATAAAAGCCTTATTCATCTCTTCTTTCGACTCATCATCTCTTCTTCGACTCATCACCTTTTATGAAGTAATTGATAAGCGTATCAATTTTATTAGCTAAAAGTTAAATGGCGACACCTGAGGAGCAACAACAGCAACGGATACAGCAGACATTGCTGAGAGCCCTCAGACCACCACGCCTGGACCTCGACCCTCAAGATGTGGGTGCATCAGCCAAGTTTGAACACTGGCTGAGCTGCTTTGAATCCTTCCTCGCAATCTCACAGGTTACAGAGGAGGATCACAAACTGAAAATTTTGACCGCCCAGGTGAGCCATCAAGTATATATGCTAATCCGGGACTCTAATACGTACGTGGCGGCCCTCGAGCTACTAAAAGGGCAATATACGCGCCCAGTGAACACAATTTACGCCCGACACCTCTTGGGATCCCGCAGGCAGCAACCGGGAGAATCGGTAGGGGCATTTGCACGGGCGCTACTGGCACTCTGCAGAGACTGCGATTGTAAAGCGGTAACGGCTGTGGAGCACGCGCAGGGACTCGCCTGTGATGCCTTCGTCAGGGGCCTCCAGTCAGACCACACCCGGCAGAGACTGCTAGAAAGCAAGGAACCCGACCTGAAGACGGCCATTGCCCTTGCGCTCTCGTTAGAGGAGGCCCACCGAAACCTCGAGGCATACCCCCGTAACGGCGCCGAGACATGGCAATCGAAACCGTGGGACACGGGACCGCCGCCCCCGGCACCAACCGCTGCAGCGACCCAACCGAGACAGCAGCCTCCGGTAAGAACTGCTTCGATGCCCAGTAACCAGGCCCAAAAATGCTATTTCTGTGGCCAGTTGAAACATCCCAGAGCGCACTGCCCAGCTAAGACAGCTACCTGCTCGGGCTGCGGGAAGAAAGGCCATTACGCTAACGCCTGCAAGGGGAAGCCAGCCAGCAGCGCAGCGTGCGGGCCGTGGGAGCAGCCATCTTATCCGCCATTTTGTGTACCCCCGGCCGCATGGCATCCGCCGCCATCGTATCCAACGCACTCAACCGCCATTTCGTCACCGGAACCGACCACCGTCTCGGCGGATGACTATAGTGACTCACTAAGCCACATACTGGCCTCCGTGACGCTGGATCAAGGCCACCCTCACCATCTATCCAGCTCCATGATGGATATCGCGGTAAACGGCCGCGCCACCAGTTGCCTGATCGACAGCGGGAGCACAGAGAGTTTCGTCCACCCCGACACGGTACGTAGCCACTCCCTCACGATTCTGCCAACGCACCATCGCATTTCTATGGCGTCCAAGTCCCAGTCAATGGACATCAGCGGCTACTGTGTGGTGACCCTGTCAGTAGGGGGCACTGAATATCAAAAATTTAAACTGCTAGTCCTGCCCCGTCTTTGCGCTGCCGTCCTGCTAGGGTTGGATTTTCAGTGCCACCTTAAGAGTGTCACACTAGCATACGGTGGACCCCTCCCCCCACTCACAGTCTGCAACCAACAACTTTTAAATCGCCCGCTGCAAACCACCTGCAGCCTTTCCACATTAAAAGTCCCCCCCCCTCCCCTGTTTGCTAACCTCACCCGCGACTGTAAACCCATCGCTACCAAAAGCAGGCGGTACAGTGCCGGGGACAGAGCTTTTATCAGCTCTGAGGTGGAGCGGCTCTTGAAGGAGGGCATTATCGAAGGTAGCACTAGCCCCTGGCGAGCCCAGGTTGTAGTCGTTAAAACCACTGCAAAACGCCGCATGGTAATCGACTACAGCCAAACCATAAACCGGTACACCCAGCTGGACGCGTACCCCCTCCCTCGCATATCTGATATGGTCAATCAGATTGCGCAATACAAAGTATTCTCCACCATCGACCTTAAGTCAGCGTACCACCAGCTGCCCATCCGCCATGAGGACCGCCAGTATACTGCCTTCGAGGCAAACGGCCGCCTCTACCACTTCCTTAGGGTCCCCTTCGGCGTCACCAACGGGGTTTCGGTCTTCCAAAGGGAGATGGACCGAATGGTTGACCAGAACGCGCTGCGGGCAACCTTCCCCTATTTGGATAACGTCACCATCTGCGGCCACGACCAGCAGGACCACGACGTTAATCTAGCAAATTTCCTCCGTACGGCCCAACGGCTGAACCTAACGTACAATAAGGAAAAATGTATGTTTCACACCAAGCGCCTGGCCATCCTCGGCTGCGTGGTGGAGAACGGAGTCATCGGGCCCGACCCCGACAGAATGCGCCCCCTAATGGAGCTACCCCTTCCCCACTGCCAAAAAGCACTGAAGAGATGCCTGGGGTTTTTCTCCTACTACGCCCAGTGGGTGCCCCTCTATGCAGACAAAGCCAGGCCCCTCATCAAAGCCACCTCCTTCCCCCTGACACCAGAGGCGTGTGCAGCCTTCACTCTTATCAAGAACGATATCGCGAAGGCCGCAATGCACGCGGTGGATGAGTCCATCCCCTTCCAAGTGGAGAGCGATGCCTCCGACTTCGCCCTAGCCGCGACCCTTAACCAGGCGGGCAGACCCGTGGCCTTTTTCTCAAGGACCCTCCAGGGCCCCGAGACGAGACACTCCTCCGTCGAAAAGGAGGCCCAGGCTATTGTAGAAGCGGTGCGTCACTGGAGGCATTACCTGGCCGGGAAACGATTTACCCTGCTCACTGACCAGCGTTCAGTAGCTTTTATGTTTAATAATAAGCAGAGGGGTAAAATCAAGAACGACAAGATCTTGAGGTGGAGAATCGAACTCTCCACCTACAATTATGATATCTTGTATCGGCCAGGGAAACTCAATGAGCCCCCAGATGCCCTATCACGTGGTACATGCGCCAACGCGCAGAGTGATAGGCTGCAGTCCCTCCACAATGACCTCTGCCACCCGGGGGTCACCAGGTTTTTCCATTTTATCAAATCCCGTAACCTGCCCTACTCCATCGAGGAGGTCAGGACCATGACCAAGAGCTGCCAAATCTGCGCCGAGTGCAAACCGCACTTCTATAGGCCGGACAGAGCAAGCCTGATCAAGGCCACCCGCCCCTTCGAACGCCTGAGCGTCGATTTTAAAGGGCCCCTCCCCTCCGCTGACCGCAATGTGTACTTCCTCAACATAGTTGATGAGTACTCCCGTTTCCCCTTTGCCATCCCTTGCCCAGACATGACCAGTACCACGGTCATCAAGTGTCTGAATGACATCTTCGCTCTGTTCGGGTTCCCCAGCTATATACATAGCGACAGGGGCTCATCGTTCATGAGCGACGAACTTCGGCAGTACCTGCTAACAAGAGGTATCGCCACGAGCAGGACCACCAGTTACAACCCCCGGGGGAACGGCCAGGTGGAAAGGGAGAACGCGACGGTTTGGAAGGCAGTCCTCTTAGCACTAAAATCTAAGGGCCTTCCGACCTCCCGCTGGCAGGAGGTCCTCCCTGCAGCGCTTCACTCCATTCGGTCACTGCTTTGTACTGCCACTAATGCGACCCCTCATGAGAAAATGTTCGTTTTCCCCCGGAAGTCTACATCGGGAACCTCGCTACCGGCATGGTTGACTTCTCCTGGGCCCGTCCTACTGCGGAGGCACGTGAGGACGCATAAAACGGACCCCCTGGTCGAGCGGGTGCACCTCCTACACGCCAACCCCCAGTATGCCTGGGTGACATACCCAGACGGGCGGGAGGACACGGTCTCCATACGAGATCTCGCACCCTCGGGTACCCCTGAATTACCACCGTTATCCCCCTTACCACCGTTATCCCCCTTACCACTGTTATCCCCCACCACCCCTCCCAACCCAACCCCTGCAGACGGCATGCCAAAGCCCCAGGAATCTTCGCCAACCACCCAGACACCAGACCCGACGTCGGATGCTGCAACACCACCGCCGCCACCACGACGATCAGGACGTCAGACAAGGCCTCCTGATAGACTTAACTTGTAGTACCCTTCACCCCGCCGGACTTCACATTAAACAAGGGGTGAATGTGGTAAACCACTGTATTGTATATTGCCACCTCTGGGTGGCGCTGTGTATGGAGGCATGCCTCAGCTGACTCCACCCACCACTGTGTGGGTTTCGTTCAGACTTGTTCAGTCACTCACGAAGAAGCATGGTCTCTTCTTAGCTAATAAAAGCCTTATTCATCTCTTCTTTCGACTCATCATCTCTTCTTCGACTCATCACCTTTTATGAAGTAATTGATAAGCGTATCAACAGGAACACCCAGCACTGTACAGGAACAGAGAGCACTGTACAGGAACACCCAGAACTGTACAGGAACAGAGAGCACTGTACAGGAACACCCAGCACTGTACAGGAACACCCAGCACTGTACAGGAACAGAGAGCACTGTACAGGAACACCCAGAACTGTACAGGAATACAGAGCACTGTACAGGAACACCCAGCACTGTATGTCGTGTTCATTAATAACTAGTCGTTTGCATTATGAACAGCTAGCTTTTGCTTAGTCATTTATTCGGTACATGTTCTCTATTATACAGCATCCTGTAGAGATTCTGCATATGTGCTTCTGTGTGCAGGCTTCCATCTTGACTACTGCCTCTGGGTAGTCTAGTGCATCGTGGGTAGTGTAGTCTTAAACACATACAACTAAACACACAGCAATACACAGCTCTATAGCTCCACCTAGTGTACTATTCTAGAATTACATGTTATTGATCATTACACTGTACATGTCCACAAAGGAACACAGAGCACTGTACAGGACAGGAACACCCAGCACTGTACAGGAACACAGAGCACTGTACAGGAACACAGAGCACTGTACAGGAACACCCAGCACTGTACAGGAACACAGAGCACTGTACAGGAACACAGAGCACTGTACAGGAACACAGAGCACTGTACAGGAACACATAGCACTGTACAGGAACACCCAGCACTGTACAGGAACATCCAGCACTGTACAGGAACACCCAGCACTGTACAGGAACACAGAGCACTGTAAAGGAACACCCAACACTGTACAGGAACACCCAGCACTGTACAGGAACACAGAGCACTGTACAGAAACACCCAGTGTGATGAAATATTCCATTCATCACTCATCAGTATTTCTCTGCCTGTGACTGTGGTTGGTTTCAGTTTCATTTCCAGTGTACTGTACTGTGTGTAGGGCTCCGCCCATACCTGGCTCCTATGTAAGCTGGCCCAGCCTGCAGCACATCCAGTACGGCAGACCTCTGGATGGAAGACACATTCTCCTCTGTGTGTTACCTTCTAAGTCAATAAAAGCCTTGTTTTGTTTCGCTAACATCGAGTCTCGGATTTATTGAGGCACATCACCCAGCACTGTACAGGAGCACCCAGCACTGTACAGGAACACCCAGCACTGTACAGGAACACAGAGCACTGTACAGGAACATCCAGCACTGTACAGGAACACAGAGCACTGTACAGGAACACAGAGCACTGTACAGGAACACCCAGCACTGTACAGGAACACCCAGCACTGTACAGGAACATAGAGCACTGTACAGGAACACAGAGCACTGTACAGGAACACATAGCACTGTACAGGAACACAGAGCACTGTACAGGAACACCCAACACTGTACAGGAACACCCAGCACTGTACAGGAACACAGAGCACTGTACAGAAACACCCAGCACTGTACAGGAACACCCAGCACTGTACAGGAACACAGAGCACTTTACAGGAACACAGAGCACTGTACAGGAACACCCAGCACTGTACAGGAACACACAGCACTGTACAGGAACACACAGCACTGTACAGGAACACCCAGAACTGTACAGGAACACAAAGCACTGTACAGGAACACCCAGCACTGTACAGGAACACCCAGCACTGTACAGGAACACAGAGCACTGTACAGGAACAGCCAGCACTGTACAGGAACATCCAGCACTGTACAGGAACACCCAGCACTGTACAGGAACATCCAACACTGTACAGGAACACCAAGCACTGTACAGGAACACAGAGCACTGTACAGAAACACCCAGCACTGTACAGGAACACCCAGCACTGTACAGGAACATCCAGCACTGTACGGGAACACAGAGCACTGTACAGGAACACCCAGCACTGTACAGGAACACAGAGCACTGTACAGGAACACAGAGCACTGTACAGGAACACATAGCACTGTACAGGAACACAGAGCACTGTACAGGAACACCAAGCACTGTACAGGAACACCCAACATTGTACAGGAACACACAGCACTGTACAGGAACACAGAGCACTATACAGGAACACCCAGCACTGTACAGGAACACCCAGCACTGTACAGGTACACCCAGCACTGTACAGGTCCACAAAGGAACACAGAGCACTGTACAGGAACAAAAAGCACTGTGCTGGAACACAGAGCACTGTACAGGAACACATAGCACTGTACAGGAACACAGAGCACTGTACAGGAACACCCAGCACTGTACAGGAACATCCAGCACTGTACAGGAACACCCAGCACTGTACAGGAACACAGAGCACTGTACAAGAACATCCAGCACTGTACAGGAACACCAAGCACTGTACAGGAACACAGAGCACTGTACAGAAACACCCAGCACTGTACAGGAACACCCAGCACTGTACAGGAACACCCAGCACGGTACAGGAACACAGAGCACTGTACAGGAACATCCAGCACTGTACAGGAACACAGAGCACTGTACAGGAACACCGAGCACTGTACAGGTACACATAGCACTGTACAGGAACACAGAGCACTGTACAGGAACACCCAACATTGTACAGGAACACACAGCACTGTACAGGAACACCCAGCACTGTACAGGAACACCCAGCAGTGTACAGGAACACCCAACAGTGTACTAAAACACAGAGCACTGTACAGGTCCAAAAAGGAACACAGAGCACTGTACAGGAACACCAGCACTGTACCGGAACACAGAGCACTGTACAGGAACACCCAGCACTGTACAGGAACACCCAGCATGGTACAAGAACACAGAGCACTGTACAGGAACACCCAGCACTGTACAGGAAGACAGAGCACTGTACAGGAACACCCAGCACTGTACAGGAACACCCAGCATGGTACAAGAACACAGAGCACTGTACAGGAACACCCAGCACTGTACAGGAAGACAGAGCACTGTACAGGAACACAGAGCACTGTATAGGAACACAGAGAACTGTACAGGAACACACAGCACTGTACAGGAACACCCAGTACTGTACAGAAACACCCAGCACTGTACAGGAACACCCAGCACTGTACAGGAACACCCAGCACTGTACAGGAACACAGAGCACTGTACAGGAACACCCAGCACTGTACAGGAACACCCAGCACTGTACAGGAACACCCAGCACTCTACAGGAACACAGAGCACAGTACAGGAACACAGAGCACTGTACAGGAACACCCAGCACTGTACAGGAACATCCAGCACTGTACAGGAACACCCAGCACTATACAGGAACACCCAGCACTATACAGGAACACCCAGCACTGTACAGGAACACAGAGCACTGTACAGGAACATCCAGCACTGTACAGGAACACCCAGCACTGTACAGGAACACCCAGCACTGTATAGGAACACCCAGCACTGTATAGGAACACCCAGCACTGTACAGGAACACCCAGCACTGTACAGGAACACAGAGCACTGTACAGGAACACCCAGCACTGTACAGGAATACCCAGCACTGTACAGGAATACAGAGCACTGTACAGGAACACCCAGCACTGTACAGGAACATCCAGCACTGTACAGTAACACGCAGCACTGTACAGGAACACCCAGCACTGTACAGGAACACAGAGCACTGTACAGGAACACCCAGCACTGTACAGGAACATCCAGCACTGTACAGTAACACGCAGCACTGTACAGGAACACCCAGCACTGTACAGGAACACATAGCACTGTACAGGACAGGAACACCCAGCACTGTACAGGAACACCCAGCACTGTACAGGAACACCCAGCACTGTACAGGAACACACAGCAATGTACAGGAACACACAGCAATGTACAGGAACACACCGCACTGTACAGGAACACAGAGCACTGCAAAGGAACACAGCGCTTTGTACAGGAACACCCAGCACAGTACAGAAACACAGAGCACTGTATAAGAGCACCCAGCACTGTACAGGAACAGTCAGCACTGTACACGAACACAGCACTGTACAGGTCCACAAAGGAACACAGAGCACTGTACAGGAACACCAAGCACTGTACAGGAACACCCAGCACTGTACAGGAACACCCAGCACTGTACAGGAACACAAAGGAACACAGAGCACTGTACAGGAACAAAAAGCACTGTGCTGGAACACAGAGCACTGTACAGGAACACCCAGCAGGGTATAAGAACACCCAGCACTGTACAGGAACACCCAGCAGTGTACAGGAACACCCAGCAGTGTACAGGAACACCAGCAGTGTACAAGAACACAGAGCACTGTACAGGTCCAAAAAGGAACACAGAGCACTGTACAGGAACACCCAGCACTGTACCGGAACACAGAGCACTGTACAGGAACACCCAGCACTGTACAGGAAGACAGAGCACTGTACAGGAACACCCAGCACTGTACAGGAACACCCAGTACTGTACAGAAACACCCAGCACTGTACAGGAACACCCAGCACTGTACAGGAACACCCAGCACTGTACAGGAACACCCAGCACTGTACAGGAACACAGAGCACTGTACAGGAACACCCAGCACTGTACAGGAACACCCAGCACTGTACAGGAACACCCAGCACTCTACAGGAACACAGAGCACTGTACAGGAACACCCAGCACTGTACAGGAACATCCAGCACTGTACAGGAACACCCAGCACTATACAGGAACACCCAGCACTGTACAGGAACACAGAGCACTGTACAGGAACATCCAGCACTGTACAGGAACACCCAGCACTGTACAGGAACACCCAGCACTGTATAGGAACACCCAGCACTGTACAGGAACACCCAGCACTGTACAGGAACACAGAGCACTGTACAGGAACACCCAGCACTGTACAGGAACACAGAGCACTGTACAGGAACATCCAGCACTGTACAGGAACACCCAGCACTGTACAGGAACACCCAGCACTGTACAGGAACACCCAGCACTGTATAGGAACACCCAGCACTGTATAGGAACACCCAGCACTGTACAGGAACACAGAGCACTGTACAGGAACACCCAGCACTGTACAGGAACATCCAGCACTGTACAGTAACACGCAGCACTGTACAGGAACACCCAGCACTGTACAGGAACACCCAGCACTGTACAGGAACATCCAGCACTGTACAGTAACACGCAGCACTGTACAGGAACACCCAGCACTGTACAGGAACACAGAGCACTGTACAGGAACAGAGAGCACTGTACAGGAACAACCAGCACTGTACAGGAACACCCAGCACTGTACAGGAACACCCAGCACTGTACAGGAACACAGAGCACTGTACAGGAACACATAGCACTGTACAGGAACACCCAGCACTGTACAGGAACATCCAGCACTGTACAGGAACACCCAGCACTGTACAGGAACACCCAGCACTGTACAGGAAGACCCAGCACTGTACAGGAACACAGAGCACTGTACAGGAACACCCAGCACTGTACAGGAACGCAGAGCACTGTACAGGAACACCCAGCACAGTACAGAAACACAGAGCACTGTACAGGAACACAGAGCACTGTACAGGAACACCCAGCACTGTACAGGAACACAGAGCACTGTACAGGAACAGAGAGCACTGTACAGGAACACCCAGCACTGTACAGGAACGCAGAGCACTGTACAGGAACACCCAGCACTGTACAGGAACATCCAGCACTGTACAGGAACACCCAGCACTGTACAGGAACACCCAGCACTGTACAGGAAGACCCAGCACTGTACAGGAACACAGAGCACTGTACAGGAACACCCAGCACTGTACAGGAACATCCAGCACTGTACAGGAACACCCAGCACTGTACAGGAACACCCAGCACTGTACAGGAAGACCCAGCACTGTACAGGAACACCCAGCACTGTACAGGAACACACCGCACTGTACAGGAACACAGCGCTTTGTACAGGAACACCCAGCACAGTACAGAAACACAGAGCACTGTATAGGAGCACCCAGCACTGTACAGGAACAGACAGCACTATACAGGAACACAGCACTGTACAGGTCCACAATGGAACACAGAGCACTGTACAGGAACACCCAGCATTGTACAGGAACACACAGCACTGTACAGGAACACCCAGCACTGTACAGGAACACCCAACATTGTACAGGAACACACAGCACTGTACAGGAACACCATGCACTGTACAGGAACACCCAACATTGTACAGGAACACACAGCACTGTACAGGAACAAAGAGCACTATACAGGAACACCCAGCACTGTACAGGAACACCCAGCACTGTACAGGAGCACCCAGCACTGTACAGGTCCACAAAGGAACACAGAGCACTGTACAGGAACACCAAGCACTGTACAGGAACACCCAACATTGTACAGGAACACACAGCACTGTACAGGAACACAGAGCACTATACAGGAACACCCAGCACTGTACAGGAACACAGAGCACTGTAGAGGAACATGCAGCACCGTACAGGAACATGCAGCACTGTACAGGAACAACCAGCACTATACAGGAACACCCAGCACTATACAGGAACACCCAGCACTGTACATGAACACAGAGCACTGTACAGGAACATCCAGCACTGTACAGGAACACCCAGCACTGTATAGGAACACCCAGCACTGTATAGGAACACCCAGCACTGTACAGGAACACCCAGCACTGTACAGGAACACCCAGCACTGTACAGGAACACAGAGCACTGTACAGGAACACCCAGCACTGTACAGGAACATCCAGCACTGTACAGTAACACGCAGCACTGTACAGGAACACCCAGCACTGTACAGGAACACATAGCACTGTACAGGACAGGAACACCCAGCACTGTACAGGAACACAGAGCACTGTACAGGAACACCCAGCACTGTACAGGAACACCCAGCACTGTACAGGAACACCCAGCATTGTACAGGAACATCCAGCACTGTACAGGAACACCCAGCACTGTACAGGAACACCCAGCACTGTACAGGAAGACCCAGCACTGTACAGGAACGCACAGCAATGTACGGGAACACCCAGCACAGTACAGAAACACAGAGCACTGTATAGGAGCACCCAGCACTGTACAGGAACAGACAGCACTATACAGGAACACAGCACTGTACAGGTCCACAAAGGAACACAGAGCACTGTACAGGAACACCCAACATTGTACAGGAACACACAGCACTGTACAGGAACACCCAGCACTGTACAGGAACACCCAACATTGTACAGGAACACACAGCACTGTACAGGAACACAGAGCACCATACAGGAACACCCAGCACTGTACAGGAGCACCCAGCACTGTACAGGTCCACAAAGGAACACAGAGCACTGTACAGGAACACCATGCATTGTACAGGAACACACAGCACTGTACAGGAACACAGAGCACTATACAGGAACACCCAGCACTGTACAGGAACACCCAGCACTGTACAGGAGCACCCAGCACTGTACAGGTCCACAAAGGAACACAGAGCACTGTACAGGAACACCAAGCACTGTACAGGAACACCCAACATTGTACAGGAACACACAGCACTGTACAGGAACACAGAGCACTATACAGGAACACCCAGCACTGCACAGGAACACAGAGCACTGTACAGGAACACCCAGCACTGTACAGGAACAACCAGCACACTACAGGAACACCCAGCACTCTACAGGAACACAGAGCACTGTACAGGAACACAGAGCACTGTACAGGAACATCCAGCACTGTACAGGAACAACCAGCACTATACAGGAACACCCAGCACTATACAGGAACACCCAGCACTGTACAGGAACACAGAGCACTGTACAGGAACATCCAGCACTGTACAGGAACACCCAGCACTGTACAGGAACACCCAGCACTGTATAGGAACACCCAGCACTGTATAGGAACACCCAGCACTGTACAGGAACACCCAGCACTGTACAGGAACACAGAGCACTGTACAGGAACACCCAGCACTGTACAGGAACATCCAGCACTGTACAGTAACACGCAGCACTGTACAGGAACACCCAGCACTGTACAGGAACACATAGCACTGTACAGGACAGGAACACCCAGCACTGTACAGGAACACAGAGCACTGTACAGGAACACCCAGCACTGTACAGGAACACCCAGCACTGTACAGGAACACCCAGCATTGTACAGGAACATCCAGCACTGTACAGGAACACCCAGCACTGTACAGGAACACCCAGCACTGTACAGGAAGACCCAGCACTGTACAGGAATGCACAGCAATGTACAGGAACACACCGCACTGTACAGGAACACAGAGCACTGTACAGGAACACCCAGCACAGTACAGAAACAGATAGCACTATACAGGAACACAGCACTGTACAGGTCCACAAAGGAACACAGAGCACTGTACAGGAACACCAAGCACTGTACAGGAACACCCAACATTGTACAGGAACACACAGCACTGTACAGGAACACAGAGCACTATACAGGAACACCCAGCACTGTACAGGAACACCCAGCACTGTACAGGTCCACAAAGGAACACAGAGCACTGTACAGGAACAAAAAGCACTGTACAGAAACACCCAGCAGGGTATAAGAACACCCAGCACTGTACAGGAACACCCAGCACTGTACAGGAACACCCAGCAGTGTACAGGAACACCCAGCAGTGTACAAGAACACAGAGCACTGTACAAGTCCAAAAAGGAACACAGAGCACTGTACAGGAACACCCAGCACTGTACCGGAACACAGAGCACTGTACAGGAACACCCAGCACTGTACAGGAACACCCAGCATGGTACAAGAACACAGAGCACTGTACAGGAACACCCAGCACTGTACAGGAAGACAGAGCACTGTACAGGAACACAGAGCACTGTATAGGAACACAGAGAACTGTACAGGAACACCCAGCACTGTACAGGAACACCCAGTACTGTACAGAAACACCCAGCACTCTACAGGAACACAGAGCACTGTACAGGAACACAGAGCACTGTACAGGAACACAGCGCTTTGTACAGGAACACCCAGCACAGTACAGAAACACAGAGCACTGTATAGGAGCACCCAGAACTGTACAGGAACAGACAGCACTATACAGGAACACAGCACTGTGCAGGTCCACAAAGGAACACAGAGCACTGTACAGGAACACCAAGCACTGTACAGGAACACCCAACATTGTACAGGAACACACAGCACTGTACAGGAACACAGAGCAGTATACAGGAACACCCAGCACTGTACAGGAACACCCAGCACTGTACAGGAACACCCAGCACTGTACAGGTCCACAAAGGAACACAGAGCACTGTACAGGAACAAAAAGCACTGTGCTGGAACACAGAGCACTGTACAGGAAAACACAGCACTGTGCAGAAACACCCAGCAGGGTATAAGAACACCCAGCACTGTACAGGAACACCCAGCACTGTACAGGAACACCCAGCAGTGTACAAGAACACCCAGCAGTGTACAAGAACACAGAGCACTGTACAAGTCCAAAAAGGAACACAGAGCACTGTACAGGAACACCCAGCACTGTACCGGAACACAGAGCACTGTACAGGTACACCCAGCACTGTACAGGAACACCCAGCATGGTACAAGAACACAGAGCACTGTACAGGAACACCCAGCACTGTACAGGAAGACAGAGCACTGTACAGGAACACAGAGCACTGTATAGGAACACAGAGAACTGTACAGGAACATCCAGCACTGTACAGGAACATCCAGCACTGTACAGTAACACGCAGCACTGTACAGGAACACATAGCATTGTACAGGACAGGAACACCCAGCACTGTACAGGAACACAGAGCACTGTACAGGAACACCCAGCACTGTACAGGAACACAAAGCACTGTACAGGAACACAGAGCACTGTACAGGAACACCCAGCACTGTACAGGAACACCCAGCACTGTACAGGAACACCCAGCACTGTACAGGAACACCCAGCACTGTACAGGAACACCCAGCACTGTACAGGAACACCCAGCATTGCACAGGAACACAGAGCACTGTACAGGAACACCCAGCACTGTACAGGAACATCCAGCACTGTACAGGAACACCCAGCACTGTACAGGAACACCCAGCACTGTACAGGAAGACCCAGCACTGTACAGGAACACACCGCAATGTACAGGAACACAGAGCACTGTACAGGAACACAGCGCTTTGTACAGGAACACCCAGCACAGTGCAGAAACAAGAGCACTGTACAGGAACAGACAGCACTATACAGGAACACAACACTGTACAGGTCCACAAAGGAACACAGAGCACTGTACAGGAACACCAAGCACTGTACAGGAACACCCAACATTGTACAGGAACACACAGCACTGTACAGGAACACAGAGCACTATACAGGAACACCCAGCACTGTACAGGAACACCCAGCACTGTACAGGAACACCCAGCACTGTACAGGTCCACAAAGGAACACAGAGCACTGTACAGGAACAAAAAGCACTGTGCCGGAACACAGAGCACTGTACAGGAACACACAGCACTGTACAGAAACACCCAGCAGGGTATAAGAACACCCAGCACTGTACAGGAACACCCAGCACTGTACAGGAACACCCAGCAGTGTACAGGAACACCCAGCAGTGTACAGGAACACCCAGCAGTGTACAGGAACACCCAGCAGTGTACAAGAACACAGAGCACTGTACAAGTCCAAAAGGAACACAGAGCACTGTACAGGAACACCCAGCACTGTACCGGAACACAGAGCACTGTACAGGAACACCCAGCATGGTACAAGAACACAGAGCACTGTACAGGAACACCCAGCACTGTACAGGAACACCCAGTACTGTACAGGAACACCCAGCACTGTACAGGAACACCCAGCACTGTACAGGAACACCCAGCACTCTACAGGAACACAGAGCACTGTACAGGAACACAGAGCACTGTACAGGAACACAGCGCTTTGTACAGGAACACCCAGCACAGTACAGAAACACAGAGCACTGTATAGGAGCACCCAGAACTGTACAGGAACAGACAGCACTATACAGGAACACAGCACTGTACAGGTCCACAAAGGAACACAGAGCACTGTACAGGAACACCAAGCACTGTACAGGAACACCCAACATTGTACAGGAACACACAGCACTGTACAGGAACACAGAGCACTATACAGGAACACCCAGCACTGTACAGGAACATCCAGCACTGTACAGGAACACCCAGCACTGTACAGGTCCACAAAGGAACACAGAGCACTGTACAGGAACAAAAAGCACTGTGCTGGAACACAGAGCACTGTACAGGAACACACAGCACTGTGCAGAAACACCCAGCAGGGTATAAGAACACCCAGCACTCTACAGGAACACCCAGCACTGTACAGGAACACCCAGCAGTGTACAGGAACACCCAGCAGTGTACAAGAACACAGAGCACTGTACAAGTCCAAAAAGGAACACAGAGCACTGTACAGGAACACCCAGCACTGTACAGGAACACCCAGCATGGTACAAGAACACAGAGCACTGTACAGGAACACCCAGCACTGTACAGGAAGACAGAGCACTGTACAGGAACACAGAGCACTGTACAGGAACACCCAGCACTGTACAGGAACATCCAGCACTGTACAGTAACACGCAGCACTGTACAGGAACACATA
The DNA here is from genome assembly GCF_052327205.1 of Somniosus microcephalus. NCBI lineage: Eukaryota > Metazoa > Chordata > Chondrichthyes > Squaliformes > Somniosidae > Somniosus > Somniosus microcephalus. The sequence continues at coordinate 129,080,272 of NC_141001.1, forward strand.
GCATTGTACAGGACAGGAACACCCAGCACTGTACAGGAACACAGAGCACTGTACAGGAACACCCAGCACTGTACAGGAACACAAAGCACTGTACAGGAACACCCAGCACTGTGCAGGAACACCCAGCACTGTACAGGAACACCCAGCACTGTACAGGAACAGCACTGTACAGGAACACCCAGCACTGTACAGGAACACCCAGCACTGTACAGGAACACCCAGCACTGTACAGGAACACAGAGCACTGTACAGGAACACCCAGCACTGTACAGGAACACCCAGCATTGCACAGGAACACAGAGCACTGTACAGGAACACCCAGCACTGTACAGGAACATCCAGCACTGTACAGGAACATCCAGCACTGTACAGGAACACCCAGCACTGTACAGGAACATCCAGCACTGTACAGGAAGACCCAGCACTGTACAGGAACACACCGCAATGTACAGGAACACAGAGCACTGTACAGGAACACAGCGCTTTGTACAGGAACACCCAGCACAGTGCAGAAACAAGAGCACTGTATAGGAGCACCCAGCACTGTACAGGAACAGACAGCACTATACAGGAACACAACACTGTACAGGTCCACAAAGGAACACAGAGCACTGTACAGGAACACACAGCACTGTACAGAAACACCCAGCAGGGTATAAGAACACCCAGCACTGTACAGGAACACCCAGCACTGTACAGGAACACCCAGCACTGTACAGGAACACCCAGCAGTGTACAGGAACACCCAGCAGTGTACAGGAACACCCAGCAGTGTACAAGAACACAGAGCACTGTACAAGTCCAAAAAGGAACACAGAGCACTGTACAGGAACACCCAGCACTGTACCGGAACACAGAGCACTGTACAGGAACACCCAGCACTGTACAGGAACACCCAGCATGGTACAAGAACACAGAGCACTGTACAGGAACACCCAGCACTGTACAGGAAGACAGAGCACTGTACAGGAACACAGAGAACTGTACAGGAACACCCAGCACTGTACAGGAACACCCAGCACTGTACAGGAACACCCAGCACTGTACAGGAACACCCAGCACTGTACAGGAACACCCAGCACTCTACAGGAACACAGAGCACTGTACAGGAACACAGAGCACTGTACAGGAACACCCAGCACTGTACAGGAACATCCAGCACTGTACAGGAACACCCAGCACTGTATAGGAACACCCAGCACTGTATAGGAACAACCAGCACTGTACAGGAACACCCAGCACTGTACAGTAACACGCAGCACTGTACAGGAACACCCAGCACTGTACAGGAACACAGAGCACTGTACAGGAACATCCAGCACTGTACAGGAACACACAGCACTGTACAGGAACACACAGCACTGTACAGGAACACAGAGCACTGTACAGGAACACCCAGCGCTGTATAGGAACACAGAGCACTGTACAGGAACACCCAGCACTGTACAGGAACACCCAGCACTGTACAGGAACACCCAGCACTGTACAGGAACAGAGAGCACTGTACAGGAACACCCAGAACTGTACAGGAACAGAGAGCACTGTACAGGAACACCCAGCACTGTACAGGAACACCCAGCACTGTACAGGAATACAGAGCACTGTACAGGAACACCCAGCACTGTATGTTATGTTCATTAATAACTAGTCGTTTGCATTATGAACAGCTAGCTTTTGCTTAGTCATTTATTCGGTACATGTTCTCTATTATACAGCATCCTGTAGAGATTCAGCATATGTGCTTCTGTGTGCAGGCTTCCATCTTGACTACTGCCTCTGGGTAGTCTAGTGCATCGTGGGTAGTGTAGTCTTAAACACATACAACTAAACACACAGCAATACACAGCTCTATAGCTCCACCTAGTGTACTATTCTAGAATTACATGTTATTGATCATTACACTGTACATGTCCACAAAGGAACACAGAGCACTGTACAGGACAGGAACACCCAGCACTGTACAGGAACACAGAGCACTGTACAGGAACACAGAGCACTGTACAGGAACACCCAGCACTGTACAGGAACACCCAGCACTGTACAGGAACACAGAGCACTGTACAGGAACACCCAGCACTGTACAGGAACACAGAGCACTGTACAGGAACACATAGCACTGTACAGGAACATCCAGCACTGTACAGGAACACCCAGCACTCTACAGGAACACCCAGCACTCTACAGGAACACCCAGCATGGTACAAGAACACAGAGCACTGTACAGGAACACCCAGCACTGTACAGGAAGACAGAGCACTGTACAGGAACACAGGGCACTGTATAGGAACACAGAGAACTGTACAGGAACACCCAACACTGTACAGGAACACCCAGCACTGTACAGGAACACCCAGCACTCTACAGGAACACAGAGCACTGTACAGGAACACCCAGCACTGTACAGGAACATCCAGCACTGTACAGGAACACCCAGCACTATACAGGAACACCCAGCACTATACAGGAACACCCAGCACTGTACAGGAACACCCAGCACTGTATAGGAACACCCAGCACTGTACAGGAACACCCAGCACTGTACAGGAACACCCAGCACTGTATAGGAACACCCAGCACTGTATAGGAACACCCAGCACTGTATAGGAACACCCAGCACTGTACAGGAACACAGAGCACTGTACAGGAACACCCAGCACTGTACAGGAACACCCAGCACTGTACAGGAACATCCAGCACTGTACAGGAACATCCAGCACTGTACAGGAACACCCAGCACTGTACAGGAACACCCAGCACTGTACAGGAACACCCAGCACTGTACAGGAACACCCAGCACTGTACAGGAACACCCAGCACTGTATAGGAACACCCAGCACTGTATAGGAACACCCAGCACTGTATAGGAACACCCAGCACTGTACAGGAACACAGAGCACTGTACAGGAACACCCAGCACTGTACAGGAACACCCAGCACTGTACAGGAACACCCAGCACTGTACAGGAACATCCAGCACTGTACAGGAACACCCAGCACTGTACAGGAACACCCAGCACTGTATAGGAACACCCAGCACTGTATAGGAACACCCAGCACTGTATAGGAACACCCAGCACTGTACAGGAACACAGAGCACTGTACAGGAACACCCAGCACTGTACAGGAACACCCAGCACTGTACAGGAACATCCAGCACTGTACAGGAACACAGAGCACTGTACAGGAACATCCAGCACTGTACAGTAACACGCAGCACTGTACAGGAACACCCAGCACTGTACAGGAACACATGGCACTGTACAGGACAGGAACACCCAGCACTGTACAGGAACACAGAGCACTGTACAGGAACACAGAGCACTGTACAGGAACACACAGCACTGTACAGGAACTGATGTGCCTCAATTATTCCGAGACTCGAAGTTAGCAGAACAAAAGTAAGGCTTTTATTAACTCAGAACATAACACGTAAAATAGAGAGATGTCTACCTTCAGGAGGCTGATGCCGGACTGAAGTTAGATTACAAAGGAGCCAGGTATGGGCGGAGCCCTGCACACAACCAGTTCCAGCACATTCCAATGCATAATACATGAGGACTGGGGGAAGGGAAAAGACACAGAAAGCAGGCAGTTAGAAGACACAGAAAACAGGCAGTGATGAATGGAATATATTTCATCACATTCACCCCTTCTATAGATTTAGTCTGTTCGGGGGTTTGATAGTCCTCTGCGACCGACGTGGCTGTTGTGGTGCCGCGGGTGTCGGCTGGGTGTTCCCGGTAGCCTCCTGGGTCTCTGCCGGGGGTGCCGCCGGGGTTGTTGAAGGGGTAGTTGGTGGGGGTGCCGTTGGTCGATGTTCTTCCGGGGGTGATGAAAGAATAGTGGGTGGGTAAGGGTTGCTGTGATCGTCGTCGCTGCTATTGCCGTGGTTGTTGTTGATGCCGGCTGGGGCGACGTCTTTTATGGACACGGTGTCCTCCCTTCCGTCGGCGTGCCGGACATATGCGTATTGGGGGTTGGCGTGGAGTAGGTGTACTGGCTCCACGAGAGGGTCCGTCTTGTGGCCCCTCACATGCCTTCGCACGAGTACCGGACCTGGGGTGGAGAGCCATGACGGCATGGATACGCCCGAGGTGGATTTCCGGGGAAAGACAAACATTCGTTCATGAGGCGTGGTATTAGTGGCCGTACACAATAGCGACCGTATCGAATGGAGCACATCCGAGAGGACTTCCTGCCAGCGGGAGATAGGGAGGCCCTTGGCCCTTAGAGCTAGAGTGACTGCTTTCCACACTGTCCCGTTCTCTCGCTCCACCTGGCCGTTACCCCGGGGGTTGTAGCTGGTGGTACGGCTCGTGGCGATCCCCTTGGACAGCATGTACTGGCGTAGCTCTTCACTCATGAAGGACGCCCCCCTATCCGTGTGGATATAGCTCGGCATACCGAACAGGCAGAACAGGCTGTTGAGGCATTTAATGACCGTGGCGCTGGTCATGTCTGGGCAGGGGAAGGCGAATGGGAAACGGGAGTATTCGTCCACAATGTTCAGGAAGTAAACATTGCGGTCGACGGACGGGAGGGGGCCCTTGAAATCTAAGCTGAGCCGCTCGAAGGGCCGTGTAGCTTTGATTAAGTGGGCTCTATCTGGGCAGTAGAACCGAGGCTTGCACTCAGCGCAAGTGCGGCAGTTCCTGGTCAGAGACCGAACTTCCTCAATCGAGTAGGGTAAGTTACGGGACTTTATGAAGTGGAACAGCCGCGTGACCCCTGGGTGGCAGAGGTCGTTGTGGAGGGTCTGTAGCCGATCCTCGGTGGCGCTGGCACACATCCCTCGTGAGAGGGCGTCAGGGGATTCGTTAAGGGCCCCTGGCCGGTAAATGATGTCGTACTCGAAAGTGGAGAGCTCGATCCGCCACCTAAGAATCTTATCATTTTTAATCTTCCCCCTCTGTTTATTGTTGAACATAAACGCTACCGATCGCTGGTCGGTAAGTAGGGTGAAGCGTTTGCCGGCTAGGTAGTGGCGCCAGTGGCGCACTGCCTCCACGATGGCTTGGGCCTCCTTTTCCACGGAGGAGTGTCTGATCTCGGGGCCTTGGAGGGTCCTCGAGAAGAAAGCTACGGGCCGCCCCGCCTGGTTGAGGGTGGCCGCCAAGGCGAAGTCGGACGCATCACTTTCCACTTGAAATGGAGTGTTCTCGTCCACTGCCTGTAGCGTGGCCCGCTCAATATCCTGCTTAATGCTTTTGAAGGCGGCGTGGGCCTCAGCAGAGAGCGGAAAAGAGGATGCTTTCAAGAGGGGGCGGGCTTTGTCGGAGTAGTTGGGGACCCATTGGGAATAGTAAGAAAATAACCCCAGGCACCTTTTCAGGGCTTTGGGAGTGTTGGGCAGGGGCAGCTCCCGTAGGGGGCGCAATCGGTCGGGGTCTGGTCCGATTTCCCCATTCTCCACCACGCTGCCCAGTATGCAGAGGCGCGTGGTGTTGAAAACGCACTTGTCCTCGTTATAGGTGAGGTTGAGTTTTTGTGCGGTTTTCAGGAACCTCTCGAGGTTCGAGTCGTGATCCTGCTGGTTGTGACCGCAGATGGTGACGTTGTCGAGGTAGGGGAAGGTTGCCTGCAAGTGGTGGTCATCGACCATGCGATCCATCTCCCTCTGAAAGACCGAGACCCCGTTCGTCACCCCAAAGGGGACTCTGAGGAATTGGTAGAGGCGTCCGTTCGCCTCGAAGGCGGTGTACGGGCGGTCCTCTGGTCTGATAGGGAGCTGGTGGTACGCTGACTTGAGGTCGATGGTGGAGAACACCCGGTATTGGGCGATTTGGTTCACCATTTCTGATATGCGGGGTAGCGGGTAGGCGTCTAGTAGGGTGTACCTGTTGATCGTTTGACTATAGTCGATCACCATCCGTTTCTTCTCGCTACCCCTTACCACTACCACTTGGGCGCGCCACGGGCTGTTGCTGTGTTCAATAATGCGCTCTTTCAGGAGCCTGTCTACCTCGGTCGCGATAAACCGCCTGTCCTCCCAGCTGTACCTCCTGCTTTTGGTCGCTATTGGCCGGCAGTTAGGGGTAAGGTTCGCGAATAGCAAAGGCGGCTTTACCTTCAGGGTAGCCAGACCGCACACTGTGAGGGGCGGCTGGGACCCACCGTACTTGAGCGTGATGCTTTGGTGGTTGCACTGGAAATCCAAACCCAAGATCACGCTCGCACATAGATTCTTCATGATTAATACTTTAAAATTATCATACACAGTTCCGTTAACGCACAATTGTACCGTGCAGTAACCCAGAATGGTCGATGTCTGGGTTTTATCGGCCATAGAGATGGTACCCTGAGCAGGGACCACCTTTAGGGAGAGTTGTTGTGCCAGTTCAGGGTGGATAAAACTCTCCGTGCTTCCACTGTCAATTAAGCATTTAACCCGGCACCCGTTTACCTCGATGTCCACCATTGATTTGGATAGCGGATGCGGCCTGGTCTGGTCCACTGTGACCGATGCCACTGTAGGGCCCTGATCGAGACAAGATGGCGTCCACGCTGTCTGCTCATAAGATGGCGGACCCCACGAGGTCGGGCAAGATGGCGTCCAAGATGGCCGCTCCCACGGCGCACACGCGGCGGTGGCGGGTTTTCCGGCGGTTGGTTTTCCGGCGGGGTTCCCTCTGCACACCTTCCCGAAGTGCCCCTTCTTACCGCACTTAAAGCAGGTGGTGCCTTTCGCCGGGCACAGGTTTCTGGTGTGCTTTGGCTGCCCGCAGAAGTAGCAGTTGGGTCCTTGACGCGTCGCGGCTGTCGTAGGGCTTCTGGGGGGAGAGCTGGGCCCCGCCGGTGTCGGGCTGCCGGGCGGGGAAGATGCCTTCCAAGATGGCGGCGCCCTCGGCGCACACGTGGCGGCGTGGGCGGCGCGGGCTGAAGAGTAGGCGTCCGAGTTTCTCTGGGCCATCTCCAGGGACCGCGCGGTGTCCGCAGCCTGTTTCAGGTCCAACCCCGTTTTTTCCAGCAGTCTTTGCCGGATGTGAGTGGAGCTGAGGCCTGTGATAAAGGCATCGCGAACAAGCTCGTCGGTGTACACTGCGGCTTTTACATCTCGGCACTTACAGTCCTTGCCAAGCTTTTTCAGGATGCTTAGGAACTCCTCCACCGATTCCCCAGGTCGCTGTGCGCGAGTAGCGAGTAGATGCCTAGCATACACCTCATTCGTAGGCTGCTGGTAATGCGCCTTTAAGGTGTTGCAGGCGGCCAGGTACGTATCGGCGTCTTGGATGAGGGGGTAAACCCGGTGGCTTACCCAATTCCGTAGCATTCCGAGTCTCATCTTCGCAGTGTCCGTAGCGTCTTTGACGGCTGCGGAATTGTCCAGGAAGAATTCCATACAGTCAAACCAGTGTCCGAAGCGTGCTGATGCGTCCGGAGCATGTTGATCCAAATCCAAACGTTCGGGTTTCAGGAGTTGATCCATAGTGTTGAAAATTGAGTTAATAAAATTGATGTGCCTCAATTATTCCGAGACTCGAAGTTAGCAGAACAAAAGTAAGGCTTTTATTAACTCAGAACATAACACGTAAAATAGAGAGATGTCTACCTTCAGGAGGCTGATGCCGGACTGAAGTTAGATTACAAAGGAGCCAGGTATGGGCGGAGCCCTGCACACAACCAGTTCCAGCACATTCCAATGCATAATACATGAGGACTGGGGGAAGGGAAAAGACACAGAAAGCAGGCAGTTAGAAGACACAGAAAACAGGCAGTGATGAATGGAATATATTTCATCACAGGAACACATGGCACTGTACAGGACAGGAACACCCAGCACTGTACAGGAACACCCAGCACTGTATAGGAACACCCAGCACTGTACAGGAACACAGAGCACTGTACAGGAACACCCAGCACTGTACAGTAACACGCAGCACTGTACAGGAACACCCAGCACTGTACAGGAACACAGAGCACTGTACAGGAACACCCAGCACTGTACAGGAACATCCAGCACTGTACAGGACAGGAACACCCAGCACTGTACAGGAACACAGAGCACTGTACAGGAACACCCGGCACTGTACAGGAACACATGGCACTGTACAGGAACACAGAGCACTGTACAGGAACACACAGCACTGTACAGGAACACAGAGCACTGTACAGGAACACCCAGCACTGTACAGGAACACCCAGCACTGTACAGGAACACCCAGCATTGTACAGGAACACAGAGCACTGTACAGGAACACATAGCACTGTACAGGAACACAGAGCACTGTACAGGAACACCCAGCACTGTACAGGAACATCCAGCACTGTACAGGAACACCCAGCACTGTACAGGAAGACCCAGCACTGTACAGGAAGACCCAGCACTGTACAGGAACACACAGCAATGTACAGGAACACACCGCACTGTACAGGAACACAGAGCACTGTACAGGAACACAGCGCTTTGTACAGGAACACCCAGCACTGTACAGGAACACAGAGCACTGTACAGGAACACCCAGCACTGTACAGGAACACGCAGCATTGTACAGGAACACACAGCAATGTACAGGAACACACCGCACTGTACAGGAACACAGAGCACTGTACAGGAACACAGAGCACTGTACAGGAACACAGCGCTTTGTACAGGAACACCCAGCACAGTACAGAAACACAGAGCACTGTATAGGAGCACCCAGCACTGTACAGGAACAGACAGCACTATACAGGTCCACAAAGGAACACAGAGCACTGTACAGGAACACCAAGCACTGTACAGGAACACCCAACATTGTACAGGAACACACAGCACTGTACAGGAACACAGAGCAGTATACAGGAACACCCAGCACTGTACAGGAACACCCAGCACTGTACAGGAACACCCAGCACTGTACAGGTCCACAAAGGAACACAGAGCACTGTACAGGAACAAAAAGCACTGTGCCGGAACACAGAGCACTGTACAGAAACACCCAGCACTGTACAGGAACACACAGCACTGTACAGAAACATCCAGCAGGGTATAAGAACACCCAGCACTGTACAGGAACACCCAGCACTGTACAGGAACACCCAGCAGTGTACAGGAACACCCAGCACTGTACAGAAACACCCAGCAGGGTATAAGAACACCCAGCACTGTACAGGAACACCCAGCACTGTACAGGAACACCCAGCAGTGTACAGGAACACCCAGCAGTGGACAAGAACAAAGAGCACTGTACAGGTCCAAAAAGGAACACAGAGCACTGTACAGGAACACCCAGCACTGTACAGGAACACCCAGCACTGTACAGGAACACCCAGTACAGTACAGAAACACCCAGCACTGTACAGGAACACCCAGCACTGTACAGGAACACCCAGCACTGTACAGGAACACCCAGCACTGTACAGGAACACCCAGCACTGTACAGGAACAGCACTGTACAGGAACACCCAGCACTGTACAGGAACACCCAGCACTGTACAGGAACACCCAGCACTGTACAGGAACACAGAGCACTGTACAGGAACACCCAGCACTGTACAGGAACACCCAGCACTGTACAGGAACACCCAGCACTCTACAGGAACACAGAGCACTGTACAGGAACACAGAGCACTGTACAGGAACACCCAGCACTGTACAGGAACACCCAGCACTGTACAGGAACACCCAGCACTATACAGGAACACCCAGCACTATACAGGAACACCCAGCACTGTACAGGAACACAGAGCACTGTACAGGAACATCCAGCACTGTACAGGAACACCCAGCACTGTACAGGAACACCCAGCACTGTACAGGAACACCCAGCACTGTACAGGAACACAGAGCACTGTACAGGAACACCCAGCACTGTACAGGAACACCCAGCACTGTACAGGAACACAGAGCACTGTACAGGAACACCCAGCACTGTACAGGAACATCCAGCACTGTACAGTAACACGCAGCACTGTACAGGAACACCCAGCACTGTACAGGAACACAGAGCACTGTACAGGAACACCCAGCACTGTACAGGAACATCCAGCACTGTACAGTAACACGCACCACTGTACAGGAACACCCAGCACTGTACAGGAACACCCAGCACTGTACAGGAACACCCAGCACTGTACAGGAACACACAGCACTGTACAGGAACACCCAGCACTGTACAGGAACAGAGAGCACTGTACAGGAACACCCAGCACTGTACAGGAACAGAGAGCACTGTACAGGAACAGAGAGCACTGTACAGGAACACCCAGCACTGTACAGGAACACCCAGCACTGTACAGGAACACCCAGCACTGTACAGGAACACCCAGCACTGTACAAGAACACAGAGCACTGTACAGGAACAGAGAGCACTGTACAGGAACACCCAGCACTGTATGTTATGTTCATTAATAACTAGTCGTTTGCATTATGAACAGCTAGCTTTTGCTTAGTCATTTATTCGGTACATTTTCTCTATTATACAGCATCCTGTCGAGATTCAGCATATGTGCTTCTGTGTGCAGGCTTCCATCTTGACTACTGCCTCTGGGTAGTCTAGTGCATCGTGGGTAGTGTAGTCTTAAACACATACAACTAAACACACAGCAATACACAGCTCTATAGCTCCACCTAGTGTACTATTCTAGAATTACATGTTATTGATCATTACACTGTACATGTCCACAAAGGAACACAGAGCACTGTACAGGAACACAGAGCACTGTACAGGACAGGAACACCCAGCACTGTACAGGAACACAGAGCACTGTACAGGAACACAGAGCACTGTACAGGAACACCCAGCACTGTACAGGAACACAGAGCACTGTACAGGAACACCCAGCACTGTACAGGAACACAGAGCACTGTACAGGAACACATAGCACTGTACAGGAACACCCAGCACTGTACAGGAACATCCAGCACTGTACAGGAACACCCAGCACTGTACAGGAACACCCAGCACTGTACAGGAACATCCAGCACTGTACAGGAACACCCAGCACTGTACAGGAACACCCAGCACTGTACAGGAACACAGAGCACTGTACAGAAACACCCAGTGTGATGAAATATTCCATTCATCACTCATCAGTATTTCTCTGCCTGTGACTGTGGTTGGTTTCAGTTTCATTTCCAGTGTACTGTACTGTGTGTAGGGCTCCGCCCATACCTGGCTTCTATGTAAGCTGGCCCAGCCTGCAGCACATCCAGTACGGCAGACCTCTGGATGGAAGATACATTCTCCTCTGTGTGTTACCTTCTAAGTCAATAAAAGCCTTGTTTTGTTTCGCTAACATCGAGTCTCGGATTTATTGAGGCACATCACCCAGCACTGTACAGGAACACCCAGCACTGTTCAGGAACACCCAGCACTGTACAGGAACACAGAGCACTGTACAGGAACATCCAGCACTGTACAGGAACACAGAGCACTGTACAGGAACACAGAGCACTGTACAGGAACACCCAGCACTGTACAGGAACACAGAGCACTGTACAGGAACACAGAGCACTGTACAGGAACACGGAGCACTGTACAGGAACACAGAGCACTGTACAGGAACACCCAGCACTGTACAGGAACACCCAGCACTGTACAGGAACACAGAGCACTGTACAGGAACACCCAACACTGTACAGGAACACCCAGCACTGTACAGGAACACAGAGCACTGTACAGAAACACCCAGCACTGTACAGGAACACCCAGCACTGTACAGGAACACAGAGCACTGTACAGGAACACCCAGCACTGTACAGGAACAGAGAGCACTGTACAGGAACACAGAGCACTGTACAGCAACACCCAGCACTGTACAGGAACACAGAGCACTTTACAGGAACACAGAGCACTGTACAGGAACACCCAGCACTGTACAGGAACACAGAGCACTGTACAGGAACACACAGCACTGTACAGGAACACCCAGAACTGTACAGGAACACCCAGCACTGTACAGGATCACAGAGCACTGTACAGGAACACCCAACACTGTACAGGAACACCAAGCACTGTACAGGAACACAGAGCACTGTACAGAAACACCCAACACTGTACAGGAACACCCAGCACTGTACAGGAACACCCAGCACTGTACAGGAACACAGAGCACTGTACAGGAACATGCAGCACTGTACAGGAACACAGAGCACTGTACAGGAACACCCAGCACTGTACAGGAACACAGAGCACTGTACAGGAACACATAGCACTGTACAGGAACACATAGCACTGTACAGGAACACAGTGCATTGTACAGGAAAACAGAACACTGTACAGGAACACCCAGCACTGTACAGGAACACCCAGCACTGTACAGGAACACAGAGCACTGTACAGGAACACCCAACACTGTACAGGAACACCCAGCACTGTACAGAAACACAGAGCACTGTACAGAAACACCCAGCACTGTACAGGAACACCCAGCACTGTAGAGGAACACAGAGCACTGTACAGGAACACCCAGCACTGTACAGGAACAGAGAGCACTGTACAGGAACAGAGAGCACTGTACAGGAACACAGAGCACTGTACAGGAACACCCAGCACTGTACAGGAACACAGAGCACTGTACAGGAACACAGAGCACTGTACAGGAACACAGAGCACTGTACAGGAACACCCAACACTGTACAGGAACACCTAGCACTGTACAGGAACACAGAGCACTGTACAGAAACACCCAGCACTGTACAGGAACACAGAGCACTGTACAGGAACACCCAGCACTGTATGTTATGTTCATTAATAACTAGTCGTTTGCATTATGAACAGCTAGCTTTTGCTTAGTCATTTATTCGGTACATGTTCTCTATTATACAGCATCCTGTAGAGATTCAGCATATGTACTTCTGTGTGCAGGCTTCCATCTTGACTACTGCCTTCTGGGTAGCCTAGTGCATTGTGGGTAGCGTAGACTTAAACAAATACAACTAAACACACAGCAATATACAGCTCTATAGCTCCACCTAGTGTACTATTGTAGAATGACATGTTATTGATCATTCCACTGTACATGTCCACAAAGGAACACAGAGCACTGTACAGGAACACAGAGCACTGTACAGGAACACCCAACACTGTACAGGAACACAGAGCACTGTACAGGAACACCCAGCACTGTACAGAAACACACAGCACTGTACAGGAACACAGAGTGCTGTACAGGAACACCCAGCACTGTACAGGAACACAGAGCACTGTACAGGAACACATAGCACTGTACAGGAACACCAAGCACTGTATAGGAACACACAGCACTGTATAGGAACACAGAGCACTGTACAGGAACACAGAGCACTGTACAGGAACATCCAGCACTGTACAGGAACACCCAGCACTGTACAGGAACACAGAGCACTGTAGAGGAACACCCAGCACTGTACAGAAACACACAGCACTGTACAGGAACACAGAGTACTGTACAGGAACACCCAGCACTGTACAGGAACACAGAGCACTGTACAGGAACACATAGCACTGTACAGGAACACCCAGCACTGTATAGGAACATCCAGCACTGTACAGGAACACAGAGCACTGTACAGGAACACCCAGCACTGTACAGGAACACCCAGCACTGTATAGGAACACAGAGCACTGTACAGGAACACCCAGCACTGCACAGGAACACACAGCTGTTGTGTCTGTGTATAATAAGACACAGACTGCAGGAGAAACGGTACAACAGGTGTTTACTCAACGTGGCTCACAGTGGAACTGACTATACAGATTACTACTCAGTGCTATATACTGGTGTGTTCACTGCCTGTACTACAGTATACATGAGCTGTAAAAAGTAGTTCCCCCCTTAAAAGTATATACATTACAATTCCTCCCCTTTCAGATTAACAGTACCATAACACTCATTTAACAATTAAATATCAAACTTGTGGTGTATGTAACCTGTTCCACCTTAAGAGAACTACCTTAAGAGATGTACTACTTTCTCTTGGCTGCTGTATACTGTAATACCGGTGGTGACCGTGTTGTGTAGGGATTTGCTGGGCAGTTCAGCCCTGACCTCCGAATAGTAAAGACCTGTTAAAGTTATTCTTGTGGTCTGTGTCCAGTGATTTATAATAAGCATAACTGGGACACACAGACTTAACAGTGGCGACGAGTCCGATCTTACCCTGCGGCAGTTTTACATCCAAGGCAGCTTCGTCCTCAGAACGGGCGTCGAGAAGAGGCATCCGCCCTCATCATCCTGCTGAGCACCATTGCACGGGAGGCATCGAGAACCCGGGTTAAAAAGAATAATTCTGACCACGAAGCCCTCCATCAGCGACAGGCAGTGATCATCCCTTCTACCACAGTGGTGGGTAAGCCGATCAGCGACACGAGCAGAAAGTCAGCCGTGTTGACTGTGGAGTGGGGGAGGGAAAACGGAGGAAAAAGGGCGGAGAACTCGACCACGGCCGGTGAAAAGGGCCGGACTGCAATCGAGGCCGAGAGGCGCAGCGACTGGGGCAGCTTAAGGCACGAGAGCCGCGGAGAACTCAAACGCAGCCGGTGTAAAGGACCGGGCTGCATGCGGGGCTGAGAGGCGCAACAGCAGGGGAAGCGTGAATGCCCACGGGAACCGCGGGGGAGTAAAAGCAGCGTCGGGGAATTGAGAACCGCTGGGGAGGCGAGAACGGCAGCAGCATGGCAATCGCCATTGCAGCCAGCGGGGGAAGAAGGCAAACGCGGGAATCCGCCATTGTAGTCGGCGGGGGAAGAAGACGAGCACGGGAAAGACCGCCAAGCGCGGGAAGCCGATATTTTAGTAGGCGGGGGAAGAAGACAAGCGCGGGAAGCCACCATTTTGAGAAAAATTTTTTTTAAAAAACTTGCAAGGATGCCTAAACATGGGAACATTAATACCTTTGATAGCGATATCGAAGATTGGACCACGTATGTAGAACGCATGGAAGTTTATTGTAAAGCAAATAAGGTACCAGATGTTGAGAAAGCACTAACCTTATTAAGCTCAATGGGTGCGAAGACATACGGGCTATTGAAGCACCTTCTGTCACCAGATAAACCGGCGGATCAGACTTTCGCGAATATTGTTACTGTCCTGAAAAATCATTTAAACCCCACGCCACTGATGATAGCGGAACGATTTAAATTTTACAGAAGAACGCAGCTGAAAGACGAAAGCAACGCTGAATTTTTAATTGAACTGCGTAAGCTATCAAAGTACTGTCAGTTTGGAACAGGACTAACAGATGCGCTGAGAGATAAATTTGTGTGTGGATTGTTAAAAGAAGGAACACAAAAGCGACTGCTTGAGGAGAATGATCTTACGCTTGGTAAAGCTGTCACTATTGCAGCATCGCACGAAGCCGCAGCGAGAGGCACTGCGGAAATGCAGGTCCGGTCACCGGAACTCAGCACCAATCAAATGGTCTTGGGTACAGTAAAATGTTATCGTTGTGGAAAGACAATGCACGATCAGAACCAGTGCTGGTTCAAAAATCAGGAATGCAGAAAATGTGGCAGGCTTGGTCACATAGCTAAAGTATGCCGGTCAGGAAAGAAGACCAGCAACAAAAAGTCACCGCAGGAAAAGTACAGAAAGGTACACAAGGTGACAGAGAACAGTTCGAACGAACAGAAGTCAAATTCAGACTCCAGCAGTAATGAACTGGGTAGTAGTCTAAGAGTACACAATGTTGGTAATGAAGCAGACCTCCAAACAATCTGGGTCACACTTCAGATAGCAGGAGTCCAAGTGAAGATGGAATTGGACACTGGATCGGCATTGACGGTCATGAATAAGCAAGATTACAAAAGGTTATTCCCACATATTCCCTTACAGGATACGGAGATTGTATTGAAAACATACACGGGGCAAAGAGTATACCCCATCGGGAAGATAGAGGTAAAGGTGGTCCACAAGGGCAAAGAAAGCCGAGGAATGGACTTATACGTGCTTCCTGAGGGAGGTCCACCACTACTGGGACGGGAGTGGATTAGGAAAATAAATATGGACTGGCATTCCTTAAAAGCACTAATGGTAGATTCTGGTAAAAAAGATGTCAAACCTAAACGATTGTCCAGAATATTGGACGATGCTAAAGAGGTGTTCCAACAGGGACTGGGAACACTGAGAGGAATTACGGCAAACATCAAGGTTGAAGAACATGCAAACCCGAAATTTTTCAAAGCCAGACCGATACCTTATGCAATACGACCTGCTGTGGAAGCTGAGCTGGAAGGGCTAGAACGTTCAGGAGTACTGTCTAAGGTAGACTGGAGTGAGTGGGCCACGCCCATTGTCCCCGTCATGAAGCGTTCATCGAGCAACAAGCCGGGGGAACCGGGGAAGGTTCGCATCTGTGGAGATTTCAAGACCACTGTTAATCCGGTGCTTCACACGGTGCAGTATCCACTTCCGCGGATTGAGGATATCTTCGCATCGTTGTCTGGCGGGAAACAATTCACCAAGATAGACCTGGCGCAGGCGTACTTACAGATGGAAATTGAGGAAGAGTCACGCCAGTATCTCACGATCAACACGCATAGAGGCTTGCACCGGTATAATAGACTGGTTTTTGGAGTGGCATCGGCTGCAGCAATTTGGCAGAGGGCCATGGAGCAGGTATTACAGGGAATTCCAGGCACACAATGTTACCTGGACGATATTCTGATTACAGGAGATGATGACGAGGAACACCTTGCAAATTTGGAACTGGTGCTCACCAGATTGAAAGAATATGGACTTCGAGTTAATCGCCAGAAATGTGAGTTCTTTCAGAAGCGGATCTCGTACTGTGGTCATGTCATTGACCAGGAGGGGCTTCATAAGTCTCCTGACAAGATCGAAGCTGTTGTGAAGGCTCCCGCTCCGGATAATGTATCCCAGTTGAGGTCGTTCCTAGGGTTGATTAACTATTACCATAAGTTTCTGCCAAATTTATCAACGGTGCTGCACCCGCTGAACGCTCTTTTGCAGAAGGGAGTACCATGGAAGTGGAGCGAGGACTGTAAGAGGGCCTTTCGCAAAAGCAAGGCATTGATCACCTCAGAGGAAGTGTTGGCTCACTTCAACCCAACGCTGCCTATTCGTTTGGCTTGTGATGCTTCTCCATATGGTATTGGGGCAGTACTCTTACACAAGTTGCCAAATGGCCTGGAGAGGCCAGTTGCGTTTGCATCCAGATCATTGACCACCGCTGAGCGCAACTATGCTCAGATAGATAGGAAGGCTCTCAGCCTTGTGTGGGGAGTAAAGAAGTTTAATCATTACCTGCGGGGCCAAAAGTTTACGCTACTGACAGACCACCAGCCGTTGGTATCCATTTTTAACCCTAAGAAGGGTGTTTCGGTGATGACAGCACAGAGACTCCAGAGATGGTCCCTTTTCCTAGGGGCACATCAATATCAGATCGAATTCAAAGGTACAAAGCAGCATGGTAATGCTGATGGGCTGTCGCGCCTGCCACTACCTACAGCGGAGGAGGCACCGACGGTTGACCCTGTTGAGTTATTTCACTTGGCCATCATCGAATGTTTACCAGTCACCAATGCAAGTATTGAAAGAGAAACCAGGAACGACCCGACACTGTCCCGGGTCTACGAATTGACAGTGAAGGGATGGCCAGCACATGGTGATCCACTGTTACCGGCATTCTCAGCAAGACGAGAACAGCTGTCCGTCTGTCAAGGAACATTGATGTATGGAACAAGGGTGATTATTCCTCCTAAGTTAAGAGAGAGAGTTCTAAAGGAACTGCATGAAGGTCATCTGGGGGGAGTCAAGATGAAAAGCCTTGCTAGGGCTTATGTGTGGTGGCCGGGTATCAACCAACAGATGGAGGATCTGACGAAAAGCTGCTCAGGGTGCCAAAAAGTGCAAAATACACCTCCGATTGCACCGCTGCATCCATGGGAATGGCCTTCAACCCCATGGCAACGTGTACATATTGACTTTGCTGGTCCATTCATGGACTCCATGTTTTTAATTGCGGTGGACGCACATTCTAAATAGCCAGAAGTGATTAAGATGACTACCACTACCTCGGAAAAGACGATCGCGGTGCTAAGAACGATATTTGCAAGAAATGGATTGCCAGAACAAATATGTTCAGACAACGGACCGCAGTTCGTGTCAGAAGAATTCCAGAAATTCATGAAGAAGAATGGGGTGAAACATTATACCTCTGCCCCATATCATCCGGCTACAAACGGGTTGGCCGAGAGATTTGTACAAATGTTCAAAAAAGCAATAAAGACCATGAGCGAAGATCAGATTCCACTACAACACAAGGTGGACAAATTCCTACTGGCATATCGAAACGCCACTCATGAAGTGACAAACCAAAGTCCTGCCATGATGTTCTATAACAGGAGGTTGCGATCCAGGTTGGACTTGTTAAAACCAAATGTGCGGAGGGAAGTTGAAAACAAACAGTTCCAGCATATAAATAACAAGACCACTCGGAGTTACGAAATAGGACAACCAGTGTTAGCCCGGGACTATAAAAATGAGAAATGGCAATCTGGAACAATTCGGGCCAGACAAGGACCCCTGATATACACGGTAGATATTGGTGAAAATGTAATACGGCGTCATGCTGACCAACTGGTAGAATCGAGAACAAGGGTCGAACCCATGGTTATGGCAGAGACAACCGGGGAAGAAGTTAGTGAACCTGAAGCATCTACCTCAGAAGTGAATGTACCTGATGTCCAATCCATAAGAGACCAGCTAGATGAGTCACCCCAGCAACGAGAATCAGAGACCCCTGAAAGGCGTTATCCAACTCGAATCAGGAGGCCTCCTCAGAGACTGAATCTTTGAACTGTTTTGCATGAAGTTGTATATATATATGTTATTATGTTATGTTAAATGGGGCTATACACTGTTAAGCTAAAAAGGGAGGATTGTGGTGTATGTAACCTGTTCCACCTTAAGAGAACTACCTTAAGAAATGTACTACTTTCTCTTGGCTGCTGTATACTGTAATACCGGTGGTGACCACACCGGTATATAAGTGTTGTGTAGGGATTTGCTGGGCAGTTCAGCCCTGACCTCCGAACAGTAAAGACCTGTTAAAGTTATTCTTGTGGTCTGTGTCCAGTGATTTATAATAAGCATAACTGGGACACACAGACTTAACAAAACTAATTACAATTAGCACTTTTAACATGCAACATTAGCTGAAAATAGTCTATTTATATATTCAGTCTTTGGGGAGGCTTCCTGATCCTTCCTGTATAGCGCCTTTCCCGAGTGTCTTGCTCTTGGTGCGGAGGCGATTCTGGCCCCCTGTCGTCGGTTGGTTCATCAGCTTCCGATGCTACTGTTTCTGGGGTAGATGCTACCTGTACGTCGGGTTCATCACCAGGTACGTATGGGCGAGGCATGGGGTTGACTTGTTCCTGTGACTGTAGGATCTGGTCAGCATGGCGTCTCATGATGCTCTCCCCAACGTCCACTGTGTACATTAGTGGGCCCTGCCGTGTGCATATCGTTCCTGGCTGCCATTTTTCTGTTCGGTAGTCGCGGGCCAAGACTGGTTGCCCTACATTGAAGCTCCTTGTTGGCTTCTCATGGATGTGCTGGAATTGCTTACTCTCAACATCTCTTCGTACGTTTTGTCTGAGCAAATCCAGGCGAGATCTTAATGTAGTGTATGTACTTTGCAGAAGGAACTATATTCTGCAGCCCCTGTATACTACAGTACCAGTAGTGACCACCCCTGTATATAAGCCTGTGTAGTAACATTTGCATAGTAGTTCCAGGTGTCTCCATTCAGTAAAGACCTGTTATAACCAACTCCTGCAGTCCGTGTCTCAATTATACACGGACATAATACTGGCGACGAGCAGATACGAACTTACCTACAGCCTGCACCACCTCATGGGGATCCATCCCTGAAGCGAAGTTATCAGAGGTCGAGGCCAGAAGTAAGAAAGAAACAGAAGAAACGGGCGTCGACCATGGGCATCCGCCTCTGAGTCAGCGGAGTTGAAGATTTGCAGGAGAGGCTGTCGAGAGCGAGGCTTGGTTATCCTGTCGATGGTGCTTCAACTAATCGGGCTGGTGGCAGGTAGTACACTGATCCTTCCTGGGCTGCGGCGGTCTAGAGCTCGAGCGGGTGGCTTTGCAACGAGGCTGAGCAGCGTTGTCGGGAAGAGGAGAGAGAGAGAGGGTGTAGCACACAGGGCGTGGCCGGTGCTACGAAGCCGGGCAGCGTACAAACCCGAGAAGAGAGAGTCAAGTGTCCCGCAGGGTTGTTCTGACGACGAGGAAATAGTAAAAATTTAACGCGCAGATATCCGCGAGGAGCTGCAGTTGCCACGGGAACCAGGGAGAGCGGCGTTAGGAGCAGCGCGTGGGGGGAAGTGCGCAAAGACCATAGGGCGTCGCCATCAAGACATAAAACGCCAGCAACAGCGCTAGCAACAGCGCTAGCAACAGCGGAGAAGACAGAAAGCGCGGGAGGCGCCATTTTGTTAAATCGGGGAAGAAGGCGAAGCGCGGGAGGCGCCATCTTAGATTTCCAAGATGCCGAAGACTGGCAATATCACTGCCTTCGATAATGCAATAGAAGACTGGACCACGTATGTGGAAAGAGTCGAGGTATATTGCGAGGCAAACAGAGTGGCCGATGAGAAAAAGGCATCGGTACTGCTAAATTTAATGGGCGCAAGAACGTACGGCCTATTGCGGAACCTGATTACTCCAGCCAAACCGAAGGTGAAGAGTTTTAACGAAATTGTTGCTATCCTACAGGAACACCTAAATCCTACACCGCTGCTGATAGCAGAAAGATTTAAATTCCACAGGAGAAATCAGCATAAAGATGAGAGCAATGCTGATTACCTTACGGAACTACGCAAGCTATCAAAGCACTGCCAGTTCGGAGCAGGACTGGCAGATACCCTACGGGATAAATTTGTTTGTGGACTCCTGAGTGAAGGAACCCAGAAGAGGTTACTCTCAGAGAAAGAGCTGACGCTAGATAAGGCTTTCAGCGTGGCAGTATCATACGAAGCAGCAGCACGGGGAGCTGCGGAAATACAGCAAAAGCCACAGGAATACGGCACCCATGAAATGACACGGGGATTTGAAAAATGTTATCGCTGCGGCAGAACAACCCATGGCCAGAAGGACTGCTGGTCCAAGGACAAAATATGCAGGCAATGTAGAAAGATGGGACACATTGCACGAGTTTGCAGGTCTGGGAAGAAGACCAATGACAACAAAAAGGCTACTAAGGAACAGTACAGGAAAGTACAAAAGATGACGGACAGTAGTTCCGAAGACCAGATGAGCGATAGTGAATCAGGGAACAAGAGACTAAGCTGTCTCAAAATTCACAACATAATCGCAAAAGCGGATCACCGAACCATTTGGGTCACCCTCACGATAGCAGGTTCCCAAGTCAAAATGGAATTGGATACAGGATCAGCTCTAACCGTCATGAATCGACGAGACTACGAGCGGCTATTCCCACACATACCCTTGAAAGAGACATCCATTGTCTTGAAGACGTATATGGGGCAAAAAGTATACCCCAGAGGAAAGATAAGAGTGCCTGTCGAATACAACGGCAAGGAAATACAGAAACTGTATCTGTACATACTGCAAGATGGTGGACCACTGTTATTCAGAAGTGAATGGATCAGAAAGATAAGTTTAGACTGGCACTCCATTCAGGCACTGACGATGGCTGGTAAAAAGGATGATGACATCACACCCGGTCGATTGCCAACAATCTTAGCTAACGCCAAAGAGGTATTTCAACAAGAACTGGGAACTCTTAAAGGCGTAACCGCCTCGATAAAAATAGAAGAGAATGCAATTCCCAAGTTTTTCAAAGCAAGACCGGTACCATATGCAATTCGCCCAGCCGTCGAGGCAGAGCTGGAGAATCTGGAGAATGCAGGCGTGTTGTCTAAGGTAGACTGGAGCGAGTGGGCGACACCCATTGTTCCTGTCATGAAGAAAACGTCAAACAATAAGTCTGAGGAGCCAAGGAAGGTTCGCATCTGTGGGGACTTCAAGGTGACGGTGAACCCAGTCCTTCACACAGTACAATATCCTCTTCCGAGGATAGAAGATATCTTCGCCTCACTATCTGGAGGGAAGCATTTTACAAAAATTGACCTAGCACAAGCATATTTGGAGATGGAGGTTGAAGAATCCTCTAGGAAGTATCTCACGATAAACACTCACAAAGGTCTTTACCAGTATAATCGACTGGTATTCGGAGTAGCATCAGCTCCGGCGATATGGCAAAGAGCGATGGAACAAAGTCCTGCAAGGGATTCCGGGGACTCAGTGTTAATTGGACGACATCCTAGTGACAGGTGAAGATGACAGTGAAGACCTTGCCAACCTAGAGCAGGTGCTCACTAGACTAAGAGAACATGGGCTACGAGCCAATCGCCCCAAGTGCGAGTTTTTTAAGAAACAGATATCGTATTGTGGCCACCTGATTGATGAAGAGGGGTTACATAAGTCCCCTGACAAAATTGAAGCAGTAGTTAAGGCTCCAGTGCCTGAAAATGTGTCACAACTGAGGTCATTCCTCGGATTGGTGAATTACTACCATAAGTTTTTGCCAAATTTGTCCACAATTCTACACCCACTGAACGCCCTACTACAAACTGGAGTAGCATGGAAATGGAGCAATGAATGTAAGCGGGCCTTTCAGAAGAGTAAGGACCTAATCACTTCAAGAGAACTATTGGCTCACTACAACCCATCACTACCGATAAGACTGGCGTGTGATGCGTCTCCCTACGGCATTGGAGCGGTACTGTCACATAAATTCCTTGATGGTTCAGAGAGGCCGATAGCTTTTGCGTCACGCTCGTTAACTTCAGCCGAACGTAACTACGCCCAGATTGACAGAGAGGCCCTCAGCCTGGTGTGGGGGGTGAAGAAGTTCAATCACTACCTGCACGGTCAGAAATTTACTCTACTAACTGATCATCAACCTCTTGTCTCCATTTTCAACCCTCAGAAGGGCGTACCGATAATGACAGCGCAACGGCTACAGAGGTGGTCCCTTTTCCTAGGGGCACACCAATATGACATCGAGTACAAAGGAACTAAACAGCATGGGAATGCTGATGGATTGTCGCGCCTACCGTTGCCGACGGTGGAAGAAGAACTTGCAGTGGATCCAGTGGAGATATTTCACGCGACCATAGTCGAATGTTTCCCTGTGACGAATGCAAACATAGAAAAGGAAACACGAAATGACCCGGCACTCTCCTGGGTCTATGATTTAACGGTGAAGGGATGGCCAGCACATGGTGAACCACTGCTGCCAGCATTCTTGCCGAGAAGAGAACAGCTGTCAGTGTGCAGAGGAACCTTGATGTGTGGATCCAGAGTAGTAATTCCACCCAAATTGAAGGATAGAGTGCTCAATGAGCTTCATGAGGGTCATCTGGGAGGGGTAAAAATGAAGAACTTAGCCAGAGCGTTTGTGTGGTGGCCAGAAATCGATAGAGAAATCGAAGAGATGACCAAGAGCTGTACAGGATGTCAGAAGGTCCAAAACGCCCCACCACAAGCCCCTCTACATCCATGGGAGTGGCCCTCATCTCCATGGCAAAGGGTGCACATTGATTTTGTTGGTCCATTTATGGACTCGATGTTTTTAATTGCGGTGGATGCACATTCAAAGTGGCCAGATGTAATAAAAATGTCCTCAACCACCACAGAAAAAACTATCACAGTCTTACGAACCATATTCGCCAGGAATGGGCTGCCTGAACAGATTTGCTCCGACAATGGACCACAGTTTGTGTCTGGAGAGTTCTGGAGGTTCTTAAAGAACAATGGTGTTAAGCATTACACATCCACCCCATATCATCCATCCACCAATGGATTGGCCGAGAGGTTCGTTCAAACATTCAAGAAGGCTATCAAGGCAATGTGTAATGAAGATATACCCCTACAACACAAGGTGGATAACTTCTTGTTTGCCTACCGGAATGCGACACATGCGGTTACCAACCAAACTCCAGCCATGATGTTCTTCAATCGAAGACTACGATGCCGCTTGGATTTGGTTAAGCCAAACATCAGAAGAGATGTGGAGAACAGACAGTGCAGAATATGAATGAAAGGCCGACCAGGAGTTTTAAGATAGGTCAACCAGTTTTGGCCCGGGACTACCGCACAGAGAAATGGCAGCCAGGAACGATCTGTACACGGCAAGGACCTCTAATGTATACCGTGGACGTTGGAGAGAGCATTGTAAGACGCCATGCTGACCAGATTCTAGAGTCACTGGGAAACGTCAACTCCACACCACGATCTGATACACCTGGCGATGAAATCGAAGTACCAATTGCATCTACCTCAGAATCGGTGATATTGGAAGCAGACGAACCAAACAACGACATTGATCCCGACTCAACTTTGCCAGAAGAACCTGATACCCCAAAGAGGCGTTATCCAGACAGAATCAGGAAGCCTCCTCAAAGACTGAACTTATAATTGCTTAACTTCAACTAATGTATCTAGCAACTGTAATTGTAAATATGTTATTTCATTGTTAATCGAATGTTATGTACTGTTTATCTAAAAGGGGAGGAATTGTATTGTATGTACTTTGCAGAAGGAACTATATTCTGCAGCCCCTGTATACTGCAGTACCAGTAGTGGCCACCCCTGTATATAAGCCTGTGTAGTAACATTTGCATAGTAGTTCCAGGTTGTCTCCATTCAGTAAAGACCTGTTATAACCAACTCCTGCAGTCCGTGTCTCAATTATACACGGACATAATACTTAACCTTCGGTTAAAGAACATCATGGCTGGGGCCTGGTTGATGACTGCATGTGTCGCATTCCGGTAGGCGAACAGGAAATTGTCCACCTTGTGCTGCAGCGGAATGTTGTCATTGTACATAGCTTTTATTGCCTTCTTAAAGGTTTGTACGAACCTCTCAGCCAATCCATTTGTGGCTGGATGATACTGGGCGGATGTGTAATGCCTTACCCCATTCTTTTTCAAGAACCTCCGGAACTCTTCGGACACAAACTGTGGGCCGTTGTCGGAGCAAATCTGTTCTGGCAAGCCATTCCTGGCAAAAATGGTCCGTAGGACTGCAATAGTTTTCTCCGTGGTGGTGGAGGACATTTTGATGACCTCAGGCCATTTCGAGTGCGTATCCACGGCTATTAAAAACATTGAGTCCATGAATGGACCAGCAAAATCAATATGCAACCGTTGCCATGGCGATGAGGGCCACTCCCATGGGTGTAGAGGGGCCTGTGGTGGTGCATTTTGGACTTTCCGGCATCCTGAGCAGCTCTTGGTCAGGTCCTCGATTTGTTTATCGATTCCCAGCCACCACAAATAAGCCATGGCTAGGCTTTTCATTTTTACCCCTCCCAGATGATCCTCATGAAGCTCATTGTGCACTCTATCCCTTAACTTGGGTAGAATTACCACTCGGGATCCACACATCAAGGTCCCCCAGCACACTGACAGCTGTTCTCTCCTTGTCGAGAATGCTGGCAACAGTGAGTCACCATGTGCTGGCCATCCCTTCACCGTCAAATCATATACCCGAGACAGTGTCGGGTCATTTCGGGTTTCCTTTTCGATACAAGCGTTAGTTGCCGGTAGGTATTCAACTATAGACGAATGGAATATTTCGAAAGGATCCATTGCTGGTGCTTCCTCCACAGTAGGCAGTGGCAGGCGTGATAGCCCATCAGCATTTACATGCTGTTTCATGCCCTTATATTCAA
Organism: Somniosus microcephalus; assembly: GCF_052327205.1. NCBI lineage: Eukaryota > Metazoa > Chordata > Chondrichthyes > Squaliformes > Somniosidae > Somniosus > Somniosus microcephalus. The sequence continues at coordinate 129,105,920 of NC_141001.1, forward strand.
TCTCATAGTGGTGCGCCCCTAGAAAAAGTGACCATCTTTGTAGTCGTTGCGCAGTCATCACCGGAACGCCCTTCTTCGGATTAAAAATGGAGACAAGAGGCTGGTGATCAGTCAGCAAGGTAAATTTCTGCCCGTGCAGATAGTGATTGAACTTTTTCACTCCCCACACTAGGCTGAGGGCCTCCCTGTCAATCTGGGCATAGTTACGCTCGGCTGAGGTTAGTGATCGTGACGCAAAGGCTATTGGCCTCTCTGAGCCGTCCGAGAATTTGTGCGACAGCACCGCTCCAATGCCGTAGGGTGACGCATCACATGCCAACCGAATTGGTAATGCTGGGTTGTAATGGGCCAATACCTCTTTCGATGTGATTAGTGTTTTGCCCTTCTGGAAAGCTCGTCTACATTCGTCACTCCACTTCCATGGCACCACAGTTTGCAGTAGGGTGTTCAGTGGGTGTAGTATTGTAGACAAATTTGGCAAGAACTTATGGTAGTAGTTTACCAGCCCAAGGAACAACCTCAGTTGTGACACATTTTCCGGTGCTGGAGCCTTGACTACTGCCTCAATCTTCTCTGGGGACTTATGTAACCCCTCTTTATCGATAACATGGCCACAATACAAGATCTGTTTTCTAAAAAACTCGCATTTGGGGCGGTTAGCTCGGAGCCCATATTCCTGCAATCTAGTGAGTACCTGCTCCAGGTTGGCAAGGTGATCACTTTCATTTTCGCCCGTGACCAGGATGTCATCCAAATAACACTGGGTCCCTGGGATCCCTTGCAGGACTTGTTCCATTGCCTTCTGCCAAATAGCCGCCGCTAATGCTACCCCGAATACCAGCTGGTTGTATTGGTAGAGACCTTTATGGGTGTTGATTGTGAGGTATTTTTTTGATGCTTCTTCTCCCTCCATTTGCAGATACGCCTGGGCCAGATCAATCTTAGTGAAGCGTTTCCCTCCAGATAGCGAGGCGAAAATATCTTCAATCCGCGGAAGTGGATATTGTACGGCGTGAAGAATCGGGTTCACTGTTACCTTAAAGTCTCCACAGATGCGAACCTTCCTTGGTTCCCCAGGCGTGCTGCTCAACGACTTTTTCATCACAGGGACAATGGGTGTAGCCCACTCGCTCCAGTCTACCTTGGACAGTACACCTGAACGTTCCAGACTCTCCAGCTCTGCTTCGACAGCTGGGTGGATCGCATAAGGTACCGGTCTGGCCTTAAAAAATTTTGGACTTGTGTTTTCTTCAATTTTAATCGTCGCTGTCATGCCTTTTAGTGTTCTGAGTCCTTGCTGGAATACTTCTTTCACATCAGTTAGGATCTTTGACAGTCGCCCAGGTGTGACGTCATCATCCTTTTTGTCAGCCACAGTCAGTGCCTGTATGGAATGCCAATCCAGTTGTATTTTCCGGATCCATTCACGTCCCAGTAATGGTGGTCCTCCATCTTGCAATACATACAGGTCTAGTTTTGGTGCTTCCTTACCATTATATATAACGGTCACCCTTATTTTTCCTTTGGGGTAGACTTTTTGCCCCGTGTACGTCTTCAAAATAATTTTTGTGTCTCTCAAGGGTATGTGTGAGAATAGCCGCTCGTAGTCCCGTCGGCTTATGACTGTTCGGGCTGATCCTGTGTCCAATTCCATCTTTACCTGGACTCCTGCTATCTTGAGAGTGACCCAAATGGTTCGGTGATCCTCCGTTGTGATCACATTATGCAGTTTCAGACAACTCAGTTCCCTGCTTTCAGAGTCGTTATCACTCTTTTGTTCATCTGAACTATTCTCCATCATCTTATGTACCTTCTTGTACTTTTCTTTGGTAGGTTTCTTATTGCTGGTTTTCTTTCCCGACCTGCAGACTCGTGTTTTGTGTCCTACTTTTCCACACTGTCTGCACACTTTGTCTTTGAACCAGCAATCATTCTGGTCATGTGTTGTTCTGCCCCAGCATTAGCACTTCTCTGTTCCATATGACATTTTGTTTGTGCCATATTCTTGCGGTCTCTGTTGTATCTCTGCAGCACCCCGTGCTGCTGCTGCATATGATACCGCAATGCTGAAAGCCTTTTTCAGCGTAAGTTCCTTTTCAGATAAAAGCTATTTCTGGGTTCCTTCACTTTGAAGCCCACACACAAACTTGTTCCTTAAGGTATCTGCCAGTCCCGCTCCAAACTGGCAGTTTTTCAATAGTTTGCGCAGTTCTGTTAAATAATCAGCATTGCTTTCATCCTTATGCTGGTTCCGTTTGTGAAACTGGAATCTTTCTGCTATCAGCAGCGGTGTGGGGTTTAAATGTCCCTGTAGTATCGTTATTATGTCTTCAAAACTCTTTTCCTTTGGCTTCGTTGGGGTTACTAGATTTTGTAATAAACCATACGTCTTTGCACCCATTAAATTTAACAATACTGACGCTTTCTTGTCATCTGACACCTCATTTGCCTTGCAGTACACCTCTATTCGTTCGACATATGTAGTCTGTAGTGTATGTACTTTGCAGAAGGAACTATAAACTGCAGCCCCTGTATACTGCAGTACCAGTAGTGACCACCCCTGTATATACGCCTGTGTAGTAACTTTTGCATAGTAGTTCCAGGTTGTCTCCACTCAGTAAAGACCTGTTGTAACCAACCCCTGCAGTCCGTGTCTCAATTATACACGGACATAATACTGGCGACGAGCAGATCTGAACTTACCTACAGTCTGCACCAACTCATGGGGATCCATCCCTGAAGCGAAGTTATCAGAGGTCGAGGCCAGAAGGAAGAAAGAAAAAAACGAACAAAAGAAACGGGCGTCGACCGTGGGCATCCACCTCTGATTCATCAGAGTAGAAGATTTGCAGGAGAGGCTGTCGAGAGCGGGGCTTGGTTATCCTGTCGATGGTGTTTCAGCTAATCGGGCTGGTGGCAGGTAGTACACTGATCCTTCCTGGGCTGCGGCGGTCTGGAGCTCGATCAGGTGGCTTTTCAATGGGGCCGAGCAGCATTGTCAGGATGAGGAGAGAGAGAGAGGGTGGAGCACACAGGGCGCGGCCGGTGCTATGAAGCCGGGCAGCGTACAGACCCGAGAAGAGGGAGGCAAGTGTCCCGCAGGGTTGCTCCGACGACGGGGAAATAATAAAAATTAGAAGCGCAGAAAGCCGCGAGGAGCTGCAGTTTGCCACGGGAACCGCGGAGAGCGGCGTTAGCAGCAGCATGGGGGGATGTGCGCGAAAACCATAGGGCGTCGCCATCAAGGCATAAAACGCCAGCAACAGCGCTAGCAGCAGCGGAGAAGACAGAAAGCGCGGGAGGCGCCATCTTAATCCAGCGGGGAAGAAGGCAAAGCGCGGGAGGCGCCATTTTGTTAAATCGGGGAAGAAGGCAAAGCGCGGGAGGCGCCATCCAAGATTTCCAAGATGCCGAAGACTGGCAATATCACTGCCTTCGATAATGCAATAGAAGACTGGACCACGTATGTGGAAAGAGTCGAGGTATATTGCGAGGCAAACGAAGTAGCCGATGAGAAAAAGGCATCGGTACTACTAAACATAATGGGCGCAAGAACGTACGGCCTATTGCGGAACCTGATTACTCCAGTCAAACCAAAGGCGAAGAGTTTTAACGAAATTGTTGATATCCTACAGGAACACCTAAATCCTACACCGCTGCTGATAGCAGAAAGATTTAAATTCCACAGGAGAAATCAGCATAAAGATGAGAGCAATGCTGATTACCTTATGGAACTACGCAAGCTATCAAAGCACTGCCAGTTCGGAGCAGGACTGGCAGATACCCTACGGGACAAATTTGGCTGTGGACTCCTGAGTGAAGGAACCCAGACGAGGTTACTCTCAGAGAAAGAGCTGACACTAGATAAGGCTTTCAGCGTGGCAGTATCGTATGAAGCAGCAGCAAGGTGAGCTGCGGAAATACAGCAAAAGCCACAGGAATACGGCACCCACGAAATGACACGGGGATTTGAAAAATGTTATCGCTGCGGCAGATCAACCCATGACCAGAAGGACTGCTGGTCCAAGGACAAAATATGCAGGCTGCGGAAAGATGGGACACATTGCACGAGTTTGCTGGTCTGGGAAGAAGACCAACGACAACAAAAAGGCTACTAAGGAACAGTACAGGAAAGTACAAAAGATGACGGACAGTAGTTCCGAAAACCAGGTGAGCGATAGTGAATCCGGGAACAAGAGACTGTTGTGTCCGAGTGTTGATCGAGACACTGAAGACAGGAGTTGGTTTCACAGGTGTTTACTAAACAAAGTCTGGAGGGGAACTAACTGATACAGCAATATACAGGCTTATATAGCCCGAGTGGCCATTACCGGCATTACAGTACACATGTGGCTCTTAAAGGCACATACACTACAATTCCTCCCCTTTTAGCCAACCAGTACATAATATTTTAAGTAATTTATTAATTACATGTTACAAGAAAAATAATCTACACATTGCTGCAGTTAATTAATTATAAGTCAGTCTCTCTGGAGGCTTCCTGACTCGGTCCGGATAACGCCTCGGTGGTGTAGTAGTTTCTGGTGGTGTAGTAGGTTCTATTGGCAAGGCTGATTCGGCTTGAATGCCAGTGTCGGGTTCATCGGGTTCCAGTATCACCGGATCGGAGGTAGATATGGGTATCTCTACTTCATCATTAGGCATATAGAGTTGTGGTGTAGGTTGTCCCTTTTCGGATGACTCTATGATTTGGTCAGCATGGCGCCTTATTATGCTTTCTCCGATGTCCACAGTATACATCAGCGGTCCTAGTCGTGTGCAGATAGTTCCAGGCTGCCATTTCTCGGTACGGTAGTCCCGGGCCAAAACTTGTTGACCTATCTGGAAGGTTCTAGTTGGCCTTTCATTCATGCCTTGAAATTGCCGGTTCTCCACGTCCCTTCTGATGTTTGGCTTGATCAAATCCAGCTGGCATCTTAGGCTTCTATTGAAGAACATCATGGCGGGAGTTTGGTTTGTAACCATATGTGTTGCATTCCTGTATGCGAACAAGAAGTTATCCACCTTGTGCTGAAGTTTTATGTCTTCATTACCCATGGCCTTTATGGCCTTCTTGAAGGTCTGGACAAACCTTTCAGCCAAACCATTGGTGGTGGGATGGTATGGGGCGGACGTGTAGTGCTTAACCCCATTGTTTTTTAAGAACTTCCTGAATTCTTCGGACACAACTTGCGGTCCATTATCAGAACATATCTGTTCCGGCAGCCCATTCCTGGCAAATATGGTCCTTAATACTGTGATGGTTTTTTCCGTGGTGGTGGAGGACATCTTTATTACCTCTGGCTACTTGGAGTGTGCATCAACCGCGATTAAGAACATTGAGTCCATAAATGAACCAGCAAAGTCGATGTGTGCCCTTTGCCAGGGAGATGAGGGCCACTCCCATGGATGTAGAGGGGCTTGTGGTGGAGCGTTTTGGACCTTCTGGCATCCTAGGCAGCTCTTGGTCATTTCTTCGATGTCTCCATCGATACCTGGCCACCATACAAATGCCCTGGCTAGGTTCTTCATTTTCACTCCACCCAGACGCCCCTCATGAAGCTCCTTTAGAACTTTATCCTGGAGTTTGGGTGGAATCACCACTCTGGATCCACACATCAAGGTTCCTTGGCACACTGACAGCTGTTCTCTTCTTTGCGAGAATGCTGGCAACAGTGGTTCGCCATGTGCTGGCCATCCCTTCACTGTTAAATCGTAGACTCATGAGAGAGTCGGGTCATTTCTAGTTTCCCTTTCAATGGCAGAATTTGTTACTGGTAGACATTCGACTATGGTACAGTGGAAAATCTCCACTGGGTCTACGGTAGGTGCTTCTTCTACCGTTGGCAACGGTAGGCGCGATAACCCGTCAGCATTCCCATGCTGTTTTGATCCTTTGTATTCTATGTTGTATTGGTGTGCCCCTAGAAAAAGGGACCACCTCTGTAGCCTTTGCGCTGTCATAATGGGAACACCCTTTTTAGGGTTGAATATGGAGATGAGGGATGATAGTCAGTCAACAAGGTAAATTTTTGTCCGTGTAGGTAATGGTTGAATTTCTTCACTCCCCATACCAGGCTGAGTGCTTCCCTGTCGATTTGGGCATAGTTACGCTCAGCTGAGTTCAATGAGCGTGACGCAAAAGCTATCGGCCGTTCCAAGCCATCAGGGAATTTATGCGATAATACTGCTCCTATGCCATAAGGGGATGCATCACACGCCAGTCTGATTGGCAGTGATGGGTTGTAATGAGCCAAAACTTCTTTGGACGTGATTAAGTCTTTGCATTTATGGAAGGCACGTCTACACTCTTCGCTCCATTTCCAAATTACTCCTGTTTGTAGCAGTTCATTAAGAGGGTGTAGAAGAGTTGATAAGTTCGGTAAAAATTTATTATAGTTGTTGAGTCTGTGTGTCCCAGTTATGCTTATTAAAAATCACTGGACACAGACAACAAGAATAACTTTAACAGGTCTTTACTATTCGGAGGTCAGGGCTGAACTGCCCAGCAAATCACTACACAAGGTTTATATACCGGTGTGGTCACCACCGGTATCACAGTATACAGCAGCCAAGAGAAAGTAGTACATCTCTTAAGGTAGTTCTCTTAAGGTGGAACAGGTTACATACACCACAATCCTCCCTTTTTAGCTTAACAGTGTATATCCCCATTTAACATAACATAATAACATATATATATATATATATATACAACTTCATGCAAAACAGTTCAAAGATTCAGTCTCTGAGGAGGCCTCCTGATCCGAGTTGGATAACGCCTTTCAGGGGTCTCTGATTCTCGTTGCTGGGGTGACTCATCTAGTTGATCTCTTATGGATTGGACATCATCATCAGGTACATTCACTTCTGAGGTAGATGCTTCAGGTTCACTAAATTCTTCCACGGTTGTCTCTGTCGTAACCATGGGTTCGACCCTTGTTCTCGATTCTACCAGTTGGTCAGCATGACGTCGTATTACATTTTCACCAATATCTACCGTGTACATCAGGGGTCCTTGTCTGGCCCGAATTGTTCCAGATTGCCATTTCTCATTTTTATAGTCCCGGGCTAACACTGGTTGTCCTATTTCGAAACTCCGAGTGGGCTTGTTATTTATATGCTGGAACTGTTTGTTTTCGACTTCCCTCCGCACATTTGGTTTTAACAAGTCCAACCTGGACCGCAACCTCCTGTTATAGAACATCATGGCAGGACTTTGGTTTCTCACTGCATGAGTGGCGTTTCGATATGCCGGTAGGAAATTGTCCACCTTGTGTTGTAGTGGAATCTGATCTTCGCTCATGGCCTTTATTGCTTTTTTGAACGTTTGTACAAATCTCTCGGCCAACCCGTTTGTAGCCGGATGATATGGGGCAGAGGTATAATGTTTCACCCCATTCTTCTTCATGAATTTCTGGAATTCTTCTGACACGAACTGCGGTCCGTTGTCTGAACATATTTGTTCTGGCAATCCATTTCTTGCAAATATCGTTCTTAGCACCGCGATCGTCTTTTCCGAGGTAGTGGTAGTCACCTTAATCACTTCTGGCCATTTAGAATGTGCGTCCACCGCAATTAAAAACATGGAGTCCATGAATGGACCAGCAAAGTCAATATGTACACATTGCCATGGGGTTGAAGGCCATTCCCATGGATGCAGCGGTGCAATCGGAGGTGAATTTTGAAATTTTTGGCACCCTGAGCAGCTTTTCGTCAGATCCTCTATCTGTTGGTCGATACCCGGCCACCACACATAAGCCCTAGCAAGGCTTTTCATCTTGACTCCCCCCAGATGACCTTCATGCAGTTCCTTTAGAACTCTCTCTCTTAACTTAGGAGGAATAATCACCCTTGTTCCATACATCAATGTTCCTTGACAGACGGACAGCTGTTCTCGTCTTGCTGAGAATGCCGGTAACAGTGGATCACCATGTGCTGGCCATCCCTTCACTGTCAATTCATAGACCCGGGACAGTGTCGGGTCGTTCCTGGTTTCTCTTTCAATACTTGCATTGGTGACTGGTAAACATTCGATGATGGTCGGGTGAAATAACTCAACAGGCTCAACCGTCAGTGCCTCCTCCGCTGTAGGTAGTGGCAGGCGCGACAGCCCATCAGCATTACCATGCTGCTTTGTACCTTTGGATTCAATCTGATATTGATGTGCCCCTAGGAAAAGGGCCCATCTCTGGAGCCTCTGTGCTGTCATCACCGAAACACCCTTCTTAGCGTTAAAAATGGATACCAACGGCTGGTGGTCTGTCAGCAGCGTAAACATTTGGCCCTGTAGGTAATGATTAAATTTCTTTACTCCCCACACAAGGCTGAGAGCCACCCTACCTATCTGAGCATAGTTGCGCTCAGCGGAGGTCAATCATCTGGATGCGAACGCGACTGGCCTCTCCAAGCCATTTGGCAACTTGTGTGAGAGTACTGCCCCAATACCATATGGAGAAGCATCACAAGCCAAACGAATAGGCAGCGTTGGGTTGAAGTGAGCCAACACTTCCTCTGAGGTGATCAATGACTTGCTTTTGCGAAAGGCCCTCTTACAGTCCTCGCTCCACTTCCATGGTACTCCCTTCTGCAAAAGAGCGTTCAGCGGGTGCAGCACCGTGGATAAATTTGGCAGAAACTTATGGTAATAGTTAATCAACCCTAGGAACGACCTCAACTGGGATACATTATCCGGAGCGGGAGCCTTCACAACAGCTTCGATCTTGTCAGGAGACTTATGAAGCCCCTCCTGGTCAATGACATGACCACAGTACGAGATCCGCTTCTGAAAGAACTCACATTTCTGGCAATTAACTCGAAGTCCATATTCTTTCAATCTGGTGAGCACCAGTTCCAAATTTGCAAGATGTTCCTCATCATCATCTCCTGTAATCAGAATATCGTCCAGGTAACATTGTGTGCCTGGAATTCCCTGTAATACCTGCTCCATGGCCCTCTGCCAAATTGCTGGAGCCGATGCCACTCCAAAAACCAGTCTATTATACCGATACAAGCCTGTATGCGTGTTGATCGTGAGATACTGGCGTGACTCTTCCTCAACTTCCATCTGTAAGTACGCCTGCGCCAGGTCTATCTTGGTGAAGTGTTTCCCGCCAGACAACGAAGCGAAGATATCCTCAATCCACGGAAGCGGATATTGCACCGTGTGAAGCACCGGATTAACAGTGATCTTGAAATCTCCACAGATGCGAACCTTCTCCGGTTCCACCGGCTTGTTGCTCGATGAACGCTTCATGATGGGAACAATGGGCGTGGCCCACTCACTCCAGTCCACCTTAGACAGTACTCCTGAACGTTCTAGCTCTTCCAGCTCAGCTTCCACAGCAGGTCGTATCGAATAAGGTACCGGTCTGGCTTTGAAAAATTTCGGGTTTGCATGTTCTTCAACCTTGATGGTTGCCGTAATTCCTCTCAGTGTTCCCAGTCCCTGTTGGAACACCTCTTTAGCATCGTCCAATATTCTGGACAATCGTTTAGGTTTGACATCTTTTTTACCGGAATCTACCGTTAGTGCTTTTAAGGAATGCCAGTCCATATTTATTCTCCTGATCCACTCCCGTCCCAGTAGTGGTGGACCTCCCTCAGGTAGCACATATAAGTCCATTCCTCGGCTTTCTTTGCCCTTGTGAACCACCTTTACCTTTATCTTTACGATGGGGTATACTCTTTGCCCCGTGTACGTTTTCAATACAATCTCCGTATCCCATAGGGGAATATGTGGGAATAACCTTTTGTAATCTTGCTTATTCATGACCGTCAATGCTGATCCAGTGTCCAATTCCATCTTCACTTGGACTCCTGCTATCTGAAGTGTGACCCAGATAGTTTGGAGGTCTTCTTCATTACCCACATTGTGTACTCTCAGACAACCCAGTTCCTTACTGCTGGAGTCTGAATCTGACTTCTGTTCATCCGAACTGTTCTCTGTCACCTTGTGTACCTTTCTGCACTTTTCCTGCGGTGACTTTTTGTTGCTGGTCTTCTTTCCTGACCGGCATACTTTAGCTATGTGACCAAGCCTGCCACATTTACTGCATTCCTGATTTTTGAACCAGCACTGGTTCTGATCGTGCGTTGTCCTTCCGCAACGATAACACTTTACTGCACCCAATGCCATTTGATTGGTGCTGAGTTCCGATGACCTTAGTTGCATTTCCGTGGTGCCTCTTGCTGCGGCCTCGTGCGATGCTGCAATGGTGACAGCTTTCTCAAGCGTAAGGTCCTTTTCTTCTAGCAGACGCTTTTGTGTTCCTTCTTTTAATAATCCACACACGAATTTATCTCTCAGAGAATCTGCTAGTCCTGTACCAAACTGACAGTACTTTGATAGCTTATGCAGTTCAATTAAGAATTCAGCGTTGCTTTCCTCTTTCAGCTGCGTTCTGCTGTAAAATTTAAATCGTTCCGCTATCATCAGCGGCGTGGGGTTTAAATGTTCTTGCAGGATCGTAACAATTTTCGCGAAAGTCTGATCCGCCAGTTTGTCTGGTGTTATCAGATGCTTCAATAACCCGTACGTCTTCGCCCCCATTGAGTTTAATAATGTTATTGCTTTCTTATCATCTGGTACTTCTTTTGCTGTACAATAAACTCCAATGCGTTCTACATACGTGGCCCAATCTTCGACATCACTATCAAAAGCATTGATGTTACCATGTTTAGGCATCCTTGCAAGTTTCTTTAAATTTTCTTTTTCCCAAAATGGCGGCTTCCCGCGCTTGTCTTCTTCCCCCGCCTACTAAAATGGCGGCTTCCCGCGCTTGGCGGTTTTTCCCGCGTTCGTCTTCTTCCCCCGCCGACTACAATGGCGGCTTCCCGCGTTTGCCTTCTTCCCCCGCTGGCTGCAATGGTGATTGCCGTGCTGCTGCCGTTCTCGCCTCCCCAGCGGTTCTCAATTCCCCGACGCTGCTATTGCTCCCCCGCGGTTCCCGTGGGCATTCACACTTCCCCTGCTGTTGCGCCTCTCAGCCCCGCTTGCAGGCCGGTCCTTTACACCGGCTGCGGTTGAGTTCTCCGCGGTTCTCGTGGCCTTAACGCTGCCCCAGTCGCTGCGCCTCTCAGCCCCGATTGCAGCCCGGCCCTTTTCACCGGCCGCGGTCGAGTTCTCCGCCCTTTTTCCTCCATTTTCCCTCCCCTACTCCACAGCCAACGCGGCCGACTTTCTGCTCATGTCGCTGATCGGCTTACCCACCACCGCGGTAGAAGGGATGATCACTGCCTGTCGCTGATGGAGGGCTTCGTGGTCAGAATTTTTCTTTTTAACCCGGGTTCTCGATGCCTCCCGTGCGATGTGGTGCTCAGCAGGATGATGAGGGCGGATGCCTCTTCTCGACACCCGTTCTGAGGATGAAGCTGCCTTGGATGTAAAACTGCCGCAGGGTAAGATCGGACTCATCGCCACTGTTGAGTCTGTGTGTCCCAGTTATGCTTATTATAAATCACTGGACACAGGCAACAAGAATAACTTTAACAGGTCTTTACTATTCGGAGGTCAGGGCTGAACTGCCCAGCAAATCACTACACAACGTTTATATACCGGTGTGGTCACCACCGGTATTACAGTATACAGCAACCAAGAGAAAGTTGTACATCTCTTAAGGTAGTTCTCTTAAGGTGGAACAGGTTACATACACCACAATAGTAATTTATTAATCCCAGGAACGACCTTAATTGTGAAACATTTTCAGGTGCTGGGGCTTTTATGACTGCTTCAATTTTTTCAGGTGACTTATGCAACCCTTCCTTATTAATTATGTGGCCACAATATAATATTTGATTTTGGAAAAATTCGCAATTGGGGCGATTTGCTCGCAGGCCCCGTTCTCTCAGCCTAGTGAGCACCTGCTCCAAATTGGCAAGGTGCTCGTTGTCGTTTTCTCCTGTTACAAGGATGTCGTCTAGGTAGCATTGAGTCTCCGGAATCCCTTGGAGGACTTGCTCCATAGCTCTTTGCCAGATAGCTGGAGCGGATGCTACTCCGAAAGCCAGTTGATTGTACTGGTACAGACCTTTGTGTGTATTTATCGTGAGATATTTTTTAGAGGCCTCTTCAACCTCCACCTGTAGATGTGCCTTTGCCAAGTCAATTTTGGTGAAACGTTTCCCTCCGGATAGTGAGGCAAAAATATCTTCTATCCTCGGAAGAGGATACTGTACCATGTGAAGGACCGGGTTTACAGTCACCTTGAAGTCTCCACAGATGCGAATTTTTCTCTGTTCTTCAGATTTATCATTATTCAATGCTGATGTGCCTTCAATAACCACAAAACTAGAAGTTATAAACTTTAACAAGTTGGCTTTTAATCACTAAGATCAGAGCTAATATCTCAACACACTGACTGGCTCGCAGGAATGAGTCATAAAGATCCTGGGATCTTTATGTAAGAGAAGTCAGGGGTGGAGCCAAGAGCCAAGACCTGGAACATTCCAGGTTAGTCAGGAAAGAGGAAGTGAAACTATACACCGTGTGGGGGAGGGTAATATACATGAGTGCAAAACGAATACAGGCTAGCCAAACACATTTCATTACAAATGCTTTCTTCATGACTGGGATGATGGGTGTTGCCCACTCGCTCCAATCTATTTTGGATAATACGCCTGCCTTTTCCAAATTCTCCAGCTCTGCCTCGACTGCTGGACGAATTGTGTATGGCACCAGTCTTGCCTTAAAAAACTTGGGAATTGCTGCATCTTCCACTTTTATTGAGGCGGTGATGCCTCTCAAGGTTCCTAGTTTCTCTTGAAACACTTCTTTGGCGTTGGCCAAGATGTCTTTTAATCGTTCAGGTATGACGTCATCATCGTTTTTTTTCTTACTGGTCACCGTCAGTGCCTGAATGGAGTGCCAGTTTAAACGTATTTTCCTGATCCATTCACATCCCAACAGCAGTGGACCACCATCTTATAGAATGTATAAATACAACTTTTGTATTTCCTTGCCGTTGTATACAACAGGCACCCTTATTTTTCCTTTGGGGTATACTTTCTGCCCCGTATATGTTTTCAAGCTAATGGATGTGTCTTTTAAAGGTATATGCAGAAATAGCCGCTCGTAATCCCATCGATTTATGATGGTCAAGGCTGATCCTGTATCTGGCTCCATTTTAACTGGGGACCCTGCTATCGTGAGGGTAACCCAAATGGTCTGGTAATCATCTTTGGCAATTACATTATGTAATTTGAGACAGCTTAGTCTCTTGTTTTCGGAGTCGCTATCGCTCTTCTGGTCTTTGGAGCTACTGTCCCTCATCATTTGTACCTTTCTGTACTTTTCTTTATTGATTTTTTTTTTCTTGTCCGTGGATTTTTTTTGTCCAGATCGGCATACCCGTGCAATGTGTCCAATCTTTCCGCATTGCCTGCATGCTTTGTCCTTGAACCAGCAGTCCCTCTGGTCATGGGTGGATCTGCCACAGCGATAACATCTCTCGAAACCCTGTGTCATTTCATGGGTGCCGAAGTCCTGTGTCTTTTGTTGTATCTCTGCAGCTCCTCTTGCGGCTGCTTCGTATGATACAGCCATACTGAAAGCCTTGTCCAGTGCTAAATCTTTTTCAGAAAGCAGCCTTTTCTGTGTTCCTTCACTTAGGAGACCGCAGACGAATTTGTCTCGAAGATAATCTGCTAGTCCTGCCCCGAATTGGCAATGTTTTGATAGCTTTCTTAATTCAGTGAGGTAATCAGCGTTACTTTCATTCTTGTGTTGATTTCTCTTGAAGAATTTGAATCGTTCCGCTATCAGCAGCGGTGTTGGGTTTAAGTGCTCCTGTAGGGTATCAACAATTTCTTTAAAATTCTTGTCCTTTGGTTTGGCTGGAGTGATTAAATTTCATAACAGTCCGTATGTCTTTGCGCCCATTAGATTTAGCAGTACTGAAGCTTTTTTTTCATCTTCTATTCCATTTGCGGTGCAATATACCTCCACTCTTTCCACATATGTGGTCCAATCCTCTATCTCGTTATCAAAAGCATCAATATTGCTAGAATTAGGCATCCTAGAAAAAAAATGGCGCTTCCTGCCCTTTTCTTTCTTTTCTGCAGAAAAGATATGGTGCTTCCCGCGCTTCCCCGCCGCTGCTGCCGATGACAACGCTGTTTCCTGCGGTTTCCGTTCTTTTTATTTATTTATTTACAGTTGGACTCTCTCTCTAGGTCTGAACGCCGACCTGCTTGCAGCGCCGGCCGTCTCCCGAGTGCTCCCTCCCCGTCTGTCACTGCTTGCCTCCACCTTCGCTGCTTGGCCTAGCTGCAGAGCCAGCCGCTGGAGCCCCAGCCCGACGCCCAGGAAGGATTATTGCAGTACCTGCCACCAGCTTGGCTAGCTGGTGAAACCACAGCTTTTTCTTTTTCTTGATTTTTCTTCAACTTTGGACGCCAGAGGAATCGATGTCCTTGAGGTGCTGCCGAATTGCAGGTAAGTCCGTTTCCAATTCATCGCCACTGTTGTGTTCATGTGTTGATAGAGACACTGAAGACAGGAGTTGGTTTCACAGGTGTTTACTAAACAAAGTCTGGAGGGGAACTAACTGATACAACACAATATACAGGCTTATATAGCCCGAGTGGCCATTACCGGCATTACAGTATACATGGGGCTCTTAAAGGCACATACAATACAGAGACTAAGCTGTCTCAAACTTCACAACGTAATCGCAAAAGAGGATCACCGAACCATTTGGGTCATCCTCACGACAGCAGGGTCCCAAGTCAAAATGGAATTGGATACAGGGTCAGCTGTGACCGTCATGAATCGATGAGACTACGAGCGGCTATTCTCACACATACCCTTGAAAGAGACATCCATTGTCTTGAAGACGTATGCGGGGCAAAAAGTTTACCCCAGAGGAAAAATAAGGGTGCCTGTCGAATACAACGGCAAGGAAATACAGAAATTGTATCTGTACATACTGCAAGATGGTGGACCACTGTTATTGGGATGTGAATGGATCAGAAAGATAAGTTTAGACTGGCACTCCATTCAGGCACTGACGGTGGCTGGTAAAAAGGATGACGACGTCACTCCTGGACGATTGTCAACAATCTTAGCTAACGCCAAAGAGGTATTTCAACAAGAACTGGGAACTCTAAAAGGCATAACCGCCTCGATAAAAATAGAAGACAATGCAATTCCCAAGTTTTCAAAGCAAGACTGGTACCATATGCAATTCGCCCAGCCGTCGAGGCAGAGCTGGAGAATCTGGAGAATGCAGGCGTGTTATCTAAGGTAGACTGGAGCAAGTGGGCGACACCCATCGTTCCTGTCATGAAGAAAACGTTAAACAATAAGTCTGAGGAGCCAAGGAAGGTTCGCATCTGAGGGGACTTCAAGGTGACGGTGAACCCACTCCTTCACACAGTACAATATCCTCTTCCGAGGATAGAAGGTATCTTCGCCTCACTATCTGGAGGGAAGCGTTTTACAAAAATTGACCTAGCACAAGCATATTTGCAAATGGAGGTTGAAGAATCCTCTAGGAAGTATCTCACGATAAACACTCACAAAGGTCTTTACCAGTATAATCAACTGGTATTCAGAGTAGCATCAGCTCCGGCGATATGACAAAGAGCAATGGAACAAGTCCTGCAAGGGATTCCGGGGACTCAATGTTACTTGGACGACATCCTAGTGACAGGTGAAGATGACAGTGAACACCTTGCCAACCTAGAGCAGGTGCTCACTAGACTAAGAGAACATGGGCTACGAGCCAATCGCCCCAAGTGCGCGTTTTTTAAGAAACAGATATCGTATTGTGGCCACGTGATTGATGAAGAGGGGTTACATAAGTCCCCTGACAAAATTGAAGCGGTAGTTAAGGCTCCAGCAACTGAAAATGTGTTGCAACTGAGGTCATTCCTCGGATTGCTGAATTACTACCATAAGTTTTTGCCGAATTTGTCCACAATTCTGCACCCACTGAACGCCCTACGACAAACTGGAGTAGCATGGAAATGGAGCGATGAATGTAAGCGGGCCTTTCAGAAGAGTAAGGACCTAATCACTTCAAGAGAAGTATTGTCTCACTACAACCCATCACTGGCGCGTGATGCGTCTCCCTACGGCATTGGAGCGGTACTGTCACATAAACTCCTTGATGGTTCAGAGAGGACGATAGCTTTTGCGTCACGCTCGTTAACTTCAGCCGAGCGTAACTATGCCCAAATTGACAGAGAGGCGCTCAGCCTGGTGTGGGGGGTGAAGAAGTTCAATCACTACCTGCACGGTCAGAAATTTACTCTACTAACTGATCATCAACCTCTTGTCTCCATTTTCAACCCTCAGAAGGGCGTACCGATAATGACAGCACAACGGCTACAGAGGTGGTCCCTTTTCCTAGGGGCACACCAATATGACATCGAGTACAAAGGAACTAAACAGCATGGGAATGCTGATGGATTATCGCGCCTACCATTGCCGATGGTGGAAGAAGCACCTGCAGTGGATCCAGTGGAGATATTCCACTCGACCATGGTCGAATGTCTCCCTCTGACGAATGCAAACATAGAAAAGGAAACACGAAATGACCCGACACTCTCTTGGGTCTATGATTTAATGGTGAAGGGATGGCCAGCACATGGCGAACCACTGCTGCCAGCATTCTCGCTGAGAAGAGAACAGCTGTCAGTGTGCAGAGGAACCTTGATGTGTGGATCCAGAGTAGTAATTCCACCCAAATTGAAGGATAGAATGCTCAATGAGCTTCATGAGGGTCATCTAGGAGGGGTAAAAATGAAGAACTTAGCCAGAGCGTTTGTGTGGTGGCCGGGAATTGATAGAGTAATCGAAGAGATGTCCAAGACCTGTACAGGATGCCAGAAGGTCCAAAACGCCCCACCACAAGCCCCTCTATATCATGGGAGTGGCCCTCATCTCCATGGCAAAGGGTGCACATTGATTTTGCTGGTCTATTTATGGACTCGATGTTTTTAATTGCGGTGGATGCACATTCAAAGTGGCCAGAGGTAACAAAAATGTCCTCATCCACCACAGAAAAAACTATCACAGTCTTACGAACCATATTCGCCAGAAATGGGCTGCCTGAACAGATTTGTTCCGACAATGGACCACAGTTTGTGTCTGAAGAGTTCCGGAGGTTCTTAAAGAACAATGGTGTTAAGCATTACACATCCGCCCCATATCATCCAGCCACCAATGGATTGGCTGAGAGGTTCGTTCAAACATTCAAGAAGGCTATCAAGGCAATGTGTAATGAAGACATACCCCTACAACACAAGGTGGATAACTTCTTGTTTGCCTACCGGAATGCGACACATGCGGTTACCAACCAAACTCCAGCCATGATGTTCTTCAATCGAAGACTACGATGCCACTTGGATTTGGTTAAGCCAAACATCAGAAGAGATGTGGAGAACAGGCAGTTTCAGAATATGAATGAAAGGCCGACCAGGAGTTTTAAGATAGGTCAACCAGTTTTGTCCCAGGACTACCGCACAGAGAAATGGCAGCCAGGAATGATCTGTACACGGCAAGGACCGCTAATGTATACCGTGGACGTTGGAGAGAGCATTGTAAGACGCCATGCTGACCAGATTCAAGAGTCACTGGAAAACGTCAATTCCACACCACGATCCGATACACCTGGCGATGAAACCGAAGTACCAATTGCATCTACCTCAGAATCGGTGATATTGGAAGCAGACGAACCAAACAACGACGTTGATCCCGAATCAACTTTGCCAGAAGAACCTGATACCCCAAAGAGGCGTTATCCAGACAGAATCAGGAAGCCTCCTCAAAGACTGAACTTATAATTGCTTAACTTCAACTAATGTATCTAGCAACTGTAATTGTAAATATGTTCTTTAATTATTAATCGAATGTTATGTACTGTTTAGCTAAAAGGGGAGGAATTGTAGTGTATGTACTTTGCAGAAGGAACTATATTCTGCAGCCCCTGTATACTGCAGTGCCAGTAGTGACCACCCCTGTATATAAGCCTGTGTTGTAACTTTTGCATAGTAGTTCCAGGTTGTCTCCACTCAATAAAGACCTGTTGTAACCAACTCCTGCAGTCCGTGTCTCAATTACACACGGACATTATATAGTCCAATCTTCGACTTCATTGTCAAATGCGGTGATACTGCCACTCTTTGGCATTATGGGTGTGGTTTAAAATGGCGTTTCCCAATGGCTTAAAATTGTGTCTCCCGCGCTTTCCTTCCTTCCCCGCTGCTGCCAACGCCGCTCTCGGCGGTCCTCATGGCAATGGCGGCACCTTGCGGGTTTCTGCGCGTCTCTCTCTCCCTCTCTTCAACACTGCTTGGCCCCTGAACACCGGCTGTGCCCTGTGCACTCTGCCCTTTCTCTCTCTCCCCCGTCGATGCTGCTCGGCCCTTTGCTGTGCCGCTCGGTCGGGCTCTAGCCTGCTGCTGTCCGGGAAGGGTCTGCGCACTACCTGTTGCCAGCCCGTTTCGCTGGACCACCTCGACTGGAAAGCCAAGCCTGGCTCTCGACAGCCTCCCCCACAATTCTCGAGTCTCTGCTGGATGACTGGGCGGTTGCCCGTGGTCGACGCCCGAGTCTCTGGCCTTGACCGCCAATCCACTGATCTCCAGGAACGAATCCCCGGGAGGTGATGCCGAGTTGCAGGTAGGTTCGAACTTGCCTCATCGCCAATGTTGTGTCTGTGTATAATAAGACACAGACTGCAGGAGAAACGGTACAACAGGTGTTTACTCAACGTGGCTCACAGTGGAACTGCCTGTACAGATTACTACTCAGTGCTATATACAGGTGTGGTCACTGCCGGTACTACAGTATAGATGACCTGTAAAAAGTAGTTCCCCCTGTGGTGATTATTCTTGCTTTATAAGAAGCATTGTAATTGGTTGCCTGTTTTCCTGCCTTGAGATATATGCTGTAAACTTA
Organism: Somniosus microcephalus; assembly: GCF_052327205.1. Taxonomy (NCBI): domain Eukaryota; kingdom Metazoa; phylum Chordata; class Chondrichthyes; order Squaliformes; family Somniosidae; genus Somniosus; species Somniosus microcephalus. The sequence continues at coordinate 129,124,824 of NC_141001.1, forward strand.
TTGGTTAGTTGATGTCATGTAACCGGTGGTGGCCATCTTAAATTCAGTTCTCCACAGTTTGGTGGAGACTGGGTGTTTAATATGTACTGCTGGTTTTTTAAGGTTAATAAAGCCTAGCTTTTGAAAGGCAACTTACTCTTCATTTCAATTTATTAACCTTTTGCTATAATGGAACGATATCTTCGACAGGAACGATTTAATGCTGACCCTAATTCTGCAGGAGTGGATGATCAATGGAAACATTGGTATCGTACATTTAAAAACTTTTTGGGTGTGTTGGATCAGCAATCTCTAAAGTTGGATATACTAATCAACTACATTGCTCCGGATGTGTACAAGTATATTTTGGACTGTGAAACTTATGAATTGGCTATTGCTACGTTGGAAATTTTTTTTGTTAAACCCAAAAATGAGGTATTTGCACGTCATCTTTTATCTGCCTGTAGGCAGCAGGCGGGAGAATCCTTGGATGCTTATTTACAGGCACTCCGGCGTCTTGGTGCTAACTGTAATTATAAGGCCGTGTCTGCAGAAGAACATAAGGAAGAGTCGGTACGGGATGCATTTATTAATGGATTACTGTCTAGATCAATTCGTCAGCGGTTATTAGAAAATAAGACCTTGGATCTTAAGAGTGCTTTTGAGCAAGCCTCTACATTGGATTTGGCTCAGAGAAGTTCGGATTCTTATGCTCTTTTTGATCGGCCTGCGACCGTGGTTTCGGCAGTTCCGGATGAAAAGGAATTATGTGGACTTAATAGGAGTGGTTTTCCAGATTCCGAAACAGTTTCTACTTCGGCAGCTGTTGCCTCTAGGATTCAGAAGTGTTATTTTTGCGGGAACGCCCGGCACCCTCGTCTGAAGTGCCCTGCCCGGGAGGCTGTGTGTAGTAAATGTGGCAAGGGAGGTCATTACGCACGTATTTGCAAATCGGTTGCCTCCTCTGCGACCATTCAGCCTTTAGATAGGGCGTTTATTGCATCAGTTTCTGCCGCCTTTGCCCATGGCCTAAACAAAGCTATAGTTATGGCCCAAGTTAATGGGTTAGAAGTGAAGGCCCTTATAGATACGGACAGTACTGAGAGCTTTATAAGTCTTCAGTTTGTGAGGGAGAAGCGTTTGAAAATTTCGCCTGTTTCTTATCAGGTGTGTATGGCTCAGACGACTCTCACCTCACAAGCAGCTGGTTGTTGCCTTGTGAAATTAATTCTCCTAGGTAATACGTATACTGATATATGCCTATCTGTTCTGCTTAATCTCTGTGCAGATATTTTGATTGGTCATGATGTGCTTCAATTACATGAGTCTCTCAGTCTTTCTTTCGGAGGAACTAAGCCACCTTTGTCTATTTGTGGATTAACTTCTTTATCCATTTCTCCATTATCACTTTTTTCCAATTTGATGCCGGACTGTAAGCCAATTGCTACCAAGTCAAGAAGGTATAGCAGTCAGGATAAAGAATTTATTAATTCTGAAGTTCAACGTCTTTTATCGAAAGGAATCATTGAACCTAGTTTTTCGCCCTGGTGGGCACAGGTAGTTGTCACCACTAATGAGAGACATAAGAAGCAAATGGTGATAGACTACTCTCAAACTATTAACAGGTATACTCAATTAGATGCGTAACCCCTGCCTAAGATTGATGAGCTTATCAATAAAGTATCTCAATATAAGGTTTTTAGCACGATTGACCTGAAGAGTGCTTATCATCAGATTCCTATCACTAAGAGGGACCAACCATATACGGCCTTTGAAGCTGGCGGAAAGCTGTACCAGTTTTGCCGAGTACCATTCGGTGTTACTAACGGTGTCGCCTGTTTTCAACGGGCAATGGATGCTTTTATAAGTGATAACTCTCTCTCTGACACCTTTTCATATTTAGATGACATCACGGTGTGTGGCAAATCAAGGGTGGAGCATTATTTTAATTTAGAAAGATTCCATCAAGCTGCGGAAAAAGTTGGCTTAACTTTCAATAAAGAGAAGTGTATCTTTTCGACCACCGAGGTAAATTTACTGGGGTATATTATCTCGGGAAACAAGATTAAACCAGATCCAGAACGGCTGCGACCACTGATTGATTTACCTTGCCCTACTAATTCTAAGGCTTTGCAACGAGTTGTTGGACTGTTTTCTTATTATTCTAATTGGATTGCAAACTTCTCGCAGAAGATCCGGCCCCTTATTCAGGTTACGACATATCCTCTATCATGGGAGGCCAGGATGTGTTTTGATAATCTTAAAAAGGATATCCTTGGAGCAGTTGTGCATTCTATTGATGAGCAGGTTCCCTTTGTGATTGAGACAGACGCTTCCGATTTTGCAATTGGGGCTACCCTGAACCAAAATGGAAGACCTGTGGCCTTTTTCTCACGTACTCTGAACAATAGTGAGAAGAGACATTCATCAATAGAGAAAGAGGCGTACGTAATAGTAGAAGCACTGCGTAAATGGAGACATTATTTATCTGGGCGACATTTTACGTTAGTAACTGGCCAAAAATCTGTGTCCTTCATGTTTGATGTCAAACATTTTGGAAAGATTAAGAATTATATAATAATGAGGTGGAGGATTGAGTTGGCATGCTACCATTTCGATATAGTTTATCGTCCGGGGAAGGAAAATGTTGCCGCTGATGCGCTGTCGAGGGCTTATTGTTCTGTGATTCACGGAGATACGCTTATTAATCTTCATAATGCTTTGTGCCATCCTGGTGTTACGAGGATGATACACTTCGTACGCAGTAAGAATTTGCCCTTTTCAGTTGAAGACGTCAAGCGGATGACTTCGTCATGCTCTGTCTGCGCCCGGTGTAAACCGAATTTTTTTAAGCCTCAACGAGCTCATCTTATAAAGGCTACTTCTCCCTTTGAACATCTGAGCATTGATTTTAAGGGGCCTCTTCCTTCAACGACTCAGAATTGATATATATTTACTGTTGTGGCTGAGTTTTCAAGGTTCCCTTTTGCTTTTCCTTGTGCAGATGTATCAGCTGCTACAGTTATCAAATGTCTGACTCAACTTTTTGTCATCTTTGGGATGCCTGCGTATATCCATTCGGATCAGGGAAGTTCTTTTATGTCTTCCCAGTTGAAGGAATACCTCCAGAGTCAGGGAATTTCTACTAGCAGAACTACCCCGTATAATCCCCAGGGTAATGGACAGTGCGAACGATACAATGGGGTGATCTGGAAGGCAGTTATGTTGGCTTTGACATCCCGGAACCTTAAGAATACACAGTGGGAAATGGTATTGCCTGATGCCCTGCATTCCATTAGATCATTGCTTTCAACGGCTACTAATGTGACTCCCCATGAAAGGCTCTTCAACTATCCGCGGAGATCCACTATGGGATATTCGGTACCTTCATGGCTTACTATGCAGGGACCTGTGCTGCTCCGACGCCATGTTAGACTGTCAAAGTATGATCCTTTAGTGGAGGAGTTGGAGCTATTGGAGGCAAATTCCCGATATGCTCACATTCGATTCCAAGATGGGAAAGAAAGTATGGTTTCAGTTAAAGACTTAGCTCCTTGTGGTGGCCAGCCCTCTTCTGAGGACATTAACAATAGCCATAATTCAGATAATGTTGATGTCGTCACAGATACTACGAATATTTCCAATCCTATTGTAGACACTTACAATTCCCTTAGTCTGCCCCCGATGGATGTTCATGACCCTCCCAGTTTACCTTCTAATGGGACTTCCAATTTGGATACCATTGATAATCGGGATATTGATAGCCTCCCTGCAGAAGATATTTCTGCGTCTCCTGGTGTGGGAGGGCAAGGAACTCCACCAAGGCTAAGAAGGTCGACACGAACAAGATATCCGGTCGATCGATTAAAAATGGACTTTTAAAATAATTTAATAGTAAAATTTTAAAATTGTTGAAGGTATTATACATGTATTGTTTTAGTCATAAATAATTAATTATAAACTGTAAAGGCTACCTAGGTGAAGTATATTTTAAAAGGAGGGGTGAATGTGGTGATTATTCTTGCTTTATAAGAAGCATTGTAATTGGTTGCCTGTTTTCCTGCCTTGAGATATATGCTGTAAACTTATTGGTTAGTTGATGTCATGTGACCGGTGGTGGCCATCTTAAATTCAGTTCTCCACAGTTTGGTGGAGACTGGGTGTTTAATATGTACTGCTGGTTTTTTAAGGTTAATAAAGCCTAGCTTTTGAAAGGCACTGTACAGGAACACCCAGCACTGTACAGGAACACCCAGCACTGTACAGGAACACCCAGCACTGTACAGGAACACAGAGCACTGTACAGGAACATCCAGCACTGTACAGGAACACAGAGCACTGTACAGGAACATCCAGCACTGTACAGGAACACAGAGCACTGTACAGGAACACCCAGCACTGTACAGGAACATCCAGCACTGTACAGGAACACAGGATCATGTACCTTTCATGATCTCAGGAATTTCCAAAGCACTTTACAGCCAATGATTTATTTTTGAAATTTTGTGATGTAGGAAATGCGGCAGCCAATTTGCTCACAGCAAGGCCCCACAAACATCAATGAGGTAATGAACAGATGACCAGTTTTAGTGATGTTGGTTGAAGGATAAATATTGGCCAGGACACCGGGGCGAACTCCCCTGCTGTTCAAAATAGTACCATGGGATCTTTTACATCCACCTGAGGGAGCGGACTGGGCCATGGTTTAATGTCGCATCCGAAAGATGGCACCTCCGACAGTGCAATGCTCCCTTAGTCCTGCACTGGGAGTGTCAGCTGGATTATGGGCTCAGGTCTCTGGGGTGGGGCTTTGAACCCACAACCTTCTGACTGAGAGAACAGGTGCTGAGCCATGAAGGGGGAGATCAGGAGGTGTTTTGACTGAAAGTTTGGTTGAAGAGGTGAGTTTTGAGAAGGTTGTGGAGTTGAAGAATAAACGCTGCCCACAATGGGTGGGGGAAGGAGGAGGATATGCACAGGCTGAATGTGGAGGAATGTGAGAAGTCACACAACACCAGGTTATAGTCCAACAGCTTTATTTGAAATCACAAGCTTTTGGAGTGCTGCTCCTTCATCAGGTGACTTCACCTGAAGAAGGAGCAGCGCTCCGAAAGCTTGTGATTTCAAATAAAGCTGTTGGACTATAACCTGGTGTTGTGTGACTTCTCACATTTGTCCACCCCAGTCCAACACCGGCATCTCCACATCACTAGTGTGGAGGTACAGAGGGTTTGTGGGGTGGGTGTAGAGCTGCAAAAGATTGCAAACCTAGAGTGGAGCACATTGATGGAGGAATTTATAGATGAGGGGTAGGATTTTGAAATGAACGTGTTGGGGTGTGTAGGACCAAGTGATGGGCGAGCTGGGCTTAATGTAGGACTGGATAAGTGCAGAAAGAATTGGACTTATGGACTGGACCAATGCAAGGGCAGTCTCCATGGAGCAAAATCCTGGAACTCCCTCCCTAACAGCACTGTGGGAGCACCTTCACCACACGGACTGCAGCGGTTCAAGAAGGCGGCTCACCACCACCTTCTCAAGGGCAATTAGGGATGGACAATAAATGCCGGCCTTGCCAGCGACGCCCACATTCCATATACGAATAATAAAAAAAATATTCTCAGGATAAGGGGCCGGCCTTTTTTGACTGAGATGAGGAGGAATTTCTTCACTCAGAGGGTTGTGAATCTTTGGAATTTTCTGCCCCAAAGTGCCATGGATGCTCAGCCGTTGCGTATATTCAAGGCTGAGATCGAGAGATTTTTGGACTCCAAGAATGAGAGGTGATCTCATTGAAACATATAACATTTTTAGAGGGCTTGACAGGGTAGATGCTGAGAGGCTGTTTCTGCTGGCTGGAGAGTCTAGAACTAGGGGTCAGAGGACAAGGGGTCGGCCATTTAGGACTGAGATGAGGAGAAATTTCTTCACTCAGAGGGTTGTGAATCTTGGAATTCTCTACCCCAGAAGGGTATGTTCAAGGATATTCAAGACTGAGATTGTTAGATTTTTGGGCATTAAGGGAATTAAGGGATATGGGGATCGGGCAGGAAAGTGGAGTTGAGGTCGAAGATCAGCCATGATCTTATTGAATGGTGGAGCAGGCTCGAAGGGCCGTATGGCCTACTCCTGCTCCTAATTGTTATGTTCTTATGTACAGTGAGAGGCTTTCTGTGTTCAACCCCTGGTCTCGCTACATTATTATTTCCTACATTATAACAGTGACCACACTTGAAAAGCACTTCATTGGCTGTAAAGCGCTTTGGGATGTCCTGAGCTCATGAAAGGCACTGTATAAATGCAAGTTTTTAAAAATTCATTGATGGGATGTGGGCGTCGCTGGCTAGGCCTGCATTTAGTGCCCATCCCTAATTGCCCTTGAGAAGATGGTGGTGAGCCACCTTCTTGAACTGCTGCAGTCCATATGGTGTAGGTACACCCACAATGCTGTTAGGAAGGGAGTTCCAGGATTTTGGACCAGCGACAGTGAAGGAACGGCGATACAGGTCCAAGTCAGGATGGTGTGTGGCTTGGAGGGGAACTTGTAGGTGGTGGTGTTCCCATGCGTCTGCTGCCCTTGTCCTTCTAAGTGGTAGAGGTCGCGGGTTTGGAAGGTGCTGTTGAAGGAGCTTTGGCGAGTTGCTGCAGTGCATCTTGTAGATGGTACACACTGCAGCCACAGTGCGCCGGTGGTGGAGGGAGTGAATGTTGAAGGTGGTGGATGGAGTGCCAATCAAGCGGGCTGCTTTATCCTGAATGGTGTCGAGCTTCTTGAGTGTTGTTGGAGCTGCACTCATCCAGGCAAGTGGAGAGTATTCCATCACACTCCTGACTTGTGCCTTGTAGATGGTGGAAAGGCTTTGGGGAGTCAGGAGGTGAGACACTCGCCACAGAATTCCCAGCCTCTGGCCTGCTCTTGTAGCCACAGTATTTATATGGCTGATCCAGTTCAGTTTCTGATCAATGGTAACCCCCAGGATGTTGATAGTGGGGGATTCAGCGATGGTAATGCCATTGAATGTCAATAATAATAATAATCATAATAATAATCCACTTTATTGTCATTGTTAGTGCACAAGTGCAGTACAACGAAATGTAGGCTTGCGGCTCCCGAGAGTGGACATTTAGATTAAGACATTTAAACATTCAACATTCATTTGGCTTGTAATACATTAACATAAACATTATAAAGTGCATTGGCAGATGGGCAGGCTTTAGTGTTTATTTGTGGAGTTCAGTAGGATGACAGCCCTGGGAAAGAAGCTGTTCCTAAATCTGGTCGTTCGGGTGCGAATGCATCTGTAGCGTCTCCCAGATGGCAGGGGGGCGAACAGACTGTGGCTGGGGTGGGTAGTGTTGTGTATGTACCTTTAAGGGAATAACTGGTCTCAGACTGCAGTACCGGCAGTGACCACCCCTGTATAAAAGGCCCTAGCAGGCTTCTGTAGTTTCAGTTTCCAGGTTGTCTCCATTCAGTAAAGACTTGTTATAATCCACTCCTGCAGTCCGTGTCTCAATTATACACGGACATAATACTGGCGACGAGTAAGAAACGAACTTACCTGCAACTCGGCAGCACCTCAGATGATGTTATTGAAGGTCGGAGCCAGAAGAAAGTAAAAAAAAAATAATCCAAAGAAACTCGAGAAAAGGGTGTCGACCGTAGGCAACCGCCCTCCAAATCATCGAGTTGAAAAGTTGCAGGAGAGACTGTCGAGAGCCAGGCTTAGTTCTCCAGTCTGTGGTTTCCCAGCTAATCGGGCTGGTGGCAGGTAGTGCACTGATCCTTCCTGGGCTGCGGCGGGCTAGAGCTCGATCGGGTGGCTCTGCAACGGGGCCGGGCAGCGAGTCGGGAAGCAAAGAGAGAGAGAGAGGGTGGAGCACACAGGGCGCGGCCGGTGCTTCGAAGCCAGGCAGTGTTCGGACCTAAGAAGAGTGAGGGAAGTGTCCCAGAGGGTCCGCTCCACGACGGGAATGGTTCTTCAATTAATGGAGCAAATATTGAAGTGCGATAGAAAGATAAAAATACCGCGGAGCGCGGCGTTGGCAGCAGCGATCGGGGAGGCGCGAAGACCATAGGGCGTCGCCATTACAGGATAGTAAAATAAATATACTCGCCAGCAACAGCGTTGGCGGCAGCGGTGGGAACGCGCGGGAGGCGCCATCTTAACTCAGCGGAGAAGAAGGAAAAGCGCGGGAGGCGCCATTTTGATCCATCGGGGACGAAGGCAAAGCGCGGGAGGTGCCATCTTAGATTTTCAAGATGCCAAAGGCTGGCGATATCACTGCCTTCGATAATGCAATAGAAGACTGGACCACGTATGTGGAAAGAGTCGAGGTATATTGCGAGGCAAACGAAATAGCCGATGAGAAAAAGGCATCGGTATTGCTAAATTTAATGGGCGCAAGAACGTACGGCCTATTGCGGGACCTGATTAATCCAGCCAAACCGAAAGCGAAGAGTTCTAACGAAATTGTTGCTTTCCTACAGGAACACCTAAATCCTACACCGCTGCTGATAGCAGAAAGATTTAAATTCCACAGGAGAAATCAGCATAAAAATGAGAGCAATGCTGATTACCTTGCGGAACTACGCAAGCTATCAAAGCACTGCCAGTTCGGAGCAGGACTGGCAGATACCTTACAGGACAAATTTGTCTGTGGACTCCTGAGTGAAGGAACCCAGAAGAGGTTACTCTCAGAGAAAGAGCTGACGCTAGATAAGGCTTTCAGCATGGCAGTATCATACGAAGCAGCAGCAAGGGGAGCTGCGGAAATACAACAAAAGCCACAGGAATACAGCACCCACGAAATGACACGGGGATTTGCAAAATGTTATCGCTGTGGCAGAACAAACCATGACCAGAAGGACTGCTGGTCCAAGGACAAAATATGCAGGCAATGCGGAAAGATGGGACACATTGCACGAGTTTGCAGGTCTGAGAAGAAGACCAATGACAACAAAAAGGCTACTAAGGAACCGTACAGGAAAGTACAAAAGATGACGGACAGTAGTTCCGAAGACCAGATGAGCGATAGTGAATCCGGGAACAAGAGACTAAGCTGTCTCAAACTTCACAACGTAATCGCAAAAGAGGATCACCGAACCATTTGGGTCACCCTCACGATAGCAGGGTCCCAAGTCAAAATGGAATTGGATACAGGATCAGCTCTAACTGTCATGAATCGACGAGACTACAAGCGGCTATTCTCACACATACCCTTGAGAGAGACATCCATTGTCTTGAGGATGTATACGGGGCAAAAAGTATACCCCAGAGGAAAAATAAGGGTGCCTGTCGAATACAACGGCAAGAAAATACGGAAATTGTATCTCTACATTCTGCAAGATGGTGGACCACTGTTATTGGGATGTGAATGGATCAGAAAGATAAGTTTAGACTGCCACTCCATTCAGGCACTGACGGTGGCTTGTAAAAAGGATGACGACGTCACTCCTAGACGGTTGTAAACAATCTTAGCTGACGCCAAAGAGGTATTTCAACAAGAACTGGGCACTCTTAAAAGCGTAACCGCCTTGATAAAAATAGAGGAGAATGCAATTCCCAAGTTTTTCAAAGCAAGACCAGTACCATATGCAATTCGCCCAGCTGTCGAGGCAGAGTTGGAGAATCTGGAGAATGCAGGCGTGTTATCTAAGGTAGACTGGAGCGAGTGGGTGACACCCATCATTCCTGTCATGAAGAAAACATTAAACAATAAGTCTGAGGAGCCAAGGAAGGTTCGCATCTGTGGGGACTTCAAGGTGATGGTGAACCCAGTCCTTCACACAGTACAATATCCTCTTCCAAGGATAGAAGATATCTTCACCTCACTATCTGGAGGGAAGCGTTTTACAAAAATTGAACCAGCACAAGCATATTTGCAGATGGAGGTTGAAGAATCGTCTAGGAAGTATCTCACGATAAACACTCACAAAGGTCTTTACCAGTATAATCGACTGGTATTCGGAGAAGCATCAGCTCCGGCGATATGGCAAAGAGCGATGGAACAAGTCCTGCAAGGGATTCCAGGGACTCAGTGTTACTTAGACGACATCCTAGTGACAGGTGAAGATGACAGTGAACACCTTGCCAACCTAGAGCAGATGCTCACTAGACTACGTGAACATGGGCTATGAGCCAATCGCTCCAAGTGCGAGTTTTTTAAGAAACAGATATCGTATTGTGGCCACGTGATTGATGAAGAGGGGTTGCATAAGTCCCCTGACAAAATTGAAGCGGTAGTTAATGTATTGACTTCTTTGTGGGTTCAATGACGAGACATTTATGAAAGAGAATGTCTTTTAATCTAAAGTCTGTTCAACTCTTTATACAGCATTTACAGGAGACATCATGCTAGTGATGCATCTAGAATGAAACTGAAACTAAACTCAAACTGCTTGTCCCTCACATGACCTCTGCTGGTCAGGCATAAGTAATCAATACATGCAAACATGCTGGTAAGGCATCATAATCAAACAGGCAAATAACATCACTATTTGCTGATATAATTACATCTCCTTTTCTTAAAACAAAAGTATTTTACTTTTAACTAACAACATGTTTTCTTTGTATTAATCTGCATTTTAACTGTAACACTTAATGAACTTACATTATCATTATCATGATCAAGGTTTTTTAACATTGCTTTGTGTGTTCACATGAAATATGTAAATACACTAGAACTTGAAGAAAGAATAAGATAACATTACTTCCTTCTATAACAATAGTCCTTAAATTTGCTCAATGAGTCTCTCAGGAGGCTTCACGTGTCTTGAGGATTTTCTGATTGATTGTCCTTGAATCTGAGTTGTTGCCTCAGATGATGTGTTCTCAGCTGTGTGATCAGGTTGTTCAACAGTATCAGTCTTTTGACTTGCTGTGGCTGGTCCCATGAGAAGATCTTGACGATTTCTTCACAGAACAGCACCCTCATCTGTCTGAATGGTGTATGATCTTGGTTGAACTTCACTCAGGACAGTTCCCTTCTGAGTCCATGTGTTTGTTTTGTCTTTCAACCTTACTTGGTCACCAGTGTGGAGTTCAGGTAGGTTTTGTGTTCCTCTGTCATAATAGTACTTTTGCTTTTCTTTCTGTTGTTCTTTGAACTTCCTCACTTTCTCCCCCTCTTTTGTTTTCAGTAGGTTCTTCAGGATGGGTAGGTTTGACCTTAGCCGATGTCCCATCAGGAGTTGGGCTGGTGACTTACCACACTCGAGCGGCGTTGTGCGGTATACAAGCATGCTCTGGTAGAAGTCAGTTCCACTGTCTTTTGCCTTGTACATCAGTCTTTTCACTGTGTTTGCAGGCTCTCCTGGATCAACAGCTCTGGACAACGTGTCTACTGTATACATCAGCTTACCCAGTGTGTACGCAACATTCAGTTCATCATAGACTGTCTCTTCTTCGCTTTCCACAACGAGGACTCTCTTTACCAGGTTCAGTCTCTCACAGGCTTTTAAACCTAGTATGGCTTGCACATCCTTTGGCACCACGATTAATGCTAGTGTGTGCTCTCTGTCCTTGTGTGTTACTTTGACATTGCATCTTCCTTTCACTGGTATATCAGTACCTGAGTATCCTGTCACTTTCACTTTTATTCCATGTATCTTTGGTCTGGGTCTAATTTTCTTAAAATCAGTCTCTGATATCACATTAGCTTGTGCTCCAGTATCCAATTTAAATGGAATGTGTATGTGATTCACTTTTAGTGTCAACATCCAGTCTCTTTCTTCTTTTTTGTTTTCAGACACAACATCTACATAGAACTCCTCTATGTCACTTTCATCTACTGCATGGACCTTGCTTTGTTGCACTTGGTTCTTGCAGCAACGGGCATAATGGTTGTTCTTGTTGCAACTATTGCATGTTTTACCATATGCTGGACACTTTTTTGGTGGATGCTGTGTACCGCATCGACTACATGACTTTCGATTGCCCCTTTCATTTTTGTTCGCTGGCCACGCCTCTTTTTTCACATTGCCGCTCTTTTTGTTAAACGGTTTGTATCCGTTCATTCTCACTGCATCCACGTTGCAGCTATTGTCACTGAACAGCTCCTTTGCCTGCAACTTCACAGTCTCTGTAGCCCTACACAGTGCTATGGCTTTTCCCAGGTCTAGATCTTGCTCTCTTAGCAGTCTTTCCCTTAGACCATTATCTGGAATACCACACACCAGTCTGTCTTTTATCAGCGAGTCTGTCAGTCCCCCAAATTCACACGATTTGCTTCTGTTTCTCAGTTCAGTCACATACTGATCAATAGTCTCACCCGTTTTCTGTACACATGTGAAAAATCTGTGCCTCTCAAACGTCACGTTACGTTTAGGTATGCAGTAGGCCTCAAACTGTTCCATTATTTTATCTAGCTTCATTTTGTCTCCATCAGCAGTGAATGTGAAGGTATTATACACCTCCAGCGCTTCATCACCCACGACATGTAAGAACAGTGACGATTTCCTTTTATTACTTTTCTCGTCAGCTCCGATTGCTGATAAATACAGCCCCACACGTTGTTTGAACCTTCTCCAATTTTCAGCCACATTACCTGTCAACTGAAGCTTCGCCGGTGGGAGTAAACCTTCCATTTTTCACTTCGTTAGCTATGCTCTAATGGTAAGTAACGATGTTCTCTTTTGGCTTGCTAATCTGTGGAGAGCTGATTTAACTTCAGATTTTTTCTCTTCATCTCTTTCAGCCACTTCTGACACCATGTATTGATTTCTTTGTGGGTTCAATGACGAGACATTTATGAAAGAATATGTCTTTTAATCTAAAGTCTGTTCAACTCTTTATACAGCATTTACAGGAGACATCATGCTAGTGATGCATGTGGAACGAAACTGAAACTAAACTCAAACTGCTTGTCTCTCACATGACCTCTGCTGGTCAGGCATAAGTAATCAATACATGCAAACATGCTAGTAAGGCATCATAATCAAACAGGCAAATAACATCACTATTTGCTGATATCATTACAGTTAAGGCTCCAGCGCCTGAAAATGTGTCGCAACTGAGGTCATTCCTCGGATTGGTGAATTACTACCATAAGTTTTTGCCGAATTTGTCCACAATTCTGCATCCACTGAACGCCCTACTACGAACGGGAGTAGCATGGAAATGGAGCAATGAATGTAAGCGGGCCTTTCAGAAGAGTAAGGAGCTAATCACTTCAAGAGAAGTATTGGCTCACTACAACCCACCACTACAGATAAGACTGGCGTGTGATGCATCTCCCTACGGCATTGGGGCTGTACTGTCACATAAATTCCTTGATGGTTCAGAGAGGCCGATAGCTTTTGTGTCACGCTCGTTAACTTCAGCCGAGCGTAACTACGCCCAGATTGACAGAGAGGCCCTCAGCCTGGTGTGGGGGATGAAGAAGTTCAATCACTACCTGCACGGTCAGAAATTTACTCTACTAACTGATCATCAACCTCTCATCTCCATTTTCAACCCTCAGAAGGGCATACCGATAATAACGACACAACGGCTACAGAGGTGGTCCCTTTTCATAGGGGCACACCAATATGACATCAAGTACAAAGGAACTAAACAGCATGGGAATGCTGATGGATTGTCGCGCCTACCGTTGCCGACGGTGGAAGAAGAACTGGCAGTGGATCCAGTGGAGTTATTCCACTCGACTATAGTCGAATGTCTCCCTGTGACGAATGCAAACATAGAAAAGGAAACACAAAATGACCCGACACTCTCCTGGGTCTATGATTTAACGATGAAGGGATGGCCAGCACATGGCGAACCACTGCTGCCAGCATTCTCGCCAAGAAGAGAACAGCTGTCAGTGTGCAGAGGAACCTTGATGTGTGGATCCAGAGTAGTAATTCCACCCAAATTGAAGGATAGAGTGCTCAATGAGCTTCATGAGAGTCATCTGGGAGGGGTAAAAATGAAGAACTTAGCCAGAGCGTTTGTGTGGTGGCCGGGAATCAATAGAGAAATCGAAGAGATGACCAAGAGCTGTACAGCATGCCAGAAGGTCCAAAATGCCCCACCACAAGCCCCTTTACATCCATGGGAGTGGCCCTCATGTCCATGGCAAAGGGTGCACATTGATTTTGCTGGTCCCTTTATGGACTCGATGCTTTTAATTGCGGTGGATGCACATTCAAAGTGGCCAGAGGTAATAAAAATGTCCTCAACCCCCACAGAAAAACTATCACAGTCTTACAAACCATATTCACCAGGAATGGACTGCCTGAACAGATTTGCTCTGACAATGGACCACAGTTTGTGTCTGAAGAGTTCCGGAGGTTCTTAAAGAACAATGGTGTTAAGCATTACACATCCGCCCCATATCATCCAGCCACTAATGGATTGGCCGAGAGGTTTGTTCAAACATTCAAGAAGGCTATCAAGGCAATGTGTAATGAAGATATACCCCTACAACACAAGGTGGATAACTTCTTGTTTGCCAACCGGAATGCGACACATGCGGTTACCAACCAATCTCCAGCCATGATGTTCTTCAATCGAAGACTACGATGCCGCTTGGATTTGGTTAAGCCGAATGTCAGAAGAGATGTGGAGAACAGGCATTTTCAGAATATGAAAGAAAGGCCGACCAGGAGTTTTAAGATAGGTCAACCAGTTTTGGCCCGGGACTACTGCACAGAGAAATGGCAGCCAGGAATGATCTGTACACGGCAAGGACCTCTAATGTATACCGTGGACGTTGGAGAGAGCATTGTAAGATGCCATGCTGACCAGATTCGAGAGTCACTGGAAAACGTCAACTCCACACCACGATCTGTTACAACTGGCGATGAAACCGAAGTACCAATTGCATCGACCGCAGAATCGGTGATATTGGAAGCAGACGAACCAAGCAACGACATTGATCCCGACGCAACCTTGCCAGAAGAACCTGATATCCCAAAGAGACGTTATCCAGACAGAATCAGGAAGCCTCCTCAAAGACTGAACTTATAATTGCTTAACTTCAACCAATGTATCTAGCAACCGTAATTGTAATTGTAATTAGTTATTATTTAGTTGTTAAATGAATGTTATGTACTGTTTATCTAAAAGGGGAGGAATTGTTGTGTATGTACCTTTAAGGGAATAACTTGTCTCAGACTGCAGTACCGGCAGTGACCACCCCTGTAGAAAAGGCCCTAGCAGGCTTCTGTAGTTTCAGTATCCAGGTTGTCTCCATTCAGTAAAGACTTGTTAAACCAACTCCTGCAGTCCGTGTCTCAATTATACATGGACATAATAGGTAGGGTCTTTGATGATGGTCAGTGACCTCCGTAAACAGCGTTTCTGGTAGATGTTCTCTATGGTCGGTAGCCGGGAGATGGTTAGAGTCTCGCTTGTTGGAGATGGTCATTGCCTGGCACTTGTGTGGTGCGAATGTTACTTGCCACTTGTCAGCCCAAGTCTGAATGTTGTCCAGGTCTTGCTGCATATGGACACGGACTGCATCAGTATCTGACGAGTCTCGAATGGTGCTGAACAGTGTGCAATCATCAGCGAACATCCCCACTTCTGACCTTATGATGGAGGGAAGGTCATTGATGAAACAGCTGAAGATGGTTGGGCCTAGGACACTGCACTGAGGAACTCCTGCAGTGACGTCATGTGATTCAGATGAATGACCTCCAACAACCACAGCCAACTTCCTTTGTGCTAGGTATGATTCCAACCAATGGAGAGTTTTCCCCTTGATTCCCATTGACTTCAGTTTTGCTAGGGCTCCTTGATGCCACACTCGATCAAATGCTGCCTTGATGTCAAGGGCAGTCACTCTCACCTCACCCCTTGAGTTCAGCTCTTTTGTCCATGTTTGGACCAAGGCTGTAATGAGGTCAGGAGCTGAGTGGCCCTGGCGGAACCCAAACTGGGCATTAGTTAGCAGATTATTGCTGAGTAAGTGCCGCTTGATAGCACTGTTGACGACACCTTCCATCACTTTGCTGATGATTGAGAGTAGACTGATGGGACGGTAATTGGCCGGGTCGGATTTGTCCTGCTTTTTGTAGACAGGACATACTTGGGTAATTTTCCACATTGCCGGGTAGATGCCAGTGTTGTAGCTGTGCTGGAACAGCTTGGCTAGGGGCGCAGCTAGTTCTGGAGCACAAGTCTTCAGTACTATTGCCGGAATGTTGTCAGGGCCCATAGCCTTTGCAGTATCCAGTGTCTTCAGCCGTTTCTTGACATCATGTGGAGTGAATTGAATGGGCTGAAGACAGGCATCTGTGATGCTGGGGACCTCAGCAGGAGGCCGAGATGGATCATCTACTCGGCACTTCTGGCTGAAGATAGTTGCAAATGCTTCAGCCTTGTCTTTTGCACTCACATGCTGGGCTCCACCATCATTGAGGATGGGGATATTTTTGGAGCCTCCTCCTCCTGTTAACTGTTTAATTGTCCACCACCACTCATGACTGCATGTGGTAGGACTGCAGAGCTTTGATTTGATCCGATGGTTGTGAGATCGCTTAGTTCTGTCTATCGCATGTTGCTTCCGTTGTTTGGCATGGAAGTAGTCCTGTGTTGTAGCCTCACCAGGTTGGCACCTCATTTTTCGGTATGCCTGGTGCTGTTCCCGGCATGCTCTCCTGCACTCTTCGTTAAACCAGGGTTGATCTCACGGCTTGATGGTAATGGTAGAGTGAGGGATATGCCGGGCCATGAGGTTACAGATTGTGGTTGAATACAATTCATAGATTCATAGAAGATAGGAGCAGGAGTAGGCCATTCGGCCCTTCGAGCCTGCTCCGCCATTCAATGAGATCATGGCTGATCATCCAATTTCAGTACCCTGTCCCTGCCTTCTCCCCATATCCCTTGATCCCTTTAGCCTCAAGAAATATATCCAACTCTTTCTTGAATATATTTAATGAACTGGCCTCCACCGCCCTCTGTGGCAGAGAATTCCACAGGTTCACCACTCTCTGGGTGAAGAAATTCCTCCTCATTTCAGTCCTAAATGGCTTACCCATTTTCCTTAGACTATGACCCCTGGTTCTGGACTCCCCGGCCATCAGAAACATCCTTCCTGCATCTAGTCTGTCCAGGCCTGACAGAATTTTATAGGTTTTGATGAGATCCCCTCTCAATCTTCTAATCTCCAGCGAGTATAAGCCCAATCGACACAATCCCTCCTCATACGTCATTCCTGCCATCCCAGGTATCAGCCTGGTGAATCTTCGCTGCACTCCCTCCATGGCAAGAACGTCCTTCCTCAGGTAAGGTGACCAAAACTGCACACAATACTCAAGGTGCTATCTCACCAAGGCCCTGCACAACTGTAGCAAGACATCCTTGTTCCTGTACTCGAACCCTCTTGCTATGAAGGCCAACATACCATTTGCCTTCTTAACCGCCTGCTGCACCTGCATGCTTACCTTCAGCGACTGGTGCACAATAACACCCAGGTCTCTTTGCACTTCCCCTTCTCTCAATCTATTGCCATTCAAATAATAATCTGCCTTCCTGTTTTTGCCACCAAAGTGGATAACCTCACATTTATCCACATTATAGTGCATTTGCCATGTTTCTGCCCAATCACCCAACCTGTCCAAATCGTACTGGAGTTTCACGACATCCTCCTCACAGCTTACCTTCCCACCCAGCTTTGTGTCGTCTGCAAATTTGGAGATATTACATCCAATTCCCTCGTCCAGATCATTAATATATATTGTGAACAGCTGGGGTCCTAGGACCGATCCTTGCGGTACCCCACTAGTCACTGCCTGCCACTCGGAAAACGACCCATTTATTCCAACTCTTTGCTTTCTGTCCGCCAACCAGTTCTCTATCCAAGTTAATACCTTGCCCCCAATCCCATGTGCCTTAATTTTGCACGCTAACCTCTTATGTGGGACCTTATTGAAAGCCTTCTGAAAGTCCAAATACACCACATCCACTGATTCTCCCTTATCTATTTTACCATATCTGCTGCTGCTGATGGCCCACAGCGCCTCATTGATGCCCAGATTTGAGTTGCCAGATCTGTTCGAAATCTGTCCCATTTAGCACGGTGGTAGTGCCACACAACATGGTGGAGGGTATCCTCAACATGAAGACGGGACTTCGTCTCCACAAGGACTGTGCGGTGGTCACTTCCACCAATGCTGTCATGGACAGATGCATCTGCAACAGGTAGATTGGTGAGGACGAGATCAAGTAGATTTTTCCCTCTTGTTGGTTCCCTCACCACCTGTCACAGACCCAGTCCTTTAGGACTCGGCCAGCTCGGTCAGTTGTGGTGCTACCGAGCCACTCTTGGTGATGGACATTGAAGTCCCCCACCC
This sequence comes from Somniosus microcephalus, assembly GCF_052327205.1. Lineage (NCBI taxonomy): Eukaryota > Metazoa > Chordata > Chondrichthyes > Squaliformes > Somniosidae > Somniosus > Somniosus microcephalus. Next base: position 129,143,089 of record NC_141001.1, read on the forward strand.
AGAGGACATTTTGTGCCTTTGCTACTCTCAGTGCTTCTTCCAATTGGTGTTCAACATGAAGGAGTACTGATTCATCAGCTGAGGGAGGGCGGTAGGTGGTAATCAGCAGGAGGTTTCCTTGCCCATGTTTGACTTGATGCCATGAGACCTCATAGGGTCCTGAGTCAATGTTGAGGACTCCCAGGGCTACTCCCTCCCGACTGTATACCACGGTGCCACCACCTCTGGTGGGTCTGTCCTGCCGGTGGGACAGGAGATACCCAGGGATGGTGATGGTGGTGTCTGGGACATTGGTTGTAAGGCATGATTTGGTAATTATGACTATGTCAGGCTGTTGCTTGATTAGTCTGTGGGACAGCTCTCCCAATTTTAGCACAAGCCCCAGATGTTGGTAAGGAGGACTTTGCAGGGTCGACAGGGCTGGGTTTGCCGTTGTTGTTGTCGTTTCCGGTGCCGAGGTCGATGCCGGGTGGTCCGTCCGGTTTTATTCTTATTGTTTTTCGTAGCGGTTGTTTACAACTGAGTGGCTTGTGTAATGTATATACCTTTAAGGGGGGAACTACTTTTTACAGCTCATGTATACTGTAGTACCGGCAGTGACCACACCTGTATATAGCACTGAGTAGTAATCTGTACACTCAGTTCCCGTGTGAGCCACGTTGAGTAAACACCTGTTGTACCGTTTCTCCTGCAGTCTGTGTCTTATTATACACGGACACAACATTGGCGACAAGGCAAGTTCGAACCTACCTGCTGATGCGCCATCAATTACTCAGAAGACTGAGGTTAAGCGAGTAACAACCAGGCTTTTATTAACTAAAGAATGAAGGTCTAGTCTCGAGTGGTCGACCCGTCCAGAATACTAAGGGACTGGGAGGTAGTCACTTATATACCTGGAATAGTGGGAGGAGTCAGCCAAGGCATGTCCAGACCTGTACCTAGTGGAATACACATACACATACAGACAGGTATAACAGTGGTTTACCACATTCACCCCTTGTTTAAAAATGAGTCCGGCGGGGTGAAGTGTATTTAAAAGTTCGTGTATTGGAGTCTCTCCGGAGGTCTTGTCTGCCGCTGTGATCGACGTGGCGACGGCAGGGGTGGTGGAGCTTCCGGCGTCGCGTCCCGTGTAGGCTGGGGCACTGGAGTGTAGTCCTCGTGGGTGACGGTCCAAGGCGAGCCGGCTGCTGGGGTTGGATATCGGGTCGTGGGGGGGGTGGTAATGGGTAGTGGGTTACAGCGGTCCCCGAGGGTGTCGTGGGGGGCGTGGTAATGGGTAGTGGGTTACAGCGGTCCCCGAGGGTGCGAGGTCTCGTATGGAGACTGTGTCCTCCCGCCCGTCCGGGTACGCAATGTAAGCGTACTGGGGGTTGGCGTGGAGGAGGTCGACCCTCTCGACCAGGGGGTCCGTTTTATTGGTCCTCACGTGTCTTCTCAGTAGTACCGGCCCTGGGGACGTCAGCCATGGCGGTAACGCTGTCCCCGATGTGGACTTCCTTGGGAAGACAAACATTTTCTCGTGAGGGGTGGCATTGGTGGCAGTGCAGAGCAGTGACCGAATCGAGTGGAGCGCATCATGGAGCACCTCCTGCCAGCGGGAGGTCGGAAGGCCCCTAGACTTTAAGGCTAGTCGGGCGGCCTTCCAAACTGTTGCATTCTCTCTTTCCACCTGTCCGTTCCCCTGGGGGTTGTAACTGGTGGTCCTGCTTGTGGCTATACCCCTAGCGAGCAGGTACTGGCGGAGTTCATCGCTCATAAACGATGAGCCCCGGTCGCTATGGATATAGCTGGGGAAACCGAACAGGGTGAAGAGGCTGTTCAGACATTTAATGACCGTGGCACTGGTCATGTCCGGGCAGGGGATAGCGAACGGGAAACGGGAGTACTCGTCAATGATGTTGAGGAAGTACACATTGCGGTCGGAGGAGGGGAGAGGCCCTTTAAAATCGACGCTCAGGCGCTCGAAAGGGCGAGTGGCTTTTATCAGGTGGGCTCTGTCTGTTCTATAAAAGTGCGGTTTGCACTCAGCGCAGACTTGGCAGTTCTTGGTCATGGTCCTGACCTCCTCAATGGAGTAAGGCAGGTTGCGGGCCTTGATGAAGTGGAAGAACCTGGTGACCCCCGGGTGGCAGAGGTCATTGTGGAGGGCCCTCAGCCTATCGATCTGCGCGCTGGCGCAGGTGCCACGTGATAGGGCATCTGGGGGTTCATTGAGCTTCCCAGGTCGGTACAAGATCTCGTAATTGTAGGTGGAAAGTTCGATTTTCCACCTCAAGATCTTGTCATTTTTGATTTTGCTCCTCTGCTTGTTGTTGAACATAAAAGCAACTGAACGCTGGTCAGTGAGCAGGGTAAATTGTTTTCCGGCCAGGTAGTGCCTCCAATGACGCACAGCCTCCACAATAGCCTGGGCCTCCTTCTCAACCGCGGAGTGTCTGGTCTCCGGGCCCTGGAGAGTTCATGAGAAGAATGCCACAGGTCTCCCCGCCTGATTAAGGGTGGCGGCCAGAGCGAAGTCGGACGCATCGCTTTCCACCTGGAAGGGGATGGATTTGTCCACTGCGTGCATGGTGGCTTTGGCAATGTCCTCCTTGATACGGTGGAAGGCCGAGCGGGCCTCTGCCATCAGGGGAAAAGAGGTGGATTTGATCAGTGGACGGGCTTTGTCTGCATAGTAGGGGACCCACTGGGCGAAGTCGGAAAAAAACCCTAGGCACCTCTTCAGAGCTTTTAGGCAGTGGGGCAGTGGGAGTTCCATAAGGGGACGCATCCGGTCCGGGTCGGGACCGATGACCCCGTGTTCCACAACACAGCCAAGGATGGCGAGGCGGTCTGTGCGGAATATGCACTTCTCCTTGTTATATGTCAGGTTCAGGAGTTGGGCGGTGCGGAGGAATTTCTCGAGGTTTGCGTCATGGTCCTGCAAGTCATGGCCGCAGATGGTCACATTGTCTAGGTAAGGGAAAGTGGCCTGCAGCGCGTTTTGATCGACCATCCAGTCCATCTCCCTTTGGAAGACGGAGACCCCGTTGGTAACGCCAAAGGGAACCCTAAGGAAGTGATAGAGGCGGCCGTTTGCCTCAAAAGCAGTATACTGGCGGTCTTCGGGGCGGATGGGGAGCTGGTGGTACGCTGATTTCAGGTCAATGGTCGAAAACACGCGGTACTGCGCGATCTGGTTGACCATGTCAGCTATGCGGGGGAGTGGGTAGGTGTCCAGCAGGGTGTAGCGGTTTATTGTTTGGCTGTAGTCGATGACCAGGCGTTGTTTCTCGCCGGTCTTAACGACCACAACCTGGGCTCGCCAGGGGCTGGAGCTGCCCTCAATAATCCCCTCCTTCAGGAGCCGCTCCACTTCGGTTTTGATGAAAACCCTGTCCCCGGCACTGTATCGCCTGCTCTTTGTGGCGATGGGCTTACAGTCGGGGGTGAGGTTAGCAAACAGTGGGGGGGGTGGGACTCTGAGTGTGGAGAGGTTGCATCTGGTGCGCGGTGGGCAATTTGGAGGCTGCTGGCTGCGGACTGTGAGTGGGGGGAGGGGGCCACCGTACGCCATCGTAACGCTTTTGAGGTGGCACTGGAAATCCAACCCCAGTAGAACGGCAGTGCAAAGTTGGGACAGGACCAGGAGTTTAAAATTATTGAACACAGTCCCGTCTACTACTCGTATCACCACGCAGTAGCCGCCAATGTCCGCTGACTGGGACTCGGCGGCCATAGAAATCCGCTGGTGCGCAGGCAGGACTGGGAGAGAGCAACGCCGCTCCGTGTCGGGGTGGATGAAGCTCTCTGTGCTCCCGGTGTCAAAAAGGCAGTTTATTGCATGGCCGTTTACCTTAACGTCCATTTTGGACCGAGCTAGTTGGTGCGGTCTCGTTTGGTCCAGCGTAACAGAGGCCAGCGTAGGGGTCGGTGTGTCGCTGTGGGTATCAGATGGGGGGGAGTTGGCGGCCTGCTGCGTCCCGGCTGGTGTCCAAGATGGCGGTGTCCATGATTCCCATGTGGCTGGAGTCGTCCAAGATGGCTGCTGCTGCGGTGGTTCGCACATGGCTGGGGAGGCCCAAGATGGCGGCCCGCATGGCCCACACGCGGCGCTGTTGGGGGCCCAAGATGGCGGCTCGCACGGCCCACACGCGGCGCTGCTGGCGTTCGGGGTGGCTTTGGCCTTGCAGACACTAGCATAGTGTCCCCTTTTCCCGCAGCCCGAGCAGGTCGCATTCTTCGCCGCGCAGCGCGCTCTGGGGTGTTTGGCCTGGCCACAGAAGTAGCATTTCTGGCCTTGGGATACTGCTGTCTGGCTTTGGGACACTGCTGCCGTGGTTGGGCCGTTGTTGGGCTGTGGCTGGGGTGGCACGGTGCTATGGGGCTGTCCTACCGTGTCCCAGGTTGTCGTTCCCCGCGACGTCCACGGTGCAGAGGAGTAGGCATCCATGCCCCGGTAGGCTGCGTCCAGCGTTAGTGCGACTTCGGAGGCTTTGTCGAGGGTGAGGTCACTCTGCTCCAGCAGTCGCTGTCGGGTGTAGTTGGACCTGTGGCCCGCTACGAAGGCATCCCGGATCAGTTCCTCCGTGTACTTAGTGGGCGTTACCGCCTTACACCCACAGGCCCGGCCAAGCACGGACAGCGCTTGGAGGTATTCCTCAGTCGATTCCCCAGGTTGTTGCTTGCGACTCCCCAGGAGGTGCCTGGTGTAAACTTCGTTCACAGGGCACGTGTACTGGGTCTTGAGGAGCTGGAGGGCGGCTGTGTACGAGGTCGCGTCCCGGATGACTGAGTACACTCGGTGGTTCACCTTGGAGATCAGGACAGACAGTTTGTTCGCATCCGTTACGACCGCAGTGGAGGCAGTCAGGAATGCTTCGAAGCACATGAGCCAGTGAGCAAACTTGGTGGAAGCGTCCGCTTCCCGACTGTCCAGGTCCAGGCATGCTGGTGTGAGGATCTTCTCCATTATAAAAAATTTAGTTAATAAAATTGATGCGCCATCAATTACTCAAAAGACTGAGGTTAAGCGAGTAACAACCAGGCTTTTATTAACTAAAGAATGAAGGTCTAGTCTCGAGTGGTCGACCCGTCCAGAATACTAAGGGACTGGGAGGTAGTCACTTATATACCTGGAATAGTGGGAGGAGTCAGCCGAGGCATGTCCAGACCTGTACCTAGTGGAATACACATACACATACAGACAGGTATAACAGTGGTTTACCACACCTGCAACTCTGCATCACCTCCTGGGGATTCGTTCCTGGAGATCAGTGGATTGGAGGTCAAGGCCAGAGACTCGGGCATCGACCACGGGCAACTGCCCAGTCATCCAGCAGAGACTCGAGAATTGCGGGGGAGGCTGTCGAGAGCCAGGCTTGGCTTTCCAGTCGCGGTGGTCCAGCGAAACAGGCTGGCAACAGGTAGTGTGCAGGCCCTTCCCGGACAGCGGCGGGCTAGAGCCCGACCGAGCGGCACAGCAAAGGGCTGAGCAGCGTCGACGGGGGAGAGAGAGAGAGGGCAGAGTGCACAGGGCGCAGCCGGTGTTCAGGGGTCGAGCAGTGTCGGCGAGGGAGAGAGAGAGACGTGCAGAAACACGCGAGGTGCCGCCATTGCCATGAGGACCGCCGAGAGTCGCGTTGGCAGCAGCGCAGGAGAATCACGCGAACCTACAGGGTGCCGCCATTGCCACGAGAGCCGCCGGGAGCGGCGCTGGCAGCAGCGGGGGAGGAAGGAAAGCGCGGGAGACGCCATTTTAAGCCATTGGGAGACGCCAGCTTAAACCACACCCATAATGCCGAAGAGTGGCAATATCACCGCATTTGACAATTAAGTCAAAGATTGGACAGCATATGTCGAACGAATAGAGGTGTACTGCAAGGCAAATGAGGTGTCAGATGACAAGAAAGCGTCGGTATTGTTAAATTTAAGCGGTGCAAAGACGTATGGTTTATTACGAAATCTAGTAACCCCAACGAAGCCAATGGGAAAGAGTTTTGAGGACATAATAACGATACTACAGGGACATTGAAACCCCACACCACTGCTGATAACAGAAAGATTCAAGTTTCACAAACGGAACCAGCATAAGGATGAAAGCAATGCTGATTATTTAACAGAACTGCGCAAACTATCGAAACACTGCCAGTTTGGAGCGGGACTGGCAGATACCTTAAGGGACAAGTTTGTGTGTGGGCTTCAAAGTGAAGGAACCCAGAAACGGCTTTTATCTGAAAAAGACCTTACGCTGGAAAAGGCTTTCAGCATTGCGGTATCATATGAAGCAGCAGCACGGGGCACTGCAGAGATACAACAGAGACCGCAAGAATATGGCACAAACAAAATCTCATATGGAACAAAGAAGTGCTATCGCTGCGGCAGAACAACACACAACCAGAATGATTGCTGGTTCAAAGACAAAGTGTGCAGACAGTGTGGAAAAGTAGGACACATAGCACGAGTCTGCAGGTCGGGAAAGAAAACCAGCAATAAGAAACCTACCAAAGAAAAGTACAAGAAGGTACATAAGATGACGGAGAATAGTTCAGATGAACAAAAGAGAGATAACGACTCCGAAAGCAGGGAACTGAGTTGTCTGAAACTACATAATGTGATCACAACGGAGGATCACCGAACCATGTGGGTCACTCTCAAGATAGCAGGAGTCCAGGTAAAGATGGAATTGGACACAGGATCAGCCCAACAGTCATAAACCGACGGGACTACGAGCGGCTATTCTCACACATACCCTTGAGAGACACAAAAATTATTTTGAAGACGTACACGGGGCAAAAAGTCTACCCCAAAGGAAAAATAAGGGTATATATAACGGTAAGGAAACACCAAAACTAGACCTGTATGTATTGCAAGATGGAGGACCACCATTACTGGGATGTGAATGGATCCGGAAAATACAACTGGATTGGCATTCCATACAGGCACTGACTGTGGCTGACAAAAAGGATGACGACGTCACACCTGGGCGACTGTCAAAGACCCTAACTGACGCGAAAGAAGTGTTCCAGCAAGGACTCGGAACACTAAAAGGCATGACAGCGACGATTAAAATTGAAGAAAACGCATGCCCAAAATTTTTTAAGGCCAGACCGGTACTTTATGCGACCCGCCCAGCCGTCGAAGCAGAGCTGGAGAGTCTGGAATGTTCAGGTGTACTGTCCAAGGTAGACTGGAGCGAGTGGGCGACACCCATCGTCCCTGTGATGAAAAAGTCATTGAGCAGCACGCCTGGGGAACCAAGGAAGGTTTGCATTTGTGGGTGTGGTGTATGTAACCTGTTCCACCTTAAGAGATCTTAAGCCTGTTCCACCTTAAGAGATGTACTACTTTCTCTGGCTGCTGTATACGTAATACCGGTGGTCACCACCGGTATATAAGTACTGTGTAGTGATATTGCTGTTAGTATAGCCCTGACCTCCAACTAGTAAAGACCTGTTGAAACGTTATTCTTGTAGTCTGTGTCAGTAATTAATCTTAAAAACAACTAGAACACACAGGCTTAACAGTGGCGACGAGTCCGATTCTTACCCTGCGGCAGTCTATATCCACGGCGGCTTCGTCCACAGAACGGGCGTCGAAGAGAGGCATCCACCCTCATCACCCTGCTGGAAGACACGTCGCGCGGCAGGCATCGAGAACCCGGAGTGCAGAAGATATCCTGAACTCGAAGCCTCCATCAGCGGCAGTCAGCTATCTTCCTTCTACCTCGGTGGTGGGTAAGCCGGTCAGCGACGCGAGCAGAAATTCGGCCGCGTTGGCTGTACAGATGGGGAGGGAAGACGGAGGAATAAGGGCGGTGAGATCGATCGCGACCAGAGATAAGGGCCGGGCCGCATTCGGGCCGAAAGGCGCAGCGCGGGGACATCGATCGCGGCTGGTGATAAGGGCCGGGCCGCATTCGGGCCAAAAAGGCGCAGCGTCTGGGGCGACTGAAGGCGCGAGAGCCGCGGTGAAGGCGAACGCAGCCGGTGCTAATAACCGGGCTGCAAGAAGGGCTGCGAGGCGCGACATCGGGGAAGCGCGAATGCCCGAGGGAGCCGCGGTGAAGCGGAGACAGCATCGGGGGAGTTACTAACCGCTGGGAAAGGGGAGCAGCAGCGGCACGCCAAACGCCATTGCAGCCAGCGGGTGAAGAAGGCGAGCACGGGAAAGACCGGCAAGCGCGGGAAACCGCCATTTTGTAGGCGGAGGACGAAGACAAGAGCGGGAAGCCGCCATCTTGGAAAAAGGGAAATCACTAAGAAAAAAAAAAATTGCAACGATGCCTAAACATGGGAACATTAATACCTTTGATAGCGACATCAAAGATTGGGCCACGTATGTAGAACGCATACAAAATTATTGTAAACGAATAAAATCCCAGATGATGAGAAAGCACTAACTTCATTAAACTTAATGGGTGCGAAGACATATGGGCAATTGAAACACCTTTTATCACCAGATGAACCGGCGGAGAAGACGTTCGAGGAGATTGTTACTGTCCTGAGAAAACATCTAAACCCCACGCCGCTGATGCTAGCGGAACGATTTAAATTTTACAGCAGAAAGCAGCTGAAAGATGAAAGCAATGCTGAATATTTAATGGAATTGCGTAAGCTAGCAAAGTACTGTCAGTTTGGAACGGGACTAACAGATGCGCTAAGAGATAAATTTGTGTGTGGATTATTAAAAGAAGATACACAAAAGCGACTGCTCGAGGAGAATGAGCTGACGCTTGAGAAAGCGATCACTATGGCAGCATCATACGAAGCTGCAGCGAGAGGCACGGCAGTAATGCAGCTACGGTCACCGGAACTCAGTACAAATCAATTGGTTTTGAGTACTGTAAAATGTTATCGTTGTGGAAAGACAACGCACGATCAGAACCAGTGTTGGTTTAAAAACCAAGAATGCAGAACGTGTGGCAGGCTTGGCCACATAGCTAAAGTATGCCGGTCAGGAAAGAAGACCAGCAACAAAAAGTCACCGCAAGGAAAATACATAAAGGTACACAAGGTGACAAAGAACAGTTCGAACGAACAGAAGTCAGATTCAGACACCAGCAGTAATGAACTGGGTAGCTTAAGAGTACACAACGTTGGTAAGGATGCAGATCTCCAGACAATTTGGGTCACTCTTCAGATAGCAGGAGTCCAAGTAAAGATGGAATTGGACACTGGATCGGCATTGACGGTCATGAATAAGAAAGATTACAAAAGGTTATTCCAACATATTCCCCTACGGGATACGGAGATTATATTGAAAACATACACGGGGCAAAGAGTGTACCCCATCGGAAAGATAGAGGTAAAAGTGGTCCACAAGGGCAACGAAAGCCAAGTAATGGACTTATATGTGCTACCTGAAGGAGGTCCACCACTACTGGGACGGGAGTGGATTAGGAAAATGAATATGGACTGGCACTCCTTAAAGGCACTAACGGTAGATTCCAGGGAAACAGATGTCAAACCTAAACGATTGTCCAGAATATTGGATGATGCTAAAGAGGTGTTCCAGCAGGGACTGGGAACACTGAGAGGAATTACGGCAAACATCAAGATTGATGAACGTGCACACCCAAAATTTTTCAAAGCCAGACCGGTACCCTATGCAATACGACCTGCTGTAGAAGCGGAACTGGAAGCGCTAGAACATTCAGGTGTAATGTCTAAGGTAGATTGGAGTGAGTGGGCTATGCCCATTGTTCCCGTTATGAAACGTCCTTCGAGCAACAAGCCAGGAGAACCAGGGAAGGTTCGCATCTGTGGAGACTTCAAGATCACCGTTAATCCGGTGCTTCACACGGTGCAGTATCCGCTTCCGCGGATTGAGGATATTTTTGCTTCATTGTCTGGCGGGAAACACTTCACCAAGATAGACCTGGCGCAGGCGTACTTGCAGATGGAGGTTGAAGAAGAGTCATGCCAATACCTCACGATCAACACGCATAGAGGTTTGTACCGGTATAATAGGCTGGTTTTTAGAGTCATAGAGTCATAGAGTTTTACAGCACAGAAAGAGGCCCTTCGGCCCATCGTGTCTGCGCCGCCCATCCATCCCTGTCCAGTCTAATCCCATTTTCCAGCATTTGGTCCATAGCCTTGTATGCAATGGCATTTCAAGTGCTCATCCAAATGCTTCTTGAATGTTGTGAGGGTTCCTGCCTCCACCACCCTTTCAGGCATTGAGTTCCACATTCCAACCACCCTCTGGGTGAAAAAGTTCCTCCTCAAATCCCCTCTAAATCTCCTGCCCCTTACCCTGAATCTATGCCCCCTTGTTATTGACCCCCCCACTAAGGGGAAAAGTTCCTCTTTATCTACCCTATCTATGCCCCTCATTATTTTGTACACCTCAATCAGGTCCCCCCTCAGCCTTCTCTGCTCCAAGGAAAACAACTCCAGCCTGTCCAGCCTCTCTTCATAGCTGAGGCGCTCCATCCCAGGTAACATCCTGGTGAATCTTCTCTGCACCCTCTCCAAAGCAATCACATCCTTCCTATAGTGAGGTGACCAGAACTGCACACAGTACTCCAGCTGTGGCCTCACCAGCGTTTTGTACAGCTCCATCATAACCTCCCTGCTCTTATATTCTATGCCTCGGCTAATGAAGGCAAGTATCCCATATGCCTTTTTAACCACCTTATCTACCTGCTCCGCTGCCTTCAGGGATCTATGTACATGTACACCAAGGTCCCTCTGACCCTCTGTACTTCCTAGGGTCCTACCACTCATTGTGTATTCCCTTGCCTTATTTGTCCGTCCAAAATGCATCACCTCGCACTTTTCAGGGTTAAATTCCATTTGCCACTTTTCCGCCCACCTGACCAACCCGTTTATATCGTCCTGTAGCCGGAGGCTTTCCTCCTCGCAATTTACCACCCCACCAATTTTCGTGTCATTTTTGGAGTGGCATCGGCTCCAGCAATTTGGCAGAGGGCCATGGAGCAGGTATTACAGGGAATTCCAGGCACACAATGTTACCTGGACGATATTCTGATTACAGGAGATGGTGATGAAGAACACCTCGCAAACTTGGAACTGGTGCTCAACAGACTGAAAGAGTATGGACTTCGAGTTAATCGGCAGAAATGTGAGTTCTTTCAGAAGCGGATCTCGTACTGTGGTCATGTCATTGACCGGGAGGGGCTTCATAAGTCTCCTGACAAGATAGAGGCAGTTGTAAAGGCTCCCGCTCTGGATAATGTCTCTCAGTTGAGGTCGTTTCTAGGATTGATTAACTATTACCATAAGTTTCTACCGAATCTATCCACGGTACTGCACCCGCTGAACGCTCTTTTACAGAAGGGGGTACCATGGGAATGGAGCGAAAACTGTAAGAAGGCATTTCGCAAAAGCAAAGAATTGATCACCTCAGAGGAAGTGTTGGCTCACTTCAACCCGACACTGCCTATTCGGTTGGCTTGTGATGCTTCTCCATATGGTATTGGGGCAGTACTCTCACACAAGTTGCCAAATGGCACGCAAAGGCCAGTCGCGTTTGCATCCAGATCATTGACCTCCGCTGAGCGCAACTATGCGCAGATCGATAGGGAGGCTCTCAGCCTTGTATGGGGAGTGAAGAAGTTTAATCATTACCTGCAGGGCCAAAAATTCACACTTCTGACAGACCATCAGCCGTTGGTATCCATTTTTAACCCTAAGAAGGGTGTTTCGGTGATGACAGCACAGAGACTCCAGAGGTGGTCCCTTTTCCTAGGGGCACATCAGTATCAAATAGAATTCAAAGGTACAAAGCAGCATGGCAATGCTGATGGGCTGTCGCGCCTGCCACTACTTGAAGAAGAGGAGACGACGAAAGTTGACCCTGTTGAGTTATTTCATTCGACCATCATCGAGTGTTTACCAGTCACCAATGCAAGTATTGAAAGAGAAACCAGGAACGACCTGAAACTGTCCCGAGTCTACGAGGTGACAGTGAAGGGATGGCCAACACATGGTGATCCTCTGTTACCAGCATTCTCGGTAAGGCGAGACCAGCTGTCCGTCTGCCATGGTACTTTGATGTACGGGACAAGGGTGATTATTCCTCCCAAGTTAAGGGAAAGAGTTCTAAAGGAACTGCATGAAGGTCATCTGGGGGGAGTTAAGATGAAAAGTCTTGCTAGGGCTTATGTATGGTGGCCGGGTATTGACCAGCAGATAGAGGAGTTGACGAAAATCTGCGCTGGGTGCCAAAAAAGTGCAAAATGCATCTGCGATCGCACCGCTACACCCATGGGAATGGCCTTCAGCCCCATGGCAACGCATACATATTGACTTTGCTGGTCCATTCATGGACTCCATGTTCCTAATTGCGGTGGACGCACATTCCAAATGGCCAGAAGTGATCAAGATGAATACCACTACTTCAGAAAAGACAATTGCGGTGTTAAGAACAATATTCACAAGGAACGGATTGCCAGAACAGATATGTTCGGACAACGGACCACAGTTCGTGTTGGAAGAATTCCAAAAATTCTTAAAGAAGAATGGGGTGAAACATTATACCTCTGCCCCATATCATCCGGCGACAAACGGGTTGGCCGAGAGATTTGTCCAAACATTCAAAAAGGCAATAAAGGCCATGAACGATGATCAGATTCCGCTACAACACAAGGTGGACAATTTCCTAATGGCATATCAAAATGCCGCTCATGCAGTAACTAACCAAAGTCCTGCCATGATGTTTTATAACAGGAGGTTGCGGTCCAGGTTGGACTTGTTAAAACCAAATGTGCGGAGGGAAGTGGAAAACAAACAGTTCCGGCATATTAATAACAAGACCACTCGAAGTTTCGATGTAGGACAACCAGTGTTGGCAAGGGACTATGGAAACGAAAAATGGCAGTCCGGAACAATTCGGGCCAGACAAGGATCTCTGATGTACACAGTTGATATTGGTAACAATGTGATAAGGCGTCATGTGGATCAACTGGTAGAATCGAGAGCAAGGGTCGAACCCATGGTTGTGACAGAGACAACTGTGGAAGACGTTAATGAACCTGAAGCATCTACCTCGGCAGGGAATGTACCTGATGATGACGTCCAATACATAGGAAACCAACTAGAGGAGTCACCTCAGCAACAAGAATCAGAGACCACTGAAAGGCGTTATCCAACCCGAATCAGAAGGCCTCCTGAGAGACTGAACCTTTGAACTGTTTATACCTGAAGTTATATATGTGTATATGTTATTATGTTATGTTAAATGGGGATATGACTGTTGTGGTAAACCACTTTTATCGTTACACTATAGTTATCACTGTTGTATTGTTATCACCGTTATCACTGTTGTATCACGATACGAGGTCGCCTCTTGTCGCGCTGTTATACCTGGGCTGACCACCTCCGACTCCGCCCATGGCTCCACCTACCTGCCCAGGTATAAAGGTAGTCGACTGGCTGGTATTCCTCCTTGTTGGACCCGATCACCCATGAGGGTGGGCTCTGTTATTTAGTCAATAAAAACCTTTAGTTACGTTCCTAACTCGTCGCTTTTTATTGGACGAATTGATAGGTATATCAATTTTATTGACTAAATTTTAAAGATGTCTACTACTGACCAGCCAGGAGCCCTCCCAGAAGCACAGCCACAGCAGCTTTCAGACACCGGGCTACACCAGCCACACCAGCCGGCTTGGCTGCAAGCCCTCAAACCACCGTACCTGGATCTAAACCCACAGGCAGCAAACTCAGCCCTCAACTTCAAACACTGGCTGGACTGCTTCGAATCCTACCTGGAAGAATCCGGCGCCCCGCAGAGATCCAAACTAAGACTTCTGAACGCCCAAGCGAGCCCGAGAGTATACGCACTCATACAGGATACGACTACATACGAGGCCGCTATCAACCTACTGAAACAGCAGTACCGCAGCCCGGTAAATTACATGTACACCAGGCACCTCCTAAGATCCCGCCCGCAACAGCCAGCAGAGTCTGTAGCTGAATTTTTACGGGCGCTAAGAGCACTCGGCAGGAACTGTGACTTTAAAGCGGTGACGGCTGTTGAAAATACGGAAGATAATATCCGCGATGCCTTTGTGAAAGGCCTACGGTCCGACTACTCACGGCAAAGACTGCTTGAAGCTAAAGACCTCGACCTGGACAAAGCTGAAGCCCTCGCTCTCTCCCTGGAGGCGGCCCATCAGGACCAGGAGGCGTTTTCCAGGTACTGCTCGCGACCCTGGGACTCGGGCCCGACCCCTACCGCAATACCCTTCGCAGCGCCGCCCCCGGGACCTACCTCAGCGTCGGCGTCCCGGACCCGACCGGGCCCGCCACCCCCGGTACCGGCTCCGACATCGGGCACCCGCGATCGGGCCGCCGGCTGCTTCTTTTGCGGCCAGGAGAAGCACCCGAGGTCGCGCTGCCCAGCCAGGAACTCTACCTGCTCAACCTGCAGGAAGAAAGGCCACTTCTCTAAGGCCTGCAGGAGCGGATCTTCAGAGGCCAGCAGTGCCTCATGCGAACTGTGGGGGCGGCCATCTTCTTTCACGGCAACTGAGGCCAGTATCCCCACACGTGAGTCATGGGGGCAGCCATCTTTGATCAAGGCAACCGACCCCAATAGTGCCTCATGTGAGTTATGGGGGCAGCCATCTTCTCCGCCATTTTGTCCTACCTCATGGGAGACGCCATTTTACCCACCACGCCCGACTGCCACCGGGCCCCCGGACCCGACGACCGCCTCGCCCGCAGACGACAATGACTCGCTTACCTACACACTAGCCTCCGTCACTCTGGATCAAGCCCGCCCACACCACCTGTCCAAGTCGATGATGGACATCAAAGTAAACGGCCACGCCACGACCTGCCTGTTCGACAGCGGAAGCACGGAGAGTTTCATCCACCCAGACACGGTGAGCCACTACTCCCTCACTGTCCTGCCAACGCGCAACCGAATCTCGATGGCATCGAGGTCCCACGCCACGGACATTAGCGGCTACTGTGCTGTGACCTTGTCGGTTAAGGGTACAGAGTATAAAAACTTTAAACTCCTCGTCCTCCCCCAGCTCTGCGCTGCCGTCCTACTAGGGCTGGACTTCCAATCCCACCTCCAAAGTGTAACCCTAGCATACGGTGGACCCCTCCCCCCACTCACAGTCGACAACCAGCGAAGGTTAAACCGCCCACCGCGTAACACCTGCAGCCTATCCACCCTCAAGGTGCCGCCACCTTCCCTGTTCGCTAACCTCACCCCCGACTGCAAACCCGTCGCTACCAAGAGCAGGCGGTACAGCGCTGGGGACAGAGCTTTCATTAGCTCTGAGGTGCAGCGTCTCCTGAAGGAGGGCATCATCGAGGGGAGCAACAGCCCCTGGCGTGCCCAGGTCGTGGTCGTTAAGACCGGCGATAAAAATCGCCTGGTCATCGACTACAGCCAGACCATAAACAGATACACCCAGCTGGACGCATACCCCCTTCCCCGCATATCTGACATGGTCAATCAGATTGCACAATACCGCGTATTCTCGACCATCGACCTTAAGTCGGCCTACCACCAGCTCCCTATCCACCCCGAGGACCGCCAGTACACCGCCTTCGAGGCGAATGGGCGCCTATACCACTTCCTTAGGGTCCCCTTCGGTGTCACCAACGGGGTCTCGGTCTTCCAAAGGGAGATGGACCGGATGGTTGACCAGAACGGACTGCAGGCCACATTCCCCTACCTAGATAACGTCACCATCTGCGGCCGCGACCGGCAGGACCACGACGTGAATCTGGAGAAATTCCTCCGTACAGCCCAACGGCTGAACCTCACCTACAATAAGGAGAAATGTGTGTTTAACACCTCGCGCCTTGCCATCCTTGGCTGTGTAGTAGAGAACGGACTCATCGGCCCCGACCCCGAAAGAATGCGCCCCCTCATGGAGCTACCCCTCCCCCACTGCCCTAAGGCACTTAAGAGAACCCTGGGGCTCTTCGCCTACTATGCCCAATGGGTGCCCAATTATGCGGACAAAGCCAGACCCCTCATGAAGTCCACATCCTTCCCCCTTACGGAGGAAGCGTGCGCAGCCTTCTCCCTCATTAAGGGAGACATTGCCAAGGCCACTATGCACGCAGTGGATGAGTCCATCCCCTTCCAAGTCGAGAGCGATGCATCCGACTTCGCCCTAGCCGCCACCCTTAACCAGGAGGGGAGACCGGTGGCCTTCTTCTCAAGGACCCTACAGGGCCCTGAGATCCGACACTCGTCGGTCGAGAAGGAGGCCCAGGCGATTGTGGAGGCGGTACGATGCTGGAGGCACTACCTGGCAGGCAAACGATTTACCCTCCTTACCGACCAACGTTCGGTCGCTTTTATGTTTAATAACAAGCTGAGGGGCAAAATCAAGAATGACAAGATCTTGAGGTGGAGAATCGAGCTCTCCACCTACGATTATGATATCTTGTACCGGCCAGGTAAGCTGAACGAACCCCCCGATGCTCTGTCACGAATTACATGCGCCAGCGCGCAAAGTGATAGACTTCAGACCCTCCACAACGACCTCTGCCACCCCGGGGTCACCAGACTTTACCACTTCATTAAGGCCCGCAACCTGCCCTACTCCATCGAGGAGGTCAGGACCATAACCAGGAACTGCCAGACCTGTGCCGAGTGCAAACCGCACTTCTTTAGGCCGGACAGAGCAAGCCTGATCAAGGCCACCCGCCCCTTCGAGCGCCTGAGCATCGACTTTAAGGGGCCCCTCCCGTCCTCTGACCATAATGTGTACTTCCTCAACATTGTTGATGAGTACTCCCGTTTCCCCTTTGCCTTCCCCTGCCCAGACATGACCAGTACCACGGTCATTAAATGCCTGAACGACCTCTTCGCCTTGTTCGGGTTCCCAAACTATATACATAGTGACCGGGGCTCCTCTTTCATGAGCGAGGAACTCCGTCAGTTCCTACTAGCGAGAGGTACTGCAGCAAGTAGGACCACCAGCTACAACCCCCGAGGGAACGGCCAGGTGGAAAGAGAGAACGCGACGGTATGGAAGGCCGTCCTCTTAGCCTTAAAGTCTAAGGTCCTCCCAACCTCCCACTGGCAGGAAGTCCTCCCGACAGCGCTGCACTCCATCCGGTCACTACTTTGCACTGCCGTTAACGCCACCCCCCATGAACGAATGTTTGTTTTCCCCAGGAAGTCGACTACGGGAACCACTCTACCAACCTGGCTGACCTCTCCGGGGCCCGTCTTGCTGCAAAAGCACGTGAGGGCCCATAAAACAGACCCCCTGGTCGAGAGGGTGAACCTCCTGCACGCCAACCCCCAGTACGCCTACGTGGCTTACCCAGACGGGCGGGAGGACACTGTCTCCTTACGAGACCTCGCACCCTCAGGCACTCCGGAGACACCACCTTTACCCCCCCCCACCACCCCCCCAATTCCAGCCCAGGTAGACGGCATGCCGGAACCCCACGAGCCTTCGCCGACCACGCAGACACCAGCACTAACACCGGATAATGCAGCACCGCCGCTGCGACGATCGGAGAGGCTTACGAGGCCTCCGGACAGACTGACATACCAGAACTGGTAGTACACTTCACCCCGCCGGACTCAAATCTAAACAAGGGGTGAATGTGGTAAACCACTTTTATCGTTACACTATAGTTATCACTGTTGTATTGTTATCACCGTTATCACTGTTGTATCACGATACGAGGTCGCCTCTTGTCGCGCTGTTATACCTGGGCTGACCACCTCCGACTCCGCCCATGGCTCCACCTACCTGCCCAGGTATAAAGGTAGTCGACTGGCTGGTATTCCTCCTTGTTGGACCCGATCACCCACGAGGGTGGGCTCTGTTATTTAGTCAATAAAAACCTTTAGTTACGTTCCTAACTCGTCGCTTTTTATTGGACGAATTGATAGGTATATCAACTGTTAAGCTAAAAAAGGAGGATTGTGGTGTATGTAACCTGTTCCACCTTAAGAGAACTTAAGCCTGTTCCACCTTAAGAGATGTACTACTTTCTCTGGCTGCTGTATACGTAATACCGGTGGTGACCACCGGTATATAAGTACTGTGTAGTGATATTGCTGTTAGTATAGCCCTGACCTCCAACTAGTAAAGACCCGTTGAAACGTTATTCTTGTAGTCTGTGTCAGTAATTAATCTTAAATACAACTAGAACACACGGACTTAACAGTGGGGACTTTAAGGTAACAGTGAACCCGGTCCTTCACACCGTACAATATCCACTTCCGCAGATTGAAGATATTTTCGCCTCGCTATCTGGAGGGAAACGCTTCACTAAGATTGATCTGGCCCAGGCGTATCTGCAAATGGAGGTAGAAGAAGCATCAAAAAAATACCTCACAATCAACACCCATAAAGGTCTCTACCAATACAACCGGCTGGTATTCGGGGTAGCATCAGCTCCGGCTATTTGGCAGAGGGCAATGGAGCAAGTCCTGCAAGGGATCTAAGGGACCCAGTGTTATTTGGACGACATCCTGGTCACGGGTGAAAATGACAGTGATCACCTTGCCAACCTGGAGCAGGTGCTCACTAGATTACAGGAATATGGGCTCCGAGCTAACTGCCCCAAATGTGAGTTTTTTCGAAAACAGATCTCGTATTGTGGCCATGTTATCGATAAAGAGGGGTTACATAAGTCCCCAGAGAAGATTGAGGCAGTAGTCAAGGCTCCAGCACTGGAAAATGTGTCACAACTGAGGTTGTTCCTCGGGCTGGTAAACTACAACCATATGTTCTTGCCAAATTTGTCAACAATGCTACACCCGCTGAACACCCTACTGCAAACTGGGGTGCCATGGAAGTGGCGTGACGAATGTAGACGAGCTTTCCAGAAGAGCAAAACACTAATCACATCGAAAGAGATATTGGCCCATTACAACCCAGCATTATCAATTCGGTTGGCATGTGATGCGTCACCCTACGGCATTGGAGTGGTGCTGTCGCACAAATTCTCGGATGGCTCAGAGAGGCCAATAGCCTTTGCGTCACGATCACTAACCTCAGCCGAGCGTAACTACGCCCAGATTGACAGGGAGGCCCTCAGCCTAGTGTGGGGAGTGAAAAAGTTCAATCACTATCTGCACGGGCAGAAATTCACCTTGCTGACTGATCACCAGCCTCTTGTCTCCATTTTTAATCCGAAGAAGGGCGTTCCGGTGATGACTGCGCAACGACTACAAAGATGGTCACTTTTTCTAGGGGCGCACCACTATGAGATTGAATATAAGGGCACGAAACAGCATGGAAATGCTGATCGGCTATCACGCCTGCCACTGCCTACTGCGGAGGAAGCACCAGCAGTGGATCCTGTCGAAATATTCCATTCGACTATAGTTGAATACCTACCGGTAACTAACGCTTGTATCGAAAAGGAAACCCGAAATGACCTGACACTGTCACGGGTATATGATTTGACGGTGAAGGGATGGCCAGCACATGGCGACTCACTGTTGCCAGCATTCTCGACAAGGAGAGAACAGCTGTCAGTGTGCCGGAGGACCTTGATGTGTGGATCCCGAGTGGTAATTCCACCCAAGTTAAGGGATAGAGTGCTCAATGAGCTTCATGAGGGTCATCTGGGAGGGGTAAAAATGAAAAGCCTAGCCAGGGCTTATGTGTGGTGGCTGGGAATCGATAAACAAATCGTGGACCTGACCAAGAGCTGCTCAGGATGCCAGAAAGTCCAAAATGCACCACCACAGGCCCCTCTACACCCATGGGAGTGGCCCTCATCTCCATGGCAACGGGTGCATATTGATTTTGCTGGTCCATTCATGGACTCAATGTTTTTAATAGCTGTGGATGCGCACTCGAAATGGCCTGAGGTCGTCAAAATGTCCTCCACCACCACGGAGAAAACAATTGCAGTCCTACGGACCGTTTTTGCCAGGAATGGCTTGCCAGAACAGATTTGCTCTGACAACGGACCACAGTTTGTGTCCGAAGAGTTCCAGAGTGTAAAGTATGTGTCTATACTTAATTCAATAATGAAGAGACAGCTTAGAAGATTCAACGTAGGTCTTTACTTTATACCAACAGGCGGGAACTGAGGGGAAATCAGTGCCCACAGTACTATTTATACCCCTATGGCCAGGGGTGATACTACGGTATCACTACGCCCTACAAAGTAGTGCTGCCCTGGCCATAGGTCTAAAGCAACATACATATTACATACACAACATTCCTCCCCTTTTAATTAAAACGTACCCGTGCAATTAAGTCAATGGATGCCCCATAATTAGGGCTAATAACATTTGGTAACACAATCTGCATAACATATTTACATCAAGAGTTGTCTACTTATATACATATAAGCAGAAACAGGTTATAGATTCAGTCTCTGAGGAGGCCTCCTGTCTCGACTAGGATTACGTCTTTCTCTAGTCGGTCTCGGTGTAGGCGGCGGTACTTCCGTCACCCCTTCATCGCTGGACTCATCGGTGTCTGATGGCACATCCTGTGCCATGGAGATCACTGGAGTGCTGAACTCCTCGCCATCCTGAGGCCTCTGTAACGACGAGCTGGGCTGTGATTCCGCTGTAATAATGTGCTGAGACGTTTGAGGTGGTGGATCAGTTGGGTTTCTGGACTCCACAAGTTGATCAGCATGTCGTCTGATTATGCCTTCCCCTGTCTCAACTGTGTACATCAAGGGTCCCTGGCGGGCCTTGATCGTACCAGGCCGCCACATTTCCTTCCTATAATCACGGGCCAACACTTGCTGCCCCACCTCGAAGCTCCGTGTCTGTCTGTCAGGGGCCCTACGAAATACTCGGTTTTCCACATCTCTCCGAATGTTTGGTTTAAGCAATTCAAGGCGAGACCTTAACCTTCTATTAAAGAACATGACGGCGGGGGCCTGGTTGGTCACAGTATGTGCAGCATTACGGTATGCGAATAGGAAGTTGCCCACCTTGTGTTGTAGTGGCAACCTTTCCTCTCCCATCGCCTTGATGGCCTTTTTAAAAGTCTGTACAAATCGCTCTGCCAGCCCATTTGTAGCCGGATGATATGGTGAGGACGTATAATGTCGCACTCCATTCCTTTTTAGGAATGCTTGAAATTCTTCTGCCACAAATTGTGGCCCATTGTCCGAACAGACTTGCTCGGGCACCCCGTTTCGGGCAAAAATGGTCCTTAAGACTGTGACCGTCTTTTCGGCTGTCGTTGATGACATCTTTATGACTTCCGGCCATTTTGAATGGGCGTCCACTACAATGAGGAACATCGCATCCAGGAAGGGGCCAGCGAAGTCCACGTGGATCCTTTGCCATGGCGTTGAGGGCCACTCCCACGGATGTAGTGGGGCTTGTGGTGGTACGTTCTGTACCATCTGGCATCCTTGGCACGCTTTTGCTACTTCCTCAATGTCCCTGTCAATGCCGGGCCACCAGACGTAGGCTCTGGCGAGGCTTTTCACTTTGACACCCCCCAGATGACCTTCGTGTAAGTCCTGCAACACTTTATGTTGTAATTTTTGAGGGACCACTACCCTGGCTCCGCACATCAATGTGCCCCGGCAGACGGACAACTGGTCCTTCCTTGCTGAAAACGCCGTCAATGATGCGTCACCCTGCGCCGGCCAGCCTTTCACGGTTAGTTCGTAAACCCTTGCCAATGTCGGGTCGTTCCGTGTTTCCCGCTCGATACATTGGCTGGTGATGGGCAAGTGTTCCATAACAGCCGTATGATATATTTCAACGGGGTCCTGTACTATCTCTTCAATCTCGGTAGGCAAGGGTAGCCGCGACAGGCCATCCGCATTGCCATGCTGTTTGGTACCCTTATATTCGATAAGGTACTGGTGTGCTCCTAAGAACAGTGACCATCTCTGTAGCCTTTGGGCCGTCATCAGGGGCACCCCTTTTGTTGGATTAAATATCGACACCAACGGTTGATGATCCATCAGTAGTGTGAAACGTTGCCCATGCAGGTAGTGGTGGAATTTTTTTACACCCCACACCAGACTGAGGGCCTCTCTGTCGATTTGCGCATAGTTTCTTTCAGCTGTAGTTAACGACCTTGAGGCAAATGCCATTGGCCTCTCCGTCCCGTTGGGAAATTTGTGTGGCAACACTGCCCCTATACCGTACGGGGAGGCGTCACATGCCAACCTCATTGGCATTTTTGGGTCAAAGTGTGCGAGCACTTCCTTTGATGTGATGAGTTGTTTACCCTTTTTAAAAGCAGCCTCACACGTTTCGTCCCAATTCCAGGAGACTCCCTTTTGTAGCAATGAATTTAGTGGATGTAGAATGGACGATAAGTTCGGGAGGAACTTATGGTAATAATTTATAAGGCCTAAGAATGATCGTAACTGAAATACATTCTCAGGGGGCGGGGCCTTCACTACTGCCTCGATCTTTTCCGGGGACTTATGCAGGCCTTCCTTATCTATAATGTGACCACAGTATGAGATACGTTCCTGGAAAAACTCACATTTCTGCTTGTTCGCCCTGAGTCCGTATTGTTGTAACCGCAGAAGTACTCGCCCCAGGTTAGCGAGGTGGTCGTTATCCGTTTGTCCTGTCACCAGGATGTCATCCAGGTAGCATTGCGTTCCTGGAATGCCCTGTAGGACCTGTTCCATGGTCCTCTGCCATATTGCCGGGGCGGACGCCACACCAAATACCAGGCGATTGTACTGGTACAATCCCTTGTGTGTGTTAATCGTTAGGAGCTTTTTCGAGTCCTGCTCCACCTCCATCTGTAAATAAGCTTGACAAAGGTCAATCTTCGTAAAGTGTCTACCCCCAGCTAACGATGCGAATATGTCTTCTATCCGTGGCAGCGGATACTGTACCGTGTGCAGGACTGGGTTAATAGTTATCTTAAAATCCCCGCAAATGCGAACCTTCTTTGGTTCCCCCGGTGTGTTATTTGCAGATTTCTTTATAACTGGGACGATGGGCGTGGCCCACTCACTCCACTCAATCTTTGTAAGGACACCTGCACTCTCTAAGGCATCCAGTTCTGCTTCCACCGCTGGCCGAATGGCATAAGGCACAGGTCTGGCCTTACAAAACTTGGGGTTTGCGTCTTGAGCAATAGTTATTTTTGCTCTAATGTCCTTTAAGGTCCCCAGCCCTTGTTGGAACACCTCTGGCATTTTTGCCAATAGTTTCGACAGCCTGCTTGTAATGGTTGTATCATCCGTGGTGGTCTCTACTTTTAACTCGTGTATCGACTTCCAGTCGAAGTGGATTTTTCTTATCCATTCCCTACCCAAAAGTGGTGGTCCACCGTTTGGTAGGACATATAAATAAAGTCCTGGCACTTTTGTGCCGTTGTATTTAACTGTTACTTGCATTTTTCCCTTCGGGTAAACTTTTTGTCCAGTATATGTTTTTAATTTAATTTCCGTATCCTTTAAGGGAATGCTTTTGAACAGCCTGTTATAATCTTGTTCATTAATTACTGATAGGGCTGAACCCGTGTCTAGCTCCATATTAACTTCGACGCCTGCTACCGTCATTTTAACCCACATTGTGCTGTGGTCCTCCGTTTTGTCTACACCATATAACTTGAGACATCCTAGACCTTTAGGCTCTGCTGTTGTGCCTTCCTGTGACTCATCTGAGCTACTGTCAGACAGCTTATGTATTGTTGTCCTTGCCTTGGTACTGCTCGGATTGCCCCCACGATTGGGTTTCGTACCAGACCGACAAACTTTCGCTATATGCCCCTTTTTACCACACTGCCGGCATATTTTATCACAAAACCAACAATTACTTTGGTCGTGGGTGGTTTTGCCACAACGGTAGCATTTACCTTTGTGAAGTGTCACCTCATGGGTGTCATAGCTGGTTGTGTTTTGTCGTATTTGGGCCGCACCCTGTGCTGCTGCTTCATGGACCGATGCTATTTCAATCGCCTGATCTAGGCTGAGCTGTTTCTTGCCTAGCAACCGTTTACGTGTATTCTCATTTAACATGCCACAGACAAATCTGTCTCTGATCGCGTCCGTCAATATGGCTCCAAACTGGCAATGTTTGGACAACCTTCTGAGCTCAGCTAAATATGCTGCCTGTGACTCATCATTCCTTTGGTCGCGTCTGTAGAAGCGGTACCTTTCCGCTATAAATGGTGGCTTAGGGTTTAAATGTTCCCTTAACGTATCAACAATTTGGGTGTACGTTTTGTCCGCTGGCTTTTCTGGAGTAAGAAGATTTCTCAGCAGCCCGTATGTTTTTGGCCCCATGAAATTTAATAAGGTTGCTACCTTTTGATCATCTTCCACCTTGTTCACTATGCAATAAAGTTCATGCCTTTCGATATAGGCCTCCCATTCTTCTGTGTCCTCCACAAATGGTGCCAACCACCCGTCTTTAGACATTTTTAATTGGTGAAGAGAAAAAAAACTTTGAAGAGAGAAAAAAAACTTTTCCCCTTTTGTCCACTAGATGGCATGTTAGTCCTCGTGGCTCAGTTTATTCCCGAGCTCGCCTGCCCGTTCCTTGCAGCAGCCGTTCCCTGGAAGGATTTCAGTTACCTGGACTTTTGCCCCGTGGCTGGAGCGCCCCTCTCTGTTGCTGCTGCTCTTTTTGGTACCTGTAGTGCTGGTCGATTTCTCTTGGTCGCCGCTGGCTCTGCACCTCTCGAGTGTTGGTCAATTTCACTTGGTCGCCGCTGGCTCTGCACCTCTCGAGTGTTGGTCGATTTCTCTTGGTCACCGCTGGCTCTGCACCTCTCGAGTGTTGGTCAATTTCACTTGGTCGCCGCTGGCTCTGCACCTCTCGAGTGTTGGTCGATTTCTCTTGGTCGCCGCTGGCTCTGCACCTCTTGAGTGTTGGTCGATTTCTCTTGGTCGCCGATGGCTCTGCACCTCTCGAGTGTTGGTCGATTTCTCTTGGTCGCCGCTGGCTCTGCACCTCTCGAGTGTTGGTCGATTTCGCTTGGTCGCCGCTGGGCTGTGTACCTCTCGCACTTGGAGTGTTGGTCGATTTCCCTTGGTCGCCGCTGGACCGTGCAGGCTGGCTGGTAAGAAG
Source organism: Somniosus microcephalus (assembly GCF_052327205.1). Lineage (NCBI taxonomy): Eukaryota > Metazoa > Chordata > Chondrichthyes > Squaliformes > Somniosidae > Somniosus > Somniosus microcephalus. Next base: position 129,168,031 of record NC_141001.1, read on the forward strand.
CCTCTCTTCTTCTCTCTCCGTACTGCTGCCGTTGCTTTGTTGCACCGTGTACTGGTGAGTTCGAACGTAACTCGTCGCCAGTGTAAAGTATGTGTCTATACTTAATTCAATAATGAAGAGACAGCTTAGAAGATTCAACGTAGGTCTTTACTTTATACCAACAGGCGGGAACTGAGGGGAAATCAGTGCCCACAGTACTATTTATACCCCTATGGCCAGGGGTGGTACTACGGTATCACTACGCCCTACAAAGTAGTGCTGCCCTGGCCATAGGTCTAAAGCAACATACATATTACATACACAACACAGAGATTCTTGAAAAAGAATGGGGTAAGGCATTACACATCCGCCCCGTATCATCCAACCACAAATGGATTGGCTGAGAGGTTCGTACAAACCTTTAAGAAGGCAATAAAGGCTATGTACAATGACAACATTCCGCTGCAGCACAAGGTGGACAATTTCCTGTTCGCCTACCGGAATGCGACACATGCAGTCACCAACCAGGCCCCAGCCATGATGTTCTTTAACCGAAGGTTAAGATCTCGCCTGGATTTGCTCAGACCAAACGTACGAAGAGATGTTGAGAGTAAGCAATTCCAGCACATCCATGAGAAGCCAACAAAGAGCTTCAATGTAGGGCAACCAGTCTTGGTCCGCGACTACCGAACAGAAAAATGGCAGCCAGGAATGATATGCACACGGCAGGGCCCACTAATGTACACAGTGGACGTTGGGGAGAGCATCGTGAGACGCCATGCTGAACAGATCCTAGAGTCACAGGAACAAGTCAACCCCATGCCTCGCCCATATGTACCTGGTGATGAACCCGACGTACAGTTCTCATCTACCCCAGAAACAGTAGCATCGGAAGCTGATGAACCAACCGACGACAGGGGGCCAGAATCGCCTCCGCACCAAGAGCAAAACACTCGGGAAAGGCGCTATCCAGCCTCCCCAAAGACTGAATACATAAATAGACTATTTTCAGCTAATGTTGCATGTTAAAAGTGTTAATTGTAATTAGTTTGATATTTAATTGTTAAATGAGTGTTATGGTTATTACGTCCGTGAATGATTGAGACACGGACAGCAGGAGTTGAACAAAACAGGTCTTTACTGATGGAAGTCAATAGTGAAACTGAAAACAACAGAGGCTCACTAGCGCCTTTTATACAGGGGTGGTCACTGCCGGTACTGCATTCTGAGACCAGTGACTCTCTTAAAGGTACATACACAACAATTCCTCCCCTTTTAGATAAACAGTACATAACATTCATTTAACAACTAAATGATAACTAATTACAATCACAATTACGGTTGCTAGATACATTGGTTAAGTTTAAGCAATTATAAGTTCAGTCTTTGAGGAGGCTTCCTGATTCTGTCTGGATAACGCCTCTTTGGGGTATCAGGTTCTTCTGGCAATGTTGAGTCGGGATCAATGTCGCTGTTTGGTTCATCTGCTTCCAATATTACCGGTTCTGCGGTAGCTGCAATTGGAACGTCGATTTCATTACCAGGTGTATCAGATCGTGGTGTGGAGTTGACGTTTTCCAGTGACTCTAGAATCTGGTCAGCATGGCATCTTACAATGCTCTCCCCAACGTCCACGGTATACATGAGAGGTCCTTGCCGTGTACAAATCGTTCCTGGCTGCCATTTCTCAGTGCGGTAGTCCCGGGCCAAAACTGGTTGACCTATCTTAAAACTCCTGGTCGGCCTTTCATTCATATTCTGAAACTGCCTGTTCTCCACATCTCTTCGGATGTTTGGCTTAACCAAATTCAAGCGGCATCGTAGTCTTCGATTGAAGAACATCATGGCTGGAGTTTGGTTGGTAACCGCATGTGTCGCATTCCGGTAGGCAAACAAGAAGTTGTCCATCTTGTGTTGTAGGGGTATATCTTCATTACACATTGCCTTGATAGCCTTCTTGAATGTTTGGACAAACCTCTCGGCCAATCCATTAGTGGCTGGATGATATGGGGCAGATGTGTAATGCTTAACACCATTGTTCTTTAAGAGCCTCCGGAACTCTTCAGACACAAACTGTGGTCCATTGTCAGAGCAAATCTGTTCAGGCAGCCCATTCCTGGCGAATATGGTTCGTAAAACTGTGATAGTTTTTTCCGTGGTGGTTGAGGACATTTTTATTACTTCTGGCCACTTTGAATGTGCATCCACCGTAATTAAAAATATCGAGTCCATGAAGGGACCAGCAAAATCAGTGTGCACCCTTTGCCATGGAGATGAGGGCCACTCCCATGGATGCAGAGGAGCTTGTGGTGGGGCGTTTTGGACCTTCTGGCATCCTGCACAGCTCTTGGTCATCTCTTCGATTTCTCTATCGATTCCCGGCCACCACACAAACGCTCTGGCTAAGTTCTTCATTTTTACCCCACCCAGATGACCCTCATGAAGCTCATTGAGCACTCTATCCGTCAACTTAGGTGGAATTGCTACTCTGGATCCACACATCAAGGTTCCTCTGCACACTGACAGCTGTTCTCTTCTCGGCAAGAATGCTGGCAGCAGTGGTTCGCCATGTGCTGGCCATCCCTTCACCGTTAAATCATAGACCCGTGATAGTGTTGGGTCATTCCGTGTTTCCTTTTCTCTGTTTGCATTCGTCACAGGGAGACATTCGACTATGGTCGAGTGGAATAACTCCATTGGATCCACTGCAACGTCTTCTTCTTCCACCGTCGGCAACGGTAGGCGTGAAAATCCATCAGCATTTCCATGCTGTTTAGTTCCTATGTACTCGATGTCATATTGGTGTGCCCCTAGGAAAAGGAACCACCTCTGCAGCCGTTGTGCTGTCATTATCGGTATGCCCTTCTGAGGGTTGAAAATGGAGACAAGAGGTTGATGATCGGTTAGTAGAGTAAATTTTTGACCGTGCAGGTAGTGATTGAACTTCTTCACCCCCCACACTAGGCTGAGGGCCTCTCTGTCAATCTGGGCGTAGTTACGCTCGGCAGAAGTTAACGAGCGTGACGCAAAAGCTATCGGCCTCTCTAAACCATCAAGGAATTTATGAGACAGTACCACCCCAATGCCGTAGGGAGACGCATCACACGCCAGTCTGATCGGCAGTGCTGGGTTGTAGTGAGCCAATACTTCCCTTGAAGTGATTAAGTCCTTACTCTTCTGAAAGGCCCGCTTACAATCATCGCCCCATCTCCATGCTACACCCGTTCGTAGCAGGGCGTTCAGTGGGTGCAGAATTGTCGACAAATTCGGCAAAAACTTATGGTAGTAATTCACCAATCCGAGGAATGACCTCAGTTGCGACACAGTTTCAGGTGCTGGGGCCTTAACAACTGCTTCAATTTTGTCAGGGGACTTATGTAATCCCTCTTCATCAATCACGTGGCCACAATACGATAACTGTTTCTTAAAAAATTCGCACTTGGGGCGGTTGGCTCGCAGCCCATGTTTCTGTAGTCTAGTGAGCACCTGTTCTAGGTTGTTAAGGTGTTCACTGTCTGAAATAAAGAATAGATTTGCCTTCCAAAGTTAGGCTTTATTAACTTTAAAATTAGCAGTATATCTTTCTACATCCAGTCCCAACTAAGGCTAGAAAAGGACTGAATTTAAGGTAGCCACAACACATCATGTGATCATCAACTACCAATGAGATTACAACACATATCCCAAGGCAGTTAACAAACAACGAATCATAATACTTTTACTAATCAAGGAATAATCACCACACTGTCATCTTCACCTGTCACAAGGATGTCGTCCAAATAACACTGAATCCCCGGAATCCCTTGCAGGACTTGTTCCATCGCTCTTTGCCATATCGCCGGAGCCAATGCTACTCCGAATACCAATCGATGATACTGGTAAAGACCTTTGTGAGTGTTTATCGTGAGATACTTCCTAGAGGACTCTTCAACCTCCATCTGCAAATATGCTTGTGCTAGGTCAATTTTTGTAAAACGCTTCCCTCCAGACAGTGAGGCGAAGATGTCTTCTATCCTTGGAAGAGGATATTGTACTGTGTGAAGGGCTGGGTTTACCGTCACCTTGAAATCCCCACAGATGCGAATCTTCCTTGGCTCCCCGGACTTATTGTTTAACGTTTTCTTCATGACAGGAACGATGGGTGTCGCCCACTCGCTCCAGTCGACCTTAGACAACACGCCTGCCTTCTCCAGATTCTCTAGCTCTGCCTCGATGACTGGGCGAATTGCATATGGTACCAGTCTTGCTTTGAAAAACTTGGGAACTGCATTCTCTTCTATTTTTATCGAGGCGGTTACGCCTTTAAGTGTGCCCAGTTCTTGTTGAAATGCCTCTTTGGCGTTAGCTAAGATTGTTGACAATCGTCCAGGAGTGACGTCTTCATCTTTTTTACCGTCCACCGTCATTGCATGAATGGAGTGCCAATCTATGTTTATCTTCCTGATCCATTCCCGTCCCAATACCGGTGGTCCACCATTTGGCAGTATGTAGAGATACAATTTCCGTATTTTCTTGCCATTGTATTCGACAGGCACCCTTATTTTTCCTCTGGGGTATACTTTTGCCCCGTATACGTCGTCAAGACGATGGATGTCTCTCTCAAGGGTATGTGTGAAAATAGCCGCTCGTAGTCTCGTCGATTCATGACGGTTAGCGCTGATCCTGTATCCAATTCCATTTTAACTTGAGACCCTGCTATCGTGAGAGTGACCCAAATGGTTCGGTGATCCTCTTTTGCGATTACATTGTGAAGTTTGAGACAGTTTAGTCTCCTGTTCCCGGATTCACTATCACTCATCTGGTCTTCGGAACTACTGTCCGTCATCTTTTGTACTTTCTTGTACGGTTCCTTTGTAGCCTTTTTGTTGTCGCTGGTCTTCTTCCCAGACCTGCAAACTCGTGCAATGTGTCACATCTTCCCACATTGCCTGCATATTTTGTCTTTGGACCAGCAGTCCTTCTGGTCATGGTTAGTTCTGCCGCAGTGATAACATTGCAAATCCCCGTGTCATTTCGTGGGTGCCGTATTCCTGTGGTTTTTGTTGAATTTCTGCAGCTCCCCTGGCTGCTGCTTCATACGATACTGCCACGCTGAAAGCCTTATCTAGCGTCAGCTCTTTCTCTGAGAGTAACTTCTTCTGTGTTCCTTCACTCAGGAGTCCACAGACAAATTTGTCCCGTAGGGTATCTGCCAGTCCTGCTCCGAACTGGCAGTGCTTTGATAGCTTGCATAGTTCCATAAGGTACTCAGCATTGCTCTCATCTTTATGCTGAGTTCTCCTGTGGAATTTAAATCTTTCTGCTATCAACAGCGGTGCAGGGTTTAGGTGTTCCTGTAGGACAGCAACAATTTCGTTAAAACTCTTCGCCTTCGGTTTGGCTGGAGTAATCAGGTCCCGCAATAGGCCGTACGTTCTAGCGCCCATTAAGTTTAGCAATATCAATGCCTTTTTTTCCTCCGCTATTTCATTTGCCTCGAAATATACCTCGACTCTTTCCACATACGTGGTTCAGTGCTCTATTGTATTATCAAAAGCAGTGATACAGCCAGTCTTCGGCATCTTGCAAATCTAAAATGGCGCCTCCCGCGCTTTGCCTTCTTCCCCGATTTAACAAAATGGCACCTCCCGCGCTTTGCCTTCTTCCCCGCTGATTAAGATGCGCCTCCCGTGCTTTGCCTTCTTCCCCGCTGTTGTTAGCGCTGCTTTCTGCGGTTCCCGTTGCAACCTACAGCTCTTCGCGGTTTCTTGCGCGTTTAATATATTTTTTTAAATTATTTTCCCGTCGTGAAACAACCCTGTGGGACTCTTGCCTCCCTCTTCGCGGGTCTATACGCAGCCCGGCTTCGTAGCACCGGCCGCGCCCTGTGTGCGCCACCCTCTCTCTCTCTTCTTCCCGACAATGCTGCTCGGCCCCGTTGCAAACCACCCGCTCGAGTTCGCGACCGCCGCAGCCCAGGAATGATCAGTGCACTACCTGCCACCAGCCCGATTAGCTGAAGCACCGTCGACAGGAACCAGGCCCCGCTTCCGACAGCTTCTCCAGCAATCTTCAACTCCGCAAACACAGGGGCGGATGCCCACGGTCGACGCCCGTTTCTACTGCCTCTTACTTTCTTTCCTTTCTGGCCTCGACCTCTGCTCACTTCGCTGTACGCTGTAGGAATGGATCCCAGTAGGTGGTGCAGACTGTAGGTAGGTTCGTATCTGCTCGTCGCCAGTATTACGTCCGTGAATGATTGAGACACGGACAGCAGGAGTTGAACAAAACAGGTCTTTACTGATGGAAGTCAATAGTGAAACTGAAAACAACAGAGGCTCACTAGCGCCTTTTATACAGGGGTGGTCACTGCCGGTACTGCAGTCTGAGACCAGTTATTCTCTTAAAGGTACATACACAACAATGGTACTGTTAATCTAGAAGGGGAGGAATTGTAATGTATATACCTTTAAGGGGGGAACTACTTTTTACAGCTCATGTATACTGTAGTACCGGCAGTGACCACACCTGTATATAGCACTGAGTAGTAATCTGTACAGGCAGTTCCAGTGTGAGCCACGTTTAGTAAACACCTGTTGTACCGTTTCTCCTGCAGTCTGTGTCTTATTATACACAGACACAACAGCTTGCTAGGCCATTTCAGAATGCATTAAGAGTCAACCACATTGCTGTGGGTCTGGAGTCACATGTAGGCCAGACCAGGTAAGGACAGCAGATTTCCTTCCCTAAAGGACATTAGTGAACCAGGTGGGTTTTTGCAACAATCGACAATGGTATCATGGTCCGATTACTAAGACTAACATTTAATTCCAGAATTAAATTGAATTGAATTTAAATTCCACCAGCTGCCGTGGTGGGATTTGAACCCATATCCTCAGAGCAAGTCTTTCTTTATAGTCTTTATGGTCTAGATATGATCTATATAGACTGTTGGGTTCAGTGTCTCTGGTCACTGTTGAGAATGTTTCTCCATCTCAGCCTCTCACACTGGCTTTATGTCAGTGTTTGTGTTGTGACTCTTCCTCATGAAGATCAGATTTGAGCATTAAACAGGACGTACATTACCCACAGGAGACAGACCGTGGCATTCTCTCCGCATCAGTGTCATTTCCTGGAACTCTGGCCCTTCTATAAACCACGCATTGAGATCTTCCCTGATATACTATTTTCATCAGGTCCTTTGAGACACACCCTGAAGTATTGCGTACCTCAGGTAACTTGCAGGAGATACTCTCCAAGGTCTCTCTGTTCCCTGAAGTCCTGCTTCTGTCAGGTAGATGAAAGCTGGAGCAGCTACCTCAGCGTGTAGGCAAACACAGCAAGTTTTTTATTCATTCTCGGGATGTGCGCATCGCTGGCAAGGCCGGCATTTATTGCAAAAGCAAAATACTGCGGATGCTGGAAATCTGAAATAAAAACAGAAAATGCTGGAAATACTCAGCAGGTCAGGCAACATCTGTGGAGAGAGAAACAGAGTTAATGTTTCAGGTCGATGACCCTTCGTCAGAACCGGCATTTATTGCCCATCTCTCATTTCATAGAAACATAGAAACATAGAGATAGGAACAGGAGTAGGCCATTCGGCCCTTCGAGCCTGCTCCGCCATTCAATGAGATCATGGCTGGTCTTCGTCTGAGATCATAGCTGATCTTACCAGTTCAGTACCCCGTCCCCGCCTTTTCTCCGTAACCCTTAATCCCCTTAGCCTTCAGAAATATATCCAATTCTCTCTTGAAAATATTTATTGAATTAGCCTTCACAGCCCTCTGTGGCAGGGAATTCCACAGGCTCACCACTCTTTGAGTGAAGAAATTCTTCCTCATCTCTGTTTTAAATGATTTGCCCGCTATTTTTAGACTGTGGCCCCTGGTTCTGTGCTCCCCGGCCATTGGAAACATTCTCTCTGAATTCAGCCTGTCCAGGCCTGCCATAATTTTATATGTTTCGATGAGATCCCCTCTCAATCTTCTAAACTCCAGTGAGTACAAGCCCAAACTATTTAATCTCTCTTCGTAGGTCATTCCCGCCATTCCAGGTATCAGCCTGGTGAATCGCCGTTGCACTCTTTCCATGGCAAGAACATCCTTCCGCAGATGGGGCGACCAAAACTGTACACAATACTCCAGATGCGGTCTCACCAGCACCTTGTACAGCTGTAGTAAGGTATCCCTATTCCTATACTCGAACCCCCTTGATATGAAGGCCAACATACCATTTGCCCTCTTAATCGCCTGTTGCACCTGCATGCTCTCCTTCAGTGACTGGTGCACAAGAACACCCAGGTCCCTCTGCACTTCCCCATCTCCCAATCTATTGCCATTTAGATAATAATCTACCCTCCTGTTTTTACCCCCAAAGTGGATAACCTCGCATTTATCCACATTATAGTGCATCTGCCACGTATCCGCCCATTCCCCCAACCTGTCCAAATCGCACTGTAGCCTCCTGACATCCTCATCAGAGCCCACCCCTCCTCCTAGTTTAGTGTCGTCAGCGAATTTGGAAATATTGCATCCAATTCCCTGATCCAGATCATTTATATATATTGTGAACAGCTGGGGTCCCAGGACAGATCCTTGCGGCACCCCGCTGGTCACTGCCTGCCACTCCAAAAACGAGCCGTTTATTCCAACTCTCTGTTTTCTATCCGCCAGCCAGTTCTCTATCCACGTTAATACTTTGCCCCCAATTCCATGAGCCTTAATTTTGCATGATAATCTTTTGTGTGGAACCTTATCGAAGGCTTTCTGGAAGTCAAGGTACACCACATCCACTGGCTCTCCCCCATCTATTTTACCAGTTACTTCCTCAAAAAATTCCAGCAGATTAGTCAAACACGATTTACCCTTTGTAAATCCATGTTGACTCTGTCCGATCCTTTCCCCATTTGTCAAGTGCTCCGCTATTTTATCCTTAATAATGGACTCTAGCATTTTGCCCACAACCGATGTAAGGCTTACTGGTCTATAATTCCCTGCTTTCTCTCTACCCCCCTTTTTAAATATTGGGGTAACATTAGCTACCCTCCAATCCACGGGTACTGTTCCCGAGTCAATGGAGTTCCGGAAGATGATCCTTAGAGCATCTGCTATCTCCAGGGCCACCTCCTTAAGTACCCTAGGATGTAGTTTATCAGGCCCCGGGGATTTGTCGGCCTTCAGTCCCCTCAACTTACCCAACACCATATCCCTAGAGATACTAATTTCTGTCAGCTCCTCCCTCTCATTAGTCCCTATGTTTGCCGATATTCCTGGGAGGTTATTTGTGTCCTCCTTTGTGAATACAGAACCAAAGTATGAGTTTAATTGGTCTGCCATTTCCTTATTCTCCATTATATATTCTCCCGAATCGGACTGCAAGGGACCGACTTGGGATTTTACCAGTCTTTTCCTCCTGATATACCGACAAAAGCTTTTGCAGTCTGTCTTTATGTTTGCTGCAAGTTTACTTTCGTATTCTATTTTCCCCTTCCTGATTAATCCCTTTGTCCTCTTTTGCTGTATCCTGTACTGCCCCCAATCTTCCGGTCTGGTGCTTTTTTTTGCCAGTTGATATGCCTTTTTTTTTGATTTTATGCTGTCCCTAATTTCCCTCGTTATCCACGGTTGAGTCACCTTTTTAGGTTTATTTTTATGCCAAACCGGTATAAACATGTTCTGGAATTCTTCCATTCTATCTTTGAATGCTTGCCATTGTCTATCCACTGTCAATCCCCCCAGAAACACCACCCAATCAATCTTACCCAATTCCCGTCTCATACCCTCGTACTTCCCTTTATTTAAGTTCTGGACCTTAGTCTCTGATTCAATTTCCTCACTCTCCATCTCGACTGAGAGCTCGATCATATTATGATCGCTCTGACCCAAGGGGCCTCGTACAAGAAGATTGCTGATAAGTCCCTTCTCATTGCACAATACCCAGTCTAAAATGGCCTGATCTCGAGTCGGCTCCTCGACATATTGGTCCAGATAACCGTCCCGAAAACATTCCAGGAATTCCTCCTCCTCAGAATTTTTACTTGAGAAGGTGGTGGGGTGGTGGTGAGCCGCATTCTTGAACAACAATAACTTGTATTTATATAGCGCTGCAGTCTGTGTGGTGAAGGTACTCCCACAGTGCTGTTAGGGAGGGTGTGCCAGGATTGTGACCCAGCGATGATGAAGGAATGGCGATATATTCCCAAATCAGGATGGTGTGTAACTTGGAGGGGAACCTGCAGGTGGTGGTGTTCACATGCGCCTGCTGCCCTTATCCTTGTAGAGTTCGCGGGTTTGGGAGGTGCTGCCGAAGAAGCTTTGGCGAGTTGCTGCAGTGCATCTTGTAGATGGTACACACTGCAGACACGATGTGCCGTTGGTGGAGGGAGTGAATGTTTAGGTTAGTGTTTCGGAATACCATCCATCAGGTATTCCAACAGGGTGGGGAGGAGGGGGAAGGTGGGGGGGGTCAGTAGGTGAGAGGAAATGTGGGGGGCTACCGCAGGCCCTTGTCCATGAACTCCCAGCCCCATCATCCTCTACAATGGGGCTGCCATGAATATAGTTCAGGCACAGTCCACACTGCATGTCCTGGACTATCCAAGCACTCATTGTTTCACAGCACAGCCGCAGTGCGATAAGCTGCCTCCACTTCCTCAAAGGGATGGTTAGTGACAGAATTCATCACAACAACAACAACTTGTATTTATATAGCGCCTTTAACCTAGTAAAACGTCCCAAGATGCTTCATAGGACTGTTATAAGACAAAAAATTGACACCGAGCCACATAAGAAATTAGGGCAGGTGACCAAAAACTTGGTCAAAGAGGTAAGTTTTAAGGAGCGTCTTAAAGGAGGAAAGAGAGGTAGAGAGGCAGTTCCTAGAGCTTAGGGCCTAGGCAACAGAAGGCACAACCACCAATGGTTGAGCGATTATAATCAGGGATGCTCAAGAGGGCATAATTTGAGTGCAGATATCTCGGGGGGTTGTGGGGCTGAAGGAGATTACAGAGATCGGGAGGGGCAAAGCCATGAAGGGATTTGAAAACAAGGATAAGAATTTTGAAATCAAGGCGTTGCTTAACCAGGAGCCAATGTAGGTCAATGAGCACAGGGGTGATGGTTGAACGGGACTTGCTGCGAGTTAGGACATGGGCAGCCGAGTTTTGGATGACCTCAAGTTTACGTAGGGTAGAATGTGGGAGGCCAGCCAAGAGTGGGTTGGGATAGTCAAGTCTAGAGGTAACAAAGGTATGGATAAGGGTTTCAGCAGCAGAATAGCTGAGGCAAGGGCGGAGATGGGCGATGTTACGGAGGTGGAAAAGGACGGTCTTAGTTATGCCACGGATATCTGGTCGGAAGCTCATTTTAGGGTCAAATATGACACCAAGGTTGCGAACAGTGTGGTTCAGCCTCAGACAGATGCTAGGGAGAGAGATGGAGTCAGTGGCTAGGGAACAGAGTTTCTGCCGAGGCCTGAAGACAATGGCTTCGGTCTTCCCAATATTCAATTGGAGAAAATTTCTGCTCATCCAGTACTGGATGTCGGACAAGCAGTCTGACAATTTAGAGACCGTGGAGGGGTCGAGAGAAGTGGTGGTGAGGTAGAACTGGGTGTCATCAGCATACATGTGGAAACTGATGCTGTGTTTTCGGATGATGTCACCAAGGGGCCGCATATAGATGAAAAATAGGAGGGGGCCAAGGATAGATCCTTGGGAGACACCAGAGGTAACGATGCGGGAGTGGGAAGAGAAACCTTTGCAGGTGATTCTCTGGCTATGATTAGATAGATAAGAATGGAAACAGGCGAGTGCAGTCCCACCCAGCTGGACAACAGTGGAAAGGCGTTGGAGGGGGTTGGAGTGGTCAACAGTGTCAAAGGCTGCAGACAGGTCGAGAAGGAAGAGGAGGGATAGTTTATCTTTGTCACAGTCACAAAGGATATTGTTTGTGACTTTGATGAGAGCCGTTTCGGTACTGTGGCAGGACAGAAACCATATTGGAGGGATTCAAACATGGAGTTCCAGGAAAGATGGGCACGGATTTGGGAGGAGACAACGGCCTAGAAATTCAGTGGGCTGCGCCACCAGTTAGCACCCAAAGAGGGCACTCAGTGGCTTTAGCGCCACTGGCCACGCCTCCCGCGATATTTAGCGGGGCGCTAATGGCGGCGTTAGCTTGTAGCGCTGCGCCGCCACCGATGACGTCATTGGTGTGCGCAGCGCCCCGCTCCCGCCCCGATCGCGATATTTGGTCGCGCCCGCCTCTGTAATGCCGGTCGCAAATCGCGACCGGTTCACAGGGCCTACCTGTGGCAGTAGTGGCGCAAATTAAGGTGGAGGTGCGGGGCGGCCATTTTTTCCGGTGGCCGCCTGCCAGCACCTCCTCGCGCCGCCCTCCCCGGCCTCCTGATCCACCCCCCGGGCAGTGCCGGCTGTGTCCCAAAAGCCCGGCACTTCTCCTCGGTATCGGGCTCTTTTGCTGGCACTCGCGATCGGTGATCGCGCTGGTGCAGGCCCCTCCCCCTTAAGAAGGGGAGGAAGGCCTGCAGTACAGCAGCGCGCCGTGCCACAGCATGCGCTGTGGCACGTAGCGCGGCGATATTCAGTTTGAGCGCCCCACTGAATATCGGGAGGGCGCAAGCGGCTCTGGCCAGAGCGCAAATTCCGGCGCCCAGGCGAGCTTGGCGCCCCCAACGCGGCGCCACCGAATTTTTAGCCCAACATGTTCAAGGACTTTGGAGAGGAAAGGGAGGTTGGAGATGGGGCGGTAGCTTGCAAGGACGGAGGGGTCAAGTGTTTTTTTTGAGGAGGGGTGATGAAGGCAGATTTGAGGGAGAGGGGGATAGTACCTGAGGAGAATGAACCGTTAGCAATGTCAGCCAACATGGGAGCCAGAAAAGGAAGTTGGGTGCTCAGCAGTTTAGTGGGAATAGGGTCAAGGGAGCAGGAAGTGGGTCTCATGGACAAGATAAGCAGGGAGAGGTCAAGAGGGGAGATTGGAGAGAAACTGGAGAAAGATGCGAGTTCAGGGCTAGAGCAGGGGGGAACCTTAGAGGAAGTTTGGCCTGGTGGGCATGGGGAAGGAAGGGATGTGCGAGTTAGGTTGATTGGCTATGATAAATTGACCTTTAGTGTTAGGGGGATTAAATACGTGGGGTTACGGGGATCGGGTGGGATATCATCACAGAAATCACAGAAACCCCACAGTGCAGATAGAGGCCATTTCGGCCCATCGAGCCTGCACCGACACATATCCCACCCGATCCCCATAACCCCTACACCAACACATATCCCACCCTATCCCTGTAACCCCACGTATTTAATCCCCCTAACACTAAGGGTCAATTTATCATAGCCAATCAACCTAACCCGCACATCTTTGGACTGTGGGAGGAAACCGGAGCACCTGGAGGAAACCCACGCAAACACGGGGAGAATGTGCAAACTCCACACAGACAGTCGCCCGAGGCCGGATTCGAACCCGGGTCCCTGGCGCTGTGAGGCAACAGTGCTAACCACTATGCCACCGTGCTGGTGTTGGTGTAGGGGTTACGGGGATCGGGTGGGATATGTGTCGGTGCAGGCTCGATGGGCCAAAATGGCCTCTATCTGCACTGTGGGGTTTCTGTGATTCTGTGATTCTGTGAAGTGGCAGAGGCAGCTGAACAGATGGTCTCAATCTTAGAGGCAAAGAAGTCCATGAGTTCCTCACATTTGTTGTCGGAGGGGAGTGTGGAGGAGACAGGGGAGAGGGGTTTAAGAAGAAGGCTAGCAGTAGAAAATAGTAGCTGGGGGTTATCTTTGCAATCCAGAATGATCCTGGAATAGTGAGCAGTTTTGGCAGACAAGAGTAGGACCCGATAATGCTTTATGTGGTCCAGTCAGATCTGGCGGTGAATGGCTAAAGCAGTTGTCTGCCATATCCGTTCAAGTCTGCGTCCCTTGGACTTCAGGGAGCGAAGGTGTGGGCAGAATCAGGGGGAATGGCCAGTGTGAGAGAGAGTCATGGTTTTAACAGGGACTAGGGCAGCAAAGGTGGCGGCAAGGGTGTGGCTGAGCAGATCGGTAGCTGCAGAAATGTCGTGGTGAATGGAGGGCCAAAGGCTGGAGAGTTGGGATTTCGTAAATGCAGTTGTAAGAGAGTTGGTAAATTTTTTTCCAGGGGCGGACACAGAAGGAAGTAGGGTTGGGTGGGGTAAGGGGGATGTGGGTGGAAAGCGATACAAAGAAGTGGTCAGAGATGGCCTTATCTTCGCTTGACACGGCAGGAGTAGCGAAGCCTTGAGAAATGGCAAGGTCAAAGGGGTGACCTTAAATATGGGTTGGGGAGTTCACATGGAGGGAGAAATTAAGGGAGGATAGGTTGGTTTTCATGGTGAAAACCCTCCTGCCTCCCCTGGACTACAGCAGCTGAGCAGTGGGGGTGTGGGTGGTGGGGGATGTCCTCAGTGCTGGATTCCAAAGTAAATGCAGGCTCGTTCGGCTTACATGGAAACGGGCCACATGTCAAGCAGATTCAACTCTGGGAGTAGAGCCGCATTAAAACTTCCTGGGGCCTCAAGCACCAGCATTCGAGCTCCTCTCCCCCACCCTGCCCACCTCCCCCACTTCACAACACTCTCCCCACTGCCCCCTCCCCGCCCTCCACACAACACTCTCCCCACTGCCCCCTCCCCGCCCTCCACACAACACTCCCCCACCCTGCCCACCTCCCCCACTTCACAACACTCCCCCACCCTGCCCACCTCCCCCACTTCACAACACTCTCCCCACTGCCCCCTCTCCGCCCTCCACACAACACTCCCCCACCCTGCCCACCTCCCCCACTTCACAACATTCCCCCACCCTGCCCACCTCCCCCACTTCACAACACTCTCCCCACTGCCCCCTCCCCGCCCTCCACACAACACTCCCCCACCCTGCCCACCTCCCCCACTTCACAACACTCCCCACCCTGCCCACCTCCCCCACTTCACAACACTCTCCCCACTGCCCCCTCCCCGCCCTCCACACAACACTCCCCCACCCCTGCCCACCTCCCCCACTTCACAACACTCCCCCACCCTGCCCACCTCCCCCCACTTCACAACACTCTCCCCACTGCCCCCTCCCCGCCCTCCACACAACACTCCCCACCCTGCCCACCTCCCCCACTTCACAACACTCCCCACCCTGCCCACCTCCCCCACTTCACAACACCCCCACCCTGCCCACCTCCCCCACTTCACAACACTCTCCCCACTGCCCCCTCCCCGCCCTCCACACAACACTCCCCCACCCTGCCCACCCTCCCCCACTTCACAACACTCCCCACCCTGCCCACCTCCCCCACTTCACAACACTCTCCCCACTGCCCCTCCCCGCCCTCCACACAACACTCCCCCACCCTGCCCACCTCCCCCACTTCACAACACTCCCCCACCCTGCCCACCTCCCCCACTTCACAACACTCCCCCACCCTGCCCACCTCCCCACTTCACAACACCTCCCACTGCCCCCTCCCCGCCCTCCACACAACACTCCCCCACCCTGCCCACCTCCCCACTTCACAACACTTCCCCCACCCTGCCCACCTCCCCCACTTCACAACACTCCCCCACCCTGCCCACTTCACAACACTTTCCCCACTGCCCCCTCCCTGCCCTCCACACAACACTCCCCACCCTGCCCACCTCCCCCACTTCACAACACTCTCCCCACTGCCCCCTCCCCACTTCACAACACTCCCCCACCCTGCCCACCTCCCCCACTTCACAACACTCTCCCCACTGCCCCCTCCCCCACTTCCACAATACTCCCCCACCCTGCCCACCTCCCCCACTTCACAACACTCTCCCCCGCTCCCCCTCCCCCGCCCTCCACACAACACTCCCCCACCCTGCCCACCTCCCCCCACTTCACAACACTCTCCCCACTGCCCCCCTCCCCGCCCTCCATACAACACCCCTCCAGGGATGAGGGACTTCATTTATGTGGAGAGACTGGAGAAACTGGGGTTGCTCTCCTCACAATAGAGGTTAAGGGGAAATTATATCGAGGTACAGGTAGACTATCCCTTATCCGAAAGCCTTGGGACCAGCTGAGTTTCGTTTTTTGTAATTTTTCGGATTTCAGAAGGTATTATTATAAGACTGGGAAATTTGTATTTAATATAAATTTTAAAAGTTCAGACTACCTCTTGCGACTGTTCCGTGTCTCATTCCCCTTCCTGCTTCTCTGGAAAGCCGGATATTGGCTGACTCCTACTAAGCTGGCCCGCAAATCAGGTCGGGAGTCGGGTGAGGGGGGAGAAAAGAATATCGGACGGGCCGTGGTTCAGGTCGGGGGGGGGGTCGTCCGCGGGGGGGTCGGGGGGGAGAAAAGAATATCGGACGGGCCATGGTTTGGGTCGGGTCGGGTTGGGGAGAAAAGAATATCGGACGGGCCGCTGCAGCTATCGGACGGGCCGCTGTATTGTTGGGTTCACTCTCCCGGTACCTCCTTCACACTGCCCGGCTCGGCCTGCAATCTCCTACCCAGGAGGGAACTCTGTGACCCTCTGCCCTGCTCAGCGTAAGTCGTGCGCCACTCTGGTCATGTCGTGCGCACGACTTACGCTGAACGAAAAACTTTCGGTTTTTAGAGGTTTTCGGTTTTCGGAAGTTCGGATAAAGGATAGTCTACCTGTATTCAAATTATGAATGGATTTGATACAGTAAATAATGTGGAACTGTTTCCCGTGGCAGAAGGGGCGGTAACCAGAGGATGCAGATTTAAGGTGATTGGCAAAAGAACGAGGCAACATGAGGAAACATTTTTTTCCACAGCGAGTTGTTGTGATCTGGAACGCGCTGCCTGAAAGGGCGGTGGAAGCAGATTCAATAGTAACTTTTAGAAGGGAATTGGATAAATACTTGAAGTGGTGAAGTTTTACAAGGCTAAGGGGAAAGGGCAGGGGAGTGGGACCAGTTAGATAGCTCTTTCAAAGAGCAGGCACAGGCACAATGGGCGAATTGCCTCCTTCTGTGGTGTGAGATTCTATGATAGGTGCAGACAAGTGAAAGGAGCAGCCCAGTGCCTGAGCTCCGGTCAGAGACACCGGCTCTATGCCAGATGGTAACTGCAGGTGTCCGTGCAGCAGACCCCACAGCTCAGCACCTCCCTGTAAGCCAACCCACACCCTGACAAGACAGGTCCCCAGTGTCCTTGTCGGGTAGGCGTGCTGGGGCCTGCAGAAATGGCTTGGTGGCATTTTGGAGGCTGTGAGCAACCAGGCAATGGTGACACCTACAGAATGGGGTGCTGGCTGCGATTGTGATGGTTCACATGGTTAGTCAGGGGCTCGCAGATCTTAGAGAAGCTGCCGCAGTTCCTTTGGGAAGAGCAGCTGTGCCATAGGGAGAGGGAAGAGCTCGCAAGATAGGAAATGTGCAGCGAGGGAAGAAGGAAAGCAGGCTAGGGAAGAAATTATGGTAGTGGTCACCGATAAAATAGAGGTGTGAAAATCACAGCGAAAGAAAAAGGGAAATTTAAGGAAAAGATGTTGAAGTAAGGTTGGAAGGACAGCAGCAAAATTGATATATTTTTAAATTGACAATGAAATTCCAGTAATATTGGTCCCACCAAGTAATTACGGATTAACATTGCTCGGCGCTGGGGAACTGATATTGGGCTGTGGAGGTCCCTTTGCGACTAAAATCTTTACCGAGGCCCCCGTTTTTGTACATACATTAAAAAATAAAATGAATCAGATTTCAGTGGAGTGGCGTTTAATTAAAAAAAACAAAAGGAATCAGGTCAGGTCTCGGAGGCTCGCTGTTTAATGAAAGCAGGACAGCAAGCATCCATCCAGAGGCGCACCTGTGTTGATCCAGGTGGCAGCCAAGTGTGCTGAGGGCAACATTCATCACAAATAGACGAGATACAGGGAGGAGGAAAACAGCAAGTGGGCACATTTTACATGAACATGGAGAATTCTAGCAACTTGCAGCAGTCCATGTCAGCATCTGAGAGAGAAGATCAATTATCGTTAGGCGAGAGGTTTCACCTTCAACAACTCCTTGCACTGATACAGCGCCTTTAACATAGTAAAACATCCCAAGGTACTTCACAGGAGCCCCATAAGGAGATATTAGGGCAGATGACCAAAAGCTTGGTCAAAGAGATAGGTTTTAAGGAGCGTCTTAAAGGAGGAAAGAGAGGTAGAGAGGTTTAGGGAGAAAATTTCAGAGCTTAGGGACTCAGCAGCTGAAGGCACGGCCGCCAATGGTGGAGCAATTAAAATCAGGGATGCTCAAGAGGTGAGAATTTGAGGAGCGCAGAGATCGCGGAGGCTTGTAGGGCAGGAGGAGATTACAGAGATAGGGAGGGGCGAGGCCATAGAGGGATCTGAAAACAAGAATGAGAATTTTAAAATTGAGGCGTTACTCAACCGGGAGCCAATGTAGGTCAGCGAGCACAGGGGTGATGGGGTGAACGGCACTTGGTGCGAGTTAGGACACGGGCAGCCGAGTTTTGGATGACCTCAAGTTAATGATAGGGTGGAACGTGGGAGGCCAGCCAGGAGTGCGTTGGAATAGTCGAGTCTAGAGGTAACAAAGGCATGGATGAGGGTTTCAGCAGCGGATGAGCTGAGGCGGGGCGGAGACGGGCGATGTTACAGAGGTGGAAATAGGCGCTCTTAGTGATGGCGTGGATATGTGGTCAGACACCAATGTTGCAAACAGCCTGGTTCAGCCTCAGATAGTTGCCAGGGATGGAGTCGGTGGCTAGGGAATGGAGTTTGTGGCGGGGACAGAAGACACTGGCTTCAGTCTTCCCAATATTTAGTTGGAGCAAATTGCTCATCCGGTACTGGATGTCGGACAAGCAATCTGACAATTTAGAGATGGCGGAGGGATCGAGAGAGGTGATGGTGAGGTAAAGCTGGGCGCTGTTAGTGTACATATGCAACTTGACGACTTTTCGAATGAGTCCAACGGCAACATGTTCCCGTAAAGGTCAAGGGTGGGACCAACAAGCCCAGGGAACCCTGGATGTCAAGGGATATACGAGGCTTTTGGCAGATACAAAGGACTAAAAACAGTGGAAGCCCTAGAGGAGTATAGAAAGTGCAGGGGGGGTACTTAAAAAAGAAATTAGGAGAGGGAAGAGGGGGCATGAAATAACACTGGCGGGCAAAATAAAGGAAAATCCCAAGGTGTTTTATAAGTATACTAGCTGGAGTGCCCGGTGGTGCCGAGGGTTTTTTGAGGGCATGTTGTTGTTGGAAGAGAAAGAGAGAGACTGGGGGGAGAAGAGAGAGACTGGGGGGGAGAGAGCGACTGGGGGGAAGAGAGAGAAAGAGAGAGAGACTGGGGGGAAGAGAGAGAGAGAGAGAGACTGGGGAAAGAGAGAGAGAGAGACTGGGGGGAAGAGAGAGAGACTGGGGGGAAGAGAGAGAGAGAGACGGGGGAGTGAGAGAGAGAGAGACTGGGGGGAGAGAGGGAGAAGAGAGAGACGGGGGAGAAGAGAGAGACGGGAGGAGAGAGAGAGACAGGGGGGAAGAGGAGAGATGGGGGAAGAGAGAGACGGGGGGAGAAGAGAGGGACGGGGAGAAGAGAGAGACGGGGGGAAGAGAGAGACGGGGGGAAGAGAGAGACGGGGGGAAGAGAGAGAGAGAGAAGAGAGAGAGACTGGGGGAGAAGAGAGAGATGGGGGAAGAGAGAGAGAGAGAGACTGGGGGGAGAAGAGAGAGACGGGGGAGAAGAGAGAGACGGGGGGGGGGAAGAGAGAGAGAGAGACTGCTGGATTTAGTTTGGGATTAGCCTGGAGAGAGAGGGGGGGAAAGGAACGCCTCAGGTCTGGCCCGATGGACCCCTGCGAAGGAAGGAAGGAAGGAAGGAAGAAGGCGAGCTCTCCCTCCCTCTCCCACCCCCTCACTCTTTCCCTCCCTCACCCTCTCTCTCTCCCACCCCCCGTCTCTCCCTGCTTTACTCTCTCTCCCTCCCTCCCCTCTCCTCTCCCTCCCTGCCCCTCTCCTCAACCCCCCCTCCCTCCCCCTCTACTCTCCCTCCCTCCCCTCTCCTCACCCTCCCTCCCCCTCTCCTCAACCCACCGTCCCCCTCTCCTCTCCCTCCCTCCCCCTCTCTCCCTCCCTGCTTTACTCTCTCTCCCTCCCTCTCCCTCTCTCCCTCCCCTCTCCCTCTCTCCCTCCCCCTCTCCTCTCCCTCCCTCCCCCTCTCTTCTCCCTCCTTCCCCTCTCCCTCTCCCTCCCCTCTCCCTCTCCTCCCCTCTCCTCTCCCTCCCCCCTCTCCTCTCCCTCCCCCCTCCTCTCCCTCCCCCTCTCCTCTCCTCCCCCCTCTCCTCTCCCCTCCCCCCCTCTCCTCTCCCTCCCCCCCCTCTCTCTCCCTCCCTCCCCTCTCCTCTCCCTCCTCCCCTCTCCTCTCCTCTCCTCCCCCTGTCTCTCCTGCGGTGACCCGAAGCCCCCGTGTGCGGATCAGCGCCTCAGGGCTGGCTGGTGCGCTGCCTAGCGCAGTGAGGCCCCGGCCAGACTCAGCTTAGCTCAGGTCACGCTCCCGGGCCGCCGCCAACGTCCACGCGCGCGCTGTCTCCCGCCCGCCAGCATTTACCAAGATGACGGTGATGGCTACGCTCAGCTCGAGTCCCCGCCCCGCCAGCCCTTTACCAAGATGGCGGCGATCACGGGGCTGGTCCAGCGGGACAGGCGGTGCCTTAGCTCGGGCGTGGCTGGCGAGGAGAGGCCGAGGCTTCGAGGCCTGAGGGCCTGCAGGCAGCTCATCCACCGCCGAGTGGGGGAAAGCCCGAGTCCCCTTTGCAAAAGGATTTTTTTTTCTTTTAAAACCACCTTTTTTTTTCGCTGGAAATCTATATTTCAAAATAAACACACAGAAAGTGGGAAAAATAAATCAATAGTTAGGAATCAAGATGGCGGCCACTCACCTCAGCTCAGAAGGATTAGGCCCGCCCACATACGCAATGAACCGCCCCCCGTGACTCACCGATTGGTCAACCATCAGGTTAATCCCCTGTACGATTGGTCAACCATTAGGTTAATCCCCTGTATGATTGGTCAACCATCACGTCACTCAACGCTAATGAGTAGAATTTTGCCATTTTTTGAAACTTTTTTGTATACTGTCCGAACAATTTCTGTCTGACCAAAAAGTAAATATGCCTATTAGACTCCCCTAATGATAAGCTTTCTTTTGATATAACATGCGTGTAGTTACGCTCTATAACTTTTGAGTGTATAAGCGGACAGACAGACAGACAGACAGACAGACAAACCAACCACTTTATATATATAGAAAACAGATTAAGGGCATGAGGATAACCAGGGAAAGAGTAGGGCCCATTAGGGACCAAAGTGGCAATCTGTGTGTAGAGCCAGAAGATGTAGGTGGGGTTTTAAATGAATATTTTGCATCTGTGTTCACTATGGAGAAGGACGATGTAGGCATAGAAATCAGGTAGGGGGATTGTGATATACTTGAACAAATTAGTATTGAGAGGGAGGAGGTACTAGAGGTTTTAGCGGGCTTAAAAGTGGATAAATCCCCAGGCCCAGACGAGATGCATCCCAGGCTGCTGTGTAAGGCAAGGGAAGAGATTGCAGGGGCTCTGACACAAATTTTCAGAACCTCTCTGGCCACAGGGGAGGTGCCAGAGGACTGGAGAACAGCTAACATAGTACAGTACCATTATTCAAGAAGGGTAGTAGGGATAAACCAGGGAATTACAGGCCAGTGAGCCTAACATCAGTGGTAGGGAAATTATGGGAAAAAATTCTGATGGACAGAATTAGTCTCCACTTGGAGAGGCAAAGATTAATCAAGAATAGTCAGCATGGCTTTGTCAGGGGGAGATCATGTCTGACCAATTTGATTGAATTTTTCGAGGGGGTGACTAGGTGTGTGGATGAGGGTAGTGCAGTTGATGTGGTCTACATGGACTTCAGTAAGGCTTTTGACAAAGTCCCGTATGGGAGACTGGTCAAGAAGGTAAGAGCCCATGGGATCCAGGGCAATTTGGCACATTGGATCCAAAATTGGCTTAGTGGCAGGAGGCAGAGAGTGATGGTCGAAGGTTGTTTTTGTGACTGGAAGCCTGTGTCCAGTGGTGTACCGCAGGGATCGGTGCTGGGTCCTTTGCTGTTTGTAGTGTACATTAATGATTTAGATATGAATGTAGGAGGTATGATCAGTAAGTTCGCAGATGACACGAAAATTGGGGGAGTGTTAAATAGCGAGGAGGGAAGCCTCAGGCTACAGGACGATATAGACAGGTTGGTCAGATGGGCAGAACAGTGGCAAATGGAATTTAACCCTGAAAAGTGTGAGGTGATGCATTTTGGGAGGACTAACAAGGCAAGGGAATACACAATGAATGGTAGGACCCTAGGATGGACAGAGGATCAGAGGGACCTTGGTGTGCATGTACATAGATCCCTGAAGGCAGCACGACAGGTAGGTAAGGTGGTTAAAAAGGCATATGGGATACTTGCCTTCATTAGCCGAGGCATAGAATATAAGAGCAGGGAGGTTATGGCGGAGCTGTACAAAACGTTAGTTAGGCCACAGCTGGAATACTGTGTGTAGTTCTGGTCGCCACACTATAGGAAGGATGTGATTGCATTGGAGAGGGTGCAGAGGAGATTCACCAGGATGTTACCTGGGCTGGAGCGCTTCAGCTATGAAGAAAGACTGGGCAGGCTGGGGTTGTTTTCCTTAGAGCAGAGAAGGCTGAGGGGGGATCTGATTGAGGTGTACAAAATTATGAGGGGCATAGATAGGGTAGATAGAAAGGAACTTTTCCGCTTAGTAGAGGGGTCAATAACCAGGGGGCATAGATTTAAGGTAAGGGGCAGGAGGTTTAGAGGGGATTTGAGGAAGAACTTTTTCACCCAGAGGGTGGTTGGAATCTGGAACTCACTGCCTGAAAGGGTGGTAGAGGCAGGAACCCTCACAACATTCAAAAAGCATTTGGATGAGCACTTGAAATGCCATAGCATACAAGGCTACGGACCAAATGCTGGAAAATGGGATTAGAATAGATAGAGCTTGATGGCCGGCGCGGACGCGATGGGCCGAAGGGCCTCTTTCTGTGCTGTATAACTCTATGGCCTAGAAATTCAGTATCGCCCCATTTGGGGTGCTAGTCCTGGCGAAGCAGAAAGTTTAGCGCCAGGCGCAATTTAGCGCCACCTCGCACGATATTGGGTTGCAGCGCCCCTGAAGGTGATTGCAGCGCTAAATCAGGCACTGCACGCTACACTTAAGGCGCTAACTCGGCGGCACAACCCAATTTCGCCGCGGCGGGGCACAGCGCAGGTGCTGTCAATAATCACTTTCCCCGAGACACACTGGCGCCAGACAGCTCTTAAAGGGGCGGGTCAATTAGGATCACCAGACACAACACTTCCTTGCAGGCCTTAAATTCGGCGTTAACTTACCTGTGGCGCTCCAGCCTAGCAAGACATGGAGAGGGTGAGGCAGAGGGCGGAGTGCTTCACAGATCGGGCACTCAGAGCTTTGGATGGCGCTGTGGAGCGCCGGCGTGCTGTTTTGTACCCTGAGGATGGGAGGAGGCGTCATCAAGCCGATTACCGGCGAGCTTGGAGTGAGGTTGCCACCAGAGTGACCTCCAGCAGCGTGGCGCCCAGGTCTCCAGTGCAGTGCAGAAAGAAGTTCAACGACCTCACTCGGGTCGTTAGGGTGAGTGCCTTTTCCACAACCATCTTCCTCCCTCCATCTGCACCTGACTTTATGGCCAGAGGGTGCACGAATCCCCAAAGGCCATCTGTCAGCCAGCACCCATGGCCCTTTCACAAAACACACGCACATGCAGCTCAGTGCATGATGTAAGGGCTATTCAACCATGGCGGGCATGTAATGTCAGCTCAGTGCATGATGTAAGGGCTATTCCACCATGGGGGGCATGTAAAGTCAGCTCAGTGCATGATGTAAGGGCTATTCAACCATGGGGGGCATGTAAAGTCAGCTCAGTGCAGCATGTTTCATCATAGGGCCTGATGAAAGGGTGGAACTGAAAGAAATCAGTATTTGTAGGGAAATGGTGTTAGGAAAATTGATGGGACTAAAGGCCGATAAATCCCCAGGGCCTGATAATCTACATGCCAGGGTACTTAAGAAAGTGGCCCTAGAAATAGTAGATGCATTGCTGGTCATCTTCCAGAACTCGATGGACTCTGGAACAGTACCCATGGATTGGAGGGTAGCTAATGTTACCCCACTATTCAAAAAAGGTGGTCGAGAAAAAGCGGGTAATTATAGACCGGTAAGCCTGGCATCGGTAGTGGGGAAAATGCTAGAATCTATTATAAAAGATGTAATAGCAGAGCACTTGGTAAGCAGTGACAGGATCGGACAAAGTCAACATGGATTTACAAAAGGTAAATCATGCTTGACTAATCTACTGGAATTTTTTGAGGATGTAACTGGTAAAATAGATAAGGGAGAACCAGTGGATTTGGTGTATTTGGACTTTCAGAAGGCTTTCGATAAGGTCCCACATAAGAGATTAGCGTGCAAAATTAAGGCACATGGGATTGGGGGCAAGGTATTGACTTGGATAGAGAACTGGTTGGCGGACAGAAAGCAAAGAGTTGGAATAAACGGGTTGTTTTCCGAGTGGCAGGCAGTGACTAGTGGGGTACCGCAAGGATACTGTTGAGGGGGATGACTTACCAGAGGAAGGCAGCAGCAGCCAACTTCCTGGCACCAGGGGTGCTTCTGCTGCTCAGGAAGGGAGGAAAAAGAGTGGGAGAGCAATAGTGGTAGGGGATTGTATCGTAAGGGGTACAGATAGGCGTTTCTGTGGCCGTAGACGTGACTCCAGGATGGTTTGTTGCCTCCCTGATGCCAGGGTCAAGAATGTCACTGAGCGGCTTCAGGGCATTCTGAAGGGGGAGGGTGAACAGTCAGAGGTCGTGGTTCACATTGGGACCAATGACATGGGTAGGAAGAGGGATGAGGTCCTGCAGCAAGAATTTAGGGAGCTAGGTAGCAGATTAAAGAGCAGGACCTCAAAGGTTGTAATCTCTGGATTACTCCCGGTGCAACGTGCTAGTGAGTATAGGAATAGGAGGATAGAGCAGATGAATGCGTGGCTAAAGAGTTGGTGCAGGAGGGAGGGCTTTAGTTTCCTGGATCACTGGGCCTGCTTCTGGGAAAGGTGGGACTTGTACAAGTCGGACGGGTTGCACCTGAACCAGAGCGGGACAAATATCCTTGCAGGGAGGTTTGCTAGCACTGTTCGGGGGGGTTTAAACTAAAATGGCAGGGGGTTGGGAACCTGAGCAGGGAGACAGAGGAAAGGGAAACAGGGATAAAAGCAAAAGATAGGAAGGAGAAAAACAAAAGTGGCAGTCAGAGAAATCAACGGTTTAAATCAAACGTGGCCACAGTAAATAATAATTCTAATAGGTCTAAGTGCGTTAAAAAAACAAGCCTGAAGGCTTTGTGTCTTAATGCGAGGAGCATTTGTAATAAGGTGGACGAATTGGCTGCGCAAGTAGATGTAAACGAATATGATTTGGTTGGGATTACGGAAACGTGGCTCAAGCATGGCCAAGACTGGGAACTCAACATCCAGGGGTATTCGATATTCAGGAAAGATAGGCAAAAAGGAAAGGGAGGTGGGGTAGCATTACTGGTTAAAGAAGGGATTAATACAATTGTAATGAAGGATATTAGCTCTGATGATGTGGAATCTGTATGGGTAGAATTGAGAAATACTAAGGGGAAAAAAACATTAGTGGGAGTGGTATATAGACCTCCCAACAGTAAGGCGGAGGTTGGGGATGGCATTAAAAGGGAAATTAAAGAAGCGTGCAATAAGGGCACAGCAGTCATCATGGGTGACTTTAATCTACATATAGATTGGGCCAACCAAATTAGTAACAATGCTGTGGAGAAGGAATTCCTGGAGTGTTTACGGGATGGTTTCCTGGACCAATATGTTGAGGAACCCACCAGAGAATCAGGCCATCTTAGACTGGGTATTATGTAACGACAAAGGATTAATTAGCAATCTTGTTGTACGAGGCCCCTTGGGTCGGAGCGATCATAATATGATCGAATTCTTCATTAAGATGGAGAATGAAGTAGTTGACTCAGAGACTAGGGTCCTCAATTTAAATAAAGGAAACTACGATGGTCTGAGGAGCGAGTTGGGTAGGATTGATTGGGGAATGGCACTCAAAGGGTTGACAGTGGATAAGCAATGGCAAACATTCAAAGACCGAATGGATGAGCTACAGAATTTGTTCATCCCAGTTTGGCATAAAAATAAAACAAAAAAGGTGACTCAACCGTGGCTAACAAGGGAAATTAGGGATAGCATAAGATCCAAGGAGACGACATATAAATTGGCCAGAAAAAGCAATAATCCTGAGGATTGGGAGCAGTTTAGGATTCAACAAAGGAGGACAAAGGGATTAATTAAGAAAGGGAAAATAGAATATGAGAGTAAGCTTACAGGGAACATAAAAACTGACTGTAAAAGCTTTTATAGATATGTGAAGAGAAAAAGATTGGTGAAGTCAAGCGTAGGTCCCTTGCTGTCAGAATCGGGGGAATTTATAATGGGAAACAAAGAAATGGCAGACCAACTAAATTCATACTTTGGTTCTGTCTTCACAATGGAGGACACAAATAACCTCCCAGAGATGCCGGGGAACATAGGGCCTGATGAAAGGGTGGAACTGAAAGAAATCAGTATTTGTAGGGAAATGGTGTTAGGAAAATTGATGGTACTAAAGGCCGATAAATCCCCAGGGCCTGATAATCTACATCCCAGGGTACTTAAGGAAGTGGCCCTGGAAATAGTAGATGCATTGCTGGTCATCTTCCAGAACTCGATAGACCCTGGAACAGTACCCATGGATTGGAGGGTAGCTAATGTTACCCCACTGTTCAAAAAAGGTGGTTGAGAAAAAGCGGGGAATTATAGACCGGTAAGCCTGACATCGGTAGTGGGGAAAATGCTAGAATCTATTATAAAAGATGTAATAGCAGAGCACTTGGTAAGCAGTGACAGGATCGGACAAATTCAACATGGATTTACAAAAGGTAAATCATGCTTGACTAATCTGCTGGAATTTTTTGAGGACGTAACTGGTAAAATAGATAAGGGAGAACCAGTGGATGTGATGTATTTGGACTTTCAGAAGGCTTTTGATAAGGTCCCGCATAAGAGATTAGCCTGCAAAATTAAGGCACATGGGATTGGGGGCAAGGTATTGACTTGGATAGAGAACTGGTTGGCGGACAGAACGCAAAGAGTTGGAATAAACGGGTTGTTTTCCGAGTGGCAGGCAGTGACTAGTGGGGTACTGCAAGGATCAGTCCTAGGACCCCAGCTCTTCACAATATATATTAATGTTCTGGACGAGGGAATTGGATGTAATATCTCCAAATTTGCAGACGACACAAAGCTGGGTGGGAGGGTAAGCTGTGAGGAGGATGTCGTGAAACTCCAGTACGATTTGGACAGATTGGGTGATTGGGCAGAAACATGGCAAATGCACTATAATGTGGATAAATGTGAGGTTATCCACTTTGGTGGCAAAAACAGGAAGGCAGATTATTATTTGAATGGCAATAGATTGGGAGAAGGAGAAGTGCAAAGAGACCTGGGTGTTCTTGTGCACCAGTCGCTGAAGGTAAGCATGCAGGTGCTGCAGGCGGTTAAGAAGGCAAATGGTATGTTGGCCTTTGTAGCAAGAGGGTTCGAGTACAGGAACAAGGATGTCTTGCTACAGTTGTACAGGGCCTTGGTGAGACCGCACCTTGAGTACTGTGTGCAGTTTTGGTCCCCTTACCTGACGAAGGACGTTCTTGCCATGGAAGGAGTGCAGCGAAGATTCACCAGGCTGATACCTGGGATGGCAGGAATGACGTATGAGGAGAGATTGTGTCGATTGGGCTTATACTCACTGGAGTTTAGAAGATTGAGAGGGGATCTCATCGAAACCTATAAAATTCTGTCAGGCCTGGACAGACTAGATGCAGGAAGGATGTTTATGATGTCCGGGGAGTCCAGAACCAGGGGTCATTGTCTAAGGATAAGGGGTAAGCCATTTAGGACTGAAATGAGGAGGAATTTCTTTACCCAGAGAGTGGTGAACCTGTGGAATTCTCTGCCACAGAGGGCGGTGGAGGCCAGTTCATTAAATATATTCAAAAAAGAGTTGGATATATTTCTTAAGGCTAAAGGGATCAAGGGATATGGGGAGAAGGCAGGGACAGGGTACTGAATTTGAATGATCAGCCATGATCTCATTGAATGGCGGAGCAGGCTCGAAGGGCCGAATGGCCTACTCCTGCTCCTATCTTCTATGTTTCTATGTTTCTATGTTCCCGTCCTTTCTCCTGCAGGTGAAGCTGGCGAGGAACCGGAGGGAACAAATCCGCACCGGTGGAGGCCGGCCTAAGCTGCACATCCTCACCGAGCTGGAGGAGAGAGTCCAGATGATTCTGGGAAGCCGGATGACTGGTCCTGTCACCTCTGGAGTTGCCGACCCCATAGTGCACAGCGATGGTAAGGTTATCACCTTTCTGATCTCTCTCCTACCACTTGTTCCCTCCACCAGCATGATTTTTCACTGTCGAACCACTACAGTACATTGCAGCACTCATGCCTCCCTCGCTGCCACCCTGTCCTCACGCTAAAGCCACTCCTGTACCTCCCTGCTTTCAGATGCTGATTCGCCAGGTGAGGAGGCGGGCCCTCAAGCTGCCACTGTGAGTGACTCTGGAGGCGACGAGCAGGAGGAAGCCGGACCATGCCAAACACCCTCAGGTGAGCCAGCACATCGGCAGACTGGGGGCACAACTTCCCTGGAGGGGAGCGGGGGGGACAGCTCTGAGGAGGAACCAACTCCAGGCACCAGCGGGCTGCAGCAACGCAGGGGGGGGTAGGGAAGCTCGGGGGCCGTCTCCCCGGAGGGCGAGTCAGGCCGCCAGTGCTGCTGCACAGAGCGCAGAGGAGGTGCGTCTCCTCGCAGAAATGAGCGCCCAGGCTGGGCTCAGGCACACTGAGCTCATGGCTGCATTGGCAAGGTTGCCTGAAACCATCGAGACACTGGCGAGGAGTGTCCAAGACTTCGGCGCAGCACAGGCCCGGAGTGCGCAGATGGAAAGGACTGTCCAGGGCTTCAGCGAAGCAATGGCACCTGCCACGAAAGTGCTGACTGCTGCCACGCAGTCACTCGCTGGTCTCCTGCATACGCAGATTGAGGCCACGCGAGCACTGACTGCTGCCACCCTCGATGGCTCAGGCAGGATTACCCGGGGCCCTCACAGCACCACAGCAGGCCAGCAATCTGTGCTCCATCAGATTGCTCCGGATGCTGAAGTGCTGCCCCGTGGGAGTGCCAGTGTGTTGGTTGAGCAGGGAGTTGCTGTCTCTGGCGAGATGACAGCATTCCTGCTGCCTCCACTGCAGCTGCCACCACCTGCAGGTCAGACTGCTTCCACCCATGCACAGGTGGAGCAGTCAGCAGCCGGGCCCTCTAGGCCTAGAGGTCGTCCAGGCCGCCCCTCAGGGGCATCTGCGCTCAAGGACAGTCAGCAGGCCTCCCCCAGCCTTGCTGCAGCCACTGGGGTGACATTAAGGAGGAACTGCAGGGAGGGAAGGGGCCAGACCCGAAAGAGACCAAGATCACCATCAGGGGGCAACCAGTAAAGGGTGCTGATGAAGCCTCTGCTGAGTTGGAATCAAGGCCAAGGAAGATGGTATGATTGTTATTTATGTTTTGGGCAGCCTCCCAGGTGTGAGAGTGACTAATGTGTCAGTGTGTTAGTTTTGCTTTCTGTTGCTATTGCTTTTTAATGTTGGAAGGAAGCACTTTTTGTTTAATGAAACACTTTATTCATTTACAATGGCCATGTCTGCTATTTACATGCATATTGCCCTTCACAGGCTTGGGGGTATGAGGGCGGTTCCATTCCTGTTCTTGAAATGGCAACAAGCATTCCGTGAGAGGGGCCTAGAAGCGACTTCTGATTAGCCTCTGGCGCACGGCCCTTGCAGTTAGTACCTCCCTCCCATCTTGGTCCTCCTCCTCCTCCTCCTCTGCTGGTGCTCCAATGTCTGCTGGCAATGGCTGGGTACATAGGATAGCCAAGTTATGCAGCATGCAACAAACAACCACGAAGTGCGAGACTTGTGATGTGCCTCAATGAATCCGAGACTCGACGTTAACGGAGCAAAGCAAGGCTTTTATTAACTCAGAAAGTAATACACATTGGAGAAGTGTTTCTCATCCAGAGATCTGCTGTACTGCTGTGAGACACGCTGGGGCTTGCTTAAGTAGGGGACAGGTATGGGCGGAGCCCTACACACAATACAATACAGGTAAGGAAATGAAACTGAAACTAAACTAAACACAGGGAATACAGTGCCTGATGAATGGCATATTTCATCACATTCACCCCTTCTACAGATTTAGTCTGTTCGGGGGTTTGATAGTCCTCTGTGACCGACGTAGCTGTTGTGGTGCCGCGGGTGTCGGCTGGGTGTCCCCGGTGGCCTCCTGGGTCTCTGCCGGGGGCGCCGCCAGGGTTGTTGAAGGGGTAGTTGGTGGGGGCACCGTTGGTCGATGTTCTTCCGGGGGTGGTGAAAGGATAGTGGGTGGGTAAGAATTGCTGTGATCGTTGTTGCTGTTGTTGTCGTGGTTGTTGTCGTTACCGGCTGGGGCGACGTCTTTTATGGACACGGTGTCCTCCCTTCCATCGGCGTGCCGGACATACGCGTATTGGGGGTTGGCGTGGAGTAGGTGCACTGACTCCACGAGGGGGTCCGTCTTGTGGCCCCTCACATGCCTTCGTACAAATACCGGACCTGGGGTGGAGAGCCATGACGGCATGGATACGCCTGAGGTGGATTTCCGGGGAAAGACAAACATTCGTTCATGAGGCGTGGCATTAGTGGCAGTACACAATCGCGACCGTATCGAATGGAGCACATCTGGGAGGACTTCCTGCCAGCGGGAGATAGGGAGGCCCTTGGTCCTTAGAGCTAGAGTGACTGCTTTCCATACTGTCCCGTTCTCTCGCTCCACCTGGCCGTTACCCTGGGGGTTGTAGCTGGTGGTACGGCTCGTGGCGATCCCCCTGGACAGCATGTACTGGCGTAGCTCTTCACTCATGAAGGACGCCCCCCTATCCGTATGGATGTAGCTTGGCATACCGAACAGGCAGAACAGGCTGTTGAGGCATTTAATGACCGTGGCGCTGGTCATGCCTGGGCAGGGGAAGGCGAATGGGAAACGGGAGTACTCGTCCACAATGTTCAGGAAGTAAACATTGCGGTCGACTGACGGGAGGGGGCCCTTGAAATCTAAGCTGAGCCGCTCAAAGGGCCGTGTAGCTTTGATTAAGTGTGCTCTATCTGGGCGGTAGAACCGAGGCTTGCACTCAGCGCAAGTGCGGCAGTTCCTGGTCAGAGACCGAACGTCCTCAATCGAGTAGGGTAAGTTGCGGGACTTTATGAAGTGGAACAGCCGTGTGACCCCTGGGCGGCAGAGGTCGTTGTGGAGGGTCTGTAGCCGATCCCCGGTGGCGCTGGCACATATCCCTCGTGAGAGGGCGTCGGGGGATTCGTTAAGGGCCCCTGGCCGGTAAATGATGTCATACTCGAAGGTGGAGAGCTCGATCCGCCACCTAAGAATCTTATCATTTTTAATCTTCCCCCTCTGTTTATTATTGAACATAAACGCTACCGACCGCTGGTCGGTAAGTAGGGTGAAGCGTTTGCCGGCTAGGTAGTGCCGCCAGTGGCGCACTGCCTCCACGATGGCTTGGGCCTCCTTTTCCACGGAGGAGTGTCTGATCTCAGGCCGTTGGAGGGTCCTCGAGAAGAAAGCTACGGGCCGCCCCGCCTGGTTGAGGGTGGCCGCCAAGGCAAAGTCAGACGCATCACTTTCCACTTGAAAGGGAGTGTTCTCGTCCACTGCCTGTAGCGTGGCCCGCTCAATATCCTGCTTAATGCTTTTGAAGGCGGCGTGGGCCTCAGCAGAGAGCGGAAAAGAGGATGCTTTCAAGAGGGGGCGGGCTTTGTCGGAGTAGTTGGGGACCCATTGGGCATAATAAGAAAATAACCCCAGGCACCTTTTCAGGGCTTTGGGAGTGTTGGGCAGAGGGAGCTCCTGTAGGGGGCGCAATCGGTCGGGGTCTGGTCCGATTTCCCCATTCTCCACCACGCTGCCTAGTATGCAGAGGCGCGTGGTGTTGAAAACGCACTTGTCCTCGTTGTAAGTGAGGTTGAGTTTTTGTGCGGTTTTCAGGAACCTCTCAAGGTTCGAGTCGTGATCCTGCTGGTTGTGACCGCAGATGGTGACGTTGGCGAGGTAGGGGAAGGTTGCCTGCAAGTGGTGGTCATCGACCATGCGGTCCATCTCCCTCTGGAAGACCGAGACCCCATTCGTCACCCCAAAGGGGACTCTGAGGAATTGGTAGAGGCGTCCGTTCGCCTCGAAGGCGGTGTACGGGCGGTCCTCTGGTCTGATAGGGAGCTGGTGGTACGCTGACTTGAGGTCGATGGTGGAGAACACCCGGTATTGGGCGATTTGGTTCACCATCTCGGATATGCGGGGTAGTGGGTAGGCGTCTAGCTGGGTGTATAGATTAGCCGTCTGGCTATAATCTATCACCATCCGCTTCTTCTCGCTACCCCTCACCACCACCACTTGGGCGCGCCACGGGCTGTTGCTGCGTTCGATAATGCGCTCCTTCAGGAGCCTGTCTACCTCGGTCGCGATAAACCGCCTGTCCTCCCAGCTGTACCTCCTGCTTTTGGTCGCTATTGGCCGGCAGTTGGGAGTAAGGTTCGCGAATAGCGAAGGCGGCTTTACCTTCAGGGTAGCCAGACCGCACACTGTGAGGGGCGGCTGGGACCCACCGTAATTGAGCGTGATGCTTTGGTGGTGGCACTGGAAATCCAGGCTCAAGATCACGCTCGCACATAGATTCTTCATGATTAGTAATTTAAAATTATCGTATACAGTTCCGTTAACGGACAATTGTACCGCGCAGTAACCCATAATGGTCGATGTCTGGGTTTTATCAGCCATAGAGATGGTGCCCCGAGCAGGGACCACCGTTAGAGAGAGTTGTTGTGCTAGTTCAGGGTGGATAAAACTCTCCGTGCTTCCAGTCAATTAAACATTTAACCCCGCACCCGTTTACCTCGATGTCCACCATTGATTTGGATAGCGGGTGCGGTCTGGTCTGGTCCACTGTGGCCGATGCCACTGTAGGGCCCTGATCGAGACAAGATGGCGTCCACGCTGTCTGCTCACAAGATGGCGGACCCCACGAGGTCGGGCAAGATGGCGTCCAAGATGGCCGCTCCCACGGCGCACACGCGGCGGTGGCGGGTTTTCCAGCGGGGTTCCCTCTGCACGCCTTCCCGAAGTGCCCCTTCTTACCGCACTTAAAGCAGGTGGTGCCTTTCGCCGGGCACAGGTTTCTGATGTGCTTCGGCTGCCCGCAAAAGTAGCAGTTGGGGCCCCGACGCGTCGCGGCTGTCGTAGGGCTTCTGGGGGGAGAGCGGGGCCCCGACGGTGTCGGGCTGCCGGGCGGGGAAGATGCCTTCCAAGATGGCGGCGCCCTTGGTGCACACGTGGTGGCGTGGGCGGCGCTGGCCGAAGAGTAGGCGTCCGAGTTTCTCTGGGCCACATCCAGGGATCGCGCTGTGTCCACAGCCTGTTTCAGGTCCAATCCCGTTTTTTCCAGTAGTCTCTGCCGGATGTAAGTGGAGCTGAGGCCTGCGATAAAGGCATCACGAACAAGCTCGTCAGTGTACACTGCGGCTTTTACATCTTGGCACTTGCAGTCTTTGCCAAGCGTTTTCAGGGTGACTAGGAACTCATCCAGCGATTCCCCAGGTCGCTGTGTGCGAGTAGCGAGCAGATGCCTAGTGTACACCTCGTTCGTAGGCTGCTGGTAATGCACCTTTAGGATGTCGCAGGCGGCCGGGTACGTGTCGGCATCTTGGATGAGGGGGTAAACCCGGTGGCTTACCCAATTCCGCAGGATTCCGAGTTTCATACTCTCAGCGTCCGTAGCGCCTGTGATGGCTGCGGAATTGTCCAGGAAGAAATCCATACACTTAAACCAGTGTCCGAATTGTGCCGATGCGTCCGAAGCATGCGGGTCCAAATCCAAACGTTCGGGCTTCAAGAGTTGGTCCATTGCGTTGAAAATTGAGTTAATAAAATTGATGTGCCTCAATGAATCCGAGACTCGACGTTAACGGAGCAAAGCAAGGCTTTTATTAACTCAGAAAGTAATACACATTGGAGAAGTGTCTCTCATCCAGAGATCTGCTGTACTGCTGTGAGACACGCTGGGGCCTGCTTAAGTAGGGGCCAGGTATGGGCGGAGCCCTACACACAATACAATACAGGTAAGGAAATGAAACTGGAACTAAACTAAACACAGGGAATACAGTGCCTGATGAATGGCATATTTCATCACAACTTGCTCAGGCGAGTACTGCAGTGCTCCTCCGGAATGGTCCAGACAGCGGAACCGCTGCTTCAGCACGCCGATTGTGTGCTCCACAATGTTCCTCGTTGCCTGATGGCTCACATTGTAGCGTTCTTCAGCAGGGGTGCTGGGCGACTGGAGCGGGGTCATCAGCCACGGGCACAGAGGATAGCCCTTGTCCCCGAGAAGCCAGCCTTCTGGGTGAACCGGGGCCTCGAAAAGGTCTGCAACAGAAGTCTGACGCAGGATGAAGGCGTTGTGGCTGCTGCCTGGGAACTGCGCATTCACTGCGAGGATCAGCTGTCTGTGGTCACAGACCAGCTGCACATTCAAGGAATGGAACCCCTTGCGGTTGCGGAACTCCTCCGGATTGAAAACAGGCGCCCGCAAAGCCACGTGCGTGCAGTCAATGGCACCCTGCACCATGGGGAAGTCCGCTGAAAAGAGCCGCTCGCGTAGAAGTTCAGGGCAACAGTCATCTTCACAGCCACTGACAGAGATGTCCTGCACCTTATCTGAGGCTGCAGATCTGTCCGAAACAGGTGGCACAGCTCAGTCACCACCTCCTTTTTTAAAGTGCAGCCTTCTGATACACTGCTCCTCTGACATGTTCATGTAGGAAAACTGCTGTCGGAAAACCCTGCCAGCGTAAGGTCTGGTGTGGCGACGTCTGTTGGCCCTCCTCCATCTGGCCATGCCTGCCCCTCTCTCCCTGCGTCTCAGTGCCCTTTGCAGATGATACAGCAGCAGGAGGTTCCACTCCAATGCAGCCCCCATAATAAGTGCCCACAGGAAGGTTCCCCGTTGTAAAGGCTCACCAACAGCAAGGTGATGGTCAGAAGGCTGAAGTTCGTCTGCCTGCGCTGGCTCAGTGGTCCTCAGTGCAGTTCAGCAACTCTTTGTAACTCTCGAGGAAGTTGTGCTCCAAAAATGGCTGCCGCTTTTAAACCACATCAGTCCCCTTTAAATAATGCCCCTCCAGCCCAAGAGCGACTGGGGAACGTTCCAGGTAAGCTGTCCTCATTAGCGCCAGGCGCTACGGAGGGGGGCGCCACTGAATTTCCGGTCCGGGGCACCCAAAAGGCGTTGCACACTCAAATGACGTCATAATCTGCCTGCGCCCGTGCGTGGGCGCTAAGATTTAGCGCCGGTGCTAAATGTCAGCTCAATATGGGGAGAGGCGCTGGTTTCATTGCGCCCATCCGGAAATTGGCTAGCGTCCCATTTCTCGGCCTCTTTAGGCGCTAAACGGGGGCGCAACCTGTTGAGTCTGTGTGTCCCAGTTATGCTTATTATAAATCACTGGACACAGACCACAAGAATAACTTTTAACAGGTCTTTACTATTCGGAGGTCAGGGCTGAACTGCCCAGCAAATCCCTACACAAGGTTTATATACCGGTGTGGTCACCACCGGTATCACAGTATACAGCAGCCAAGAGAAAGTAGTACATCTCTTAATGTAGTTCTCTTAAGGTGGAACAGGTTACATACACCACAATCCTCCCTTTTTAGCTTAACAGTTATATCCCCATTTAACATAACATAATAACATATAGATATATATATATAAAACTTCATGCAAAACAGTTCAAAGATTCAGTCTCTGAGGAGGCCTCCTGATTCGAGTTGGATAACGCCTTTCAGGGGTCTCTGATTCTCGTTGCTGGGGTGACTCATCTAGTTGATCTCTTATGGATTGGACATCATCCTCAGGTACATTCACTTCTGAGGTAGATGCTTCAGGTTCACTAACTTCTTCCACGGTTGTCTCTGCCGTAACCCTGGGTTCGACCCTTGTTCTCGATTCTACCAGTTGGTCAGCATGACGCCGTATTACATTTTCACCAATATCTACCGTGTACATCAGGGGTCCTTGTCTGGCCCGAATTGTTCCAGATTGCCATTTCTCGTTTTTATAGTCCCGGGCTAACACTGGTTGTCCTATTTCGAAACTCCGAGTGGTCTTGTTATTTATATGCTGGAACTGTTTGTTTTCAACTTCCCTCCGCACATTTGGTTTTAACAAGTCCAACCTGGACCGCAACCTCCTGTTATAAAACATCATGGCAGGACTTTGGTTTGTCACTGCATGAGTGGCGTTTCGATATGCCAGTAGGAATTTGTCCACCTTGTGTTGTAGTGGAATCTGATCTTCGCTCATGGCCTTTATTACTTTTTTGAACGTTTGTACAAATCTCTCGGCCAACCCGTTTGTAGCCGGATGATATGGGGCAGAGGTATAATGTTTCACCCCATTCTTCTTCATGAATTTCTGGAATTCTTCTGACACGAACTGCGGTCCGTTGTCTGAACATATTTGTTCTGGCAATCCATTTCTTGCAAATATCGTTCTTAGCACCGCGATCGTCTTTTCCGAGATAGTGGTAGTCATCTTAATCACTTCTGGCCATTTAGAATGTGCGTCCACCGCAATTAAAAACATGGAGTCCATGAATGGACCAGCAAAGTCAATATGTACACGTTGCCATGGGGTTGAAGGCCATTCCCATGGATGCAGCGGTGCAATCGGAGGTGCATTTTGCACTTTTTGGCACCCTGAGCAGCTTTTCGTCAGATCCTCTATCTGTTGGTCGATACCCGGCCACAACACATAAGCCCTAGCAAGGCTTTTCATCTTGACTCCCCCCAGATGACCTTCATGCAGTTCCTTTAGAACTCTCTCTCTTAACTTAGGAGGAATAATCACCCTTGTTCCATACATCAATGTTCCTTGACAGACGGACAGCTGTTCTCGTCTTGCTGAGAATGCCGGTAACAGTGGATCACCATGTGCTGGCCATCCCTTCACTGTCACTTCGTAGACCCGGGACAGTGTCGGGTCGTTCCTGGTTTCTCTTTCAATACTTGCATTGGTGACTGGTAAACATTCGATGATGGTCGAGTGAAATAACTCAACAGGGTCAACCGTCGGTGCCTCCTCCTCTGTAGGTAGTGGCAGGCACGACAGCCCATCAGCATTACCATGCTGCTTTGTACCTTTGAATTCGATCTGATATTGATGTGCCCCTAGGAAAAGGGACCATCTCTGGAGTCTCTGTGCTGTCATCACCGAAACACCCTTCTTAGGGTTAAAAATGGATACCAACGGCTGGTGGTCTGTCAGAAGCATAAACTTTTGGCCCTGCAGGTAATGATTAAACTTCTTTACTCCCCACACAAGGCTGAGAGCCTCCCTATCTATCTGAGCATAGTTGCGCTCAGCGGAGGTCAATGATCTGGATGCGAACGCAACTGGCCTCTCCAGGCCATTTGGCAACTTGTGTGAGAGTACTGCCCCAATACCATATGGAGAAGCATCACAAGCCAAACGAATAGGCAGCGTTGGGTTGAAGTGAGCCAACACTTCCTCTGAGGTGATCAATGCCTTGCTTTTGCGAAAGGCCCTCTTACAGTCCTCGCTCCACTTCCATGGTACTCCCTTCTGCAAAAGAGCGTTCAGTGGGTGCAGCACCGTGGATAAATTTGGCAGAAACTTATGGTAATAGTTAATCAACCCTAGGAACAACCTCAACTGGGATACATTATCCGGAGCGGGAGCCTTCACAACAGCTTCGATCTTGTCAGGAGACTTATGAAGCCCCTCCTGGTCAATGACATGACCACAGTACGAGATCCGCTTCTGAAAGAACTCACACTTCTGGCGATTAACTCGAAGTCCATATTCTTTCAATCTGGTGAGCACCAGTTCCAAATTTGCAAGGTGTTCCTCGTCATCATCTCCTGTAATCAGAATATCGTCCAGGTAACATTGTGTGCCGGGAATTCCCTGTAATACCTGCTCCATGGCCCTCTGCCAAATTGCTGGAGCCGATGCCACTCCAAAAACCAGTCTATTATACCGGTACAAGCCTCTATGCGTGTTGATCGTGAGATACTGGCGTGACTCTTCCTCAACTTCCAT
The DNA here is from genome assembly GCF_052327205.1 of Somniosus microcephalus. Classification (NCBI taxonomy): domain Eukaryota; kingdom Metazoa; phylum Chordata; class Chondrichthyes; order Squaliformes; family Somniosidae; genus Somniosus; species Somniosus microcephalus. The sequence continues at coordinate 129,206,413 of NC_141001.1, forward strand.
CTGTAAGTACGCCTGCGCCAGGTCTATCTTGGTGAAGTGTTTCCCGCCAGACAACGAAGCGAAGATATCCTCAATCCGCGGAAGCGGATACTGCACCGTGTGAAGCACCGGATTAACAGTGATCTTGAAATCTCCACAGATGCGAACCTTCCCCGGTTCCCCCGGCTTGTTGCTCGATGAACGCTTCATGATGGGAACAATGGGCGTGGCCCACTCACTCCAGTCTACCTTAGACAGTACTCCTGAACGTTCTAGCCCTTCCAGCTCAGCTTCCACAGCAGGTCGTATCGCATAAGGTACCGGTCTGGCTTTGAAAAATTTCGGGTTTGCATGTTCTTCAACCTTGATGTTTGCCGTAATTCCTCTCAGTGTTCCCAGTCCCTGTTGGAACACCTCTTTAGCATCGTCCAATATTCTGGACAATCGTTTAGGTTTGACATCTTTTTTACCGGAATCTACCGTTAGTGCTTTTAACGAATGCCAGTCCATATTTATTTTCCTAATCCACTCCCGTCCCAGTAGTGGTGGACCTCCCTCAGGTAGCACATATAAGTCCATTCCTCGGCTTTCTTTGCCCTTGTGGACCACCTTTACCTCTATCTTCCCGATGGGGTATACTCTTTGCCCCGTGTATGTTTTCAATACAATCTCCGTATCCCGTAGGGGAATATGTGGGAATAACCTTTTGTAATCTTGCTTATTCATGACCGTCAATGCCGATCCAGTGTCCAATTCCATCTTCACTTGGACTCCTGCTATCTGAAGTGTGACCCAGATTGTTTGGAGGTCTGCTTCATTACCAACATTGTGTACTCTTGGACTACCCAGTTCATTACTGCTGGAGTCTGAATTTGACTTCTGTTCGTTCGAACTGTTCTCTGTCACCTTGTGTACCTTTCTGTACTTTTCCTGCGGTGACTTTTTGTTGCTGGTCTTCTTTCCTGACCAGCATACTTTAGCTATGTGACCAAGCCTGCCACATTTTCTGCATTCCTGATTTTTGAACCATGTAGAAGTGCCTTACTTCTTAGCTCTGGGTAATGACTCAATACACACTTGGATTCGTCAGACGGACAGGCCTTTTATTTTACTTCTCCTTGCAAGGGGAATCAGCACCTCCACTCAAGGGGTGAGGCTACTATTCCAATGATACAGCGTAAGCGTTCCATATTTATACAGTGTAACAAACAAGTTTGATTGACATTCCTTTGTTCCTCTATCAGGATACATTTTAGATTAATCATCAGGTAGAAATAACATATTGACAGAAGGATCCTGGACACATAAGTCAACCGTTAATCTATAACAGGGCATGAATCGTGTAACCGGAGGTCCTCTTTAATTATATATATAGGGAGGCTAGCTTTGCTTTCGGTCACAAGTTATCAGGTCATTGGTACATCAAAGAAACTCATTATTTCACTTCTACATTCTCATTAGGTGGGCAGGCATCTGTTCCTGGCTGCAGTCCGAGTACTTACAATAGCTCTAGTTACACATCGACACTTGCCCAGTGTCAAGTCTGAAAACTTTTACCCAGCAAGCACTTGAAATTAACCCCTTATATCATGTAGATTTCCTCAACCAGCACTGGTTCTGATCGTGCGTTGTCTTTCCACAACGATAACATTTTACTGTACCCAAGACCATTTGATTGGTGCTGAGTTCCGGTGACCGTAGCTGCATTTCCGCAGTGCCTCTCGCTGCGGCTTCGTGCGATGCTGCAATAGTGACAGCTTTATCAAGCGTAAGATCATTCTCCTCAAGCAGTCGCTTTTGTGTTCCTTCTTTTAACAATCCACACACAAATTTATCTCTCAGCGCATCTGCTAGTCCTGTTCCAAACTGACAGTACTTTGATAGCTTACGCAGTTCAATTAAAAATTCAGCGTTGCTTTCGTCTTTCAGCTGCGTTCTTCTGTAAAATTTAAATCGTTCCGCTATCATCAGCGGCGTGGGGTTTAAATGATTTTTCAGGACAGTAACAATATTCGCGAAAGTCTGATCCGCCGGTTTATCTGGTGATGGAAGGTGCTTCAATAGCCCGTATGTCTTCGTACCCATTGAGCTTAATAAGGTTAGTGCTTTCTCATCATCTGGTGCCTTATTTGCTTTACAATAAACTTCCATGCGTTCTACATACGTGGTCCAATCTTCGATATCGCTATCAAAGGTATTGATGTTCCCATGTTTAGGCATCCTTGCAAGTTTTTAAATTTTTCTTTTTCTCAAAATGGCGGCTTCCCGCGCTTGTCTTCTTCCCCCGCCGGCTGCGATGGCGATTGCCGTGCTGCTGCCGTTCTCGCCTCCCCAGCGGTTCTCAATTCCCCGACGCTGCTTTTACTCCCCCGCGGTTCCCGTGGGCATTCACGCTTCCCCTGCTGTTGCGCCTCTCAGCCCCGCATGCAGCCCGGTCCTTTACACCGGCTGCGTTTGAGTTCTCCGCGGCTCTCGTGCCTTAAGCTGCCCCAGTCGCTGCGCCTCTCGGCCTCGATTGCAGCCCGGCCCTTTTCACCGGCCGTGGTCGAGTTCTCCGCCCTTTTTCCTCCATTTTCCCTCCCCCACTCCACAGTCAACACGGCCGACTTTCTGCTCGTGTCGCTGATCGGCTTACCCACCACCGTGGTAGAAGGGATGATCACTGCCTGTCGCTGATGGAGGGCTTCGTGGTCAGAATTTTTCTTTTTAACCCGGGTTCTCGATGCCTCCCGTGCGATGGTGCTCAGCAGGATGATGAGGGCGGATGCCTCTTCTCGACGCCCGTTCTGAGGACGAAGCTGCCTTGGATGTAAAACTGCCGCAGGGTAAGATCGGACTCGTCGCCACTGTTGAGTCTGTGTGTCCCAATTATGCTTATTATAAATCACTGGACACAGACCACAAGAATAACTTTTAACAGGTCTTTACTATTCGGAGGTCAGGGCTGAACTGCCCAGCAAATCCCTACACAACGTTTATATACCGGTGTGGTCACCACCGGTATTACAGTATACAGCAGCCAAGAGAAAGTAGTACATCTCTTAAGGTAGTTCTCTTAAGGTGGAACAGGTTACATACACCACACAACCAACCGAATTTCTCCCCCCATGACTCTATGAGATAACGCAATAGAGAGCCATATATCCAAGTTTGCTGATGACGCAATGATTGGTGGCACCATAAGTAGTGTAGACGGGAGCATAAATTTACAAAGAGACATTGATAGATTAAGTGAGTGGGCAAAACTGTGGCAGATGGATTTCAACACAGGTAAGTGTGAGGTCATCCATTTTTGACGAAAAAACAATAGATATGAATATTTTTTAAAGATGGAAAGCTAGGAACAGCGGAGGTCCAAAGAGATTTAGGGGCTCATGTACATAGATCACTAAGATGTAGTCAGGTACAAAAAAATAATCAAAAAAACTAATGGACATAAGAACATAAGAACTCGGAGCAGGGGTCAGCCATTCGGCCCTTCGAGCCTGCTCCGCCATTCAATGAGATCATGGCTGATCTTCTGCCTCAACTCCATTCACCGGCCCTATCGCCATATCCCTTGATGCCTTTACTAGTCAGAAATCTATCGACTGCTGTTTTGAATATACCCAATGACTGAGCCTCCACAGCCCTCTGGGGTAGAGAATTCCAAAGATTCACCACCCTCTGTGTGAAGAAATGTCTTCTCCTCTCAGTCCTGAATGGCCTACCCTTTATCCTGAGGCTGTGGCCCCTGGTTCTAGAGTCCCCAGCCAAGGGAAACATTCTCCCAGCATCTATCATATCAAGCCCTGTAATAATTTTGTATGCTTCAATGAGATCCCCTCTCATTCTTCTGAATTCAGGAGAATACAGGCCTTCCTAATGGAGGTAATTGGGGGTAATATACTAGCATGGATTGAGAATTGGTTAACAAACAGAAAACAAAGAGTAGGGATAAACGGGTCTTTTTCAGGATGGCAGGCTGTGACTAGTGGGGTAGCGCAAGGATCGGTGCTTGGGCCCCATCTATATCAATGATTTGGATGAAGGGACTAAATGTAACATTTCCAAATTTGGGTGGCAGTGTCAGTTGTGAAGAGGATGTGAAGAGGCTTCAAGGGGATCTCGACAGGCTCAGTGAGTGGGCGAGAATATGGCAGATGGATTATAATGTGGATAAATGTGAAGTTATCCACTTGGGTAGAAAAAACAGAAAGGCAGAGTATTTCCTAAATGGTGAAAGCTTGGGGAATGCAGATGCTCAAAGGGACCTGGGTGTCCTTGTACATGAGTCACTGAAAGTGAATGTGCAGGTACAGCAAGCCATTAGGAAGGCAAATGGTATGCTGGCCTTCATTACAAGAGGATTTGAGTACAGGAGTAAAGGAGTCTTACTCCAATCATAGGGCCTTGGTGAGACCACACCTGGGGTACTGTGTACAATTTTGGTCTCCTTACCTAAGGAAGGATATACTTGCCATAGAGGGAGTGCAATGATGGTTCATGAGATTGATTCCTGGGATGGCGGGACTGTCGTATGAGAAGTGATTGAGTAAACTAGGCCTGTATTCTCTTGAATTCAGAAGACTGAGAGGGGATCTCATTGAAGCATACAAAATTATTACAGGGCTTGATAGTGTGGATGCTGGGAGAATGTTTCCCTTGGCTGGGGAGTCTAGAACCAGGGGCCACAGCCTCAGGATAAAGGGTAGGCCATTCAGGACTGAGATGAGGAGAGATTTCTTCACACAGAGGGTGGTGAATCTTTGGAATTCTCTACCCTAGAGGGCTGTGGAGGCTCAGTCATTGGGTATATTCAAAACAGAAGTTGATAGATTTCTGACTAGTGAGGGCATCAAGGGATATGGCGATAGGGCCGGTGAATGGAGTTGAGGCAGAAGATCAGCCATGATCTCATTGAATGGCGGAGCAGGCTCGAAGGGCCGAATGGCCTACTCATGCTCCTATTTCTTATGTTCTTAAAAACTTTTTCCGCAGGAGGGGGAGTCCAGTACAAGGGGACATAACCTTAAATTCAGAGCCAGGCCATTCAGGAGAGACGTTAGGAAACATTTCTTCACGCAAAGGGTGCTAGAAGTGTGGAACTCTTTCCCACAAACAGCAGTCGATGCCGGGGCTCTAATTAATCATGTTAAATCTGAGATCGATAGAGTTTTGCTGGCCAAAGTTATTAGGGGTATGGAGCCAAGGTGGGTGAATGGAATTAGGATACAGATCAGCCATGATCTCATTGAATAGCGGAACAGGCTCGAGGGGCTGAATGGCCACCTCCTGTTCCTGTGTTCTACAACCTGTGGCCTTTTAAAATCCAAGCTTGTTGTGGCTATTTCTTAATGTACCTCCTTTGCTTTCCTACACTTTTCATCCTTGTTATGCCCTGCACTCTGGGCTTGGGCCCTTTGCCCAGGCTTCTCAATAGAATAAGGTGAGACGATGACATCAATAAATCATAACAACTTGGGTTTTTTTGGGCAGGTATTTGAAGAGCTTTCCTGAGGGCAGAAGGCACTGGAAACTGAGCCACCCGGCCTACAGCCCGATGACTTCCTTCCTCTACTCCCTAGTGTCTCGGGCGGAACCCCGATTTGCCAAGTTTGGGCCTGGCCTCGAGCAATTGGACTCCTCCCTGGTCACAAAGATGATGAATTCACCAAGGCTGCTGCCAGTCGCGGGTTTTCCACAGCGACAGATCGACAGTACGTCACCCAACCCGAATGGCAGCCATTGCTTTCTTTGTGACAATATAAGCCCACCAGGAGTTCCCCGAGGCATCATTCTTCACGATTGAGCCGACAGCAACAACTTGCATTGATACAGCACCTTTAATGTTGTAAAACATCCCAAAGCGCTTCACAGGAGCGATTATCAAACAAAATTTGACACCGATCCACATAAGGAGATATTAGGACAGGTGACTAAAAGCTTGGTCAAAGAGGTAGGATTTAAGGAGCGTCTTAAAGGAGGTAGAAAGGGGCGGAGAGGTTTATGGAGGGAATTCCAGAGTTTAGGGTCCGGCAGCTTAAGGCACGGCCACCAATGGTGGTGATGAAAATCAGGGATGCACAAGAGGGCAGAATTGGAGTAGCACAAAGATCTCGGAGGGATGTAGGGCTGGAAGAGGTTACAGAGATAAGGAAGAGTGAGGCCATGGAGGAATTTGAAAATAAGAAGAATGAGAATTTTAAAATTGAGGTGTTGCCTGACCGGTAGCTTATGTAGGTCAGTGAGCACGGGGGTAATGGGTGAACGGGACTTGATGCGAGTTAGGACACGGACAGCAGTTTTGGATGAGCTCAAGCTTACGTAGGGTAGAATGTGGGAGGTCGACCAGGAGTGTGTTGGGATAGTCGAGTCTGGAGGTTGCATGGCTACTCAAGCCTCATCACCCCAGTAGCAGGCATAACTCAAGCACAGCAAGCCCGAAGGCTCTTTCAAAAAATAGATGTAGTCGAATAATCTTAATTATGAGATGAAGTAACATGGGACGAGGCTCGTGTGGAGCATAAACACCGACATAGACCTGTTGGGCCGCACGGCCTGATCCTGTGCTGTGAATATCATGTACAGGAAATTCTCGATTTACCGGCACCTAAATAACCGGAAATCTCTGTTAACCGGCAAAATTCAGGAGTAGGTTCAGGTAAGTTTTACTTCAGATTAGTGGCCGTTCCTGGATCTGTGGCCGTGTAACCAGGATTCCTGCACCTGTTGCTATGCAACAGGGACGCCTGGATCTGTGGCCGGGGTTCCTGCACCTGTTGCCATGCAACAGGGATGCCTGGATCTGTGGCCGTGTACAGGGCTCTTGTACCTTTTACTATACCTCTCTGTAATCCGGACTTTTTGATAAACCGGCACCACGCCGGTCCCGTCGGTGCCGGATAAAAAAAGAGTTTCCTGTAATACTAAATACATTATCAGCTTCTTTTTTTTATCTACTTCAGGAAGGAAAGAGAGAGCGCAAGAATGGAGGAAAATGCAGCCATTAATAAACTGTTTGTGCAGCAAGGCATTGCTGATATGGACCAAGGTGACGCAGAGAGTGTCCCGAGGCGGGAGGCACGTTACAGCATCATCCCTCAGGTCCAGAAAGTGTGCAGGGTGGTGGATGGTTTCATCTATGTGGCAAATGCTGAAGCCAGAAGAAGTTAGTGCATCTCTTTCATTCGGTACTGTCATTGAGTGAATATGGCTGCTGCGGGGGTTTGGTCCCGTGATGGGATGTGAATATATAACACACCTCTCAACAGCTGCGTAATAACAGGGAGCCAACCATACATTTTCCTGCATCCGCTAGCAGCTTTTTAGATAATTTTACATTTATATCAATTTAGTGTTGAACAATGCGGCACTTTGATCATCACTGATAGCATCTGGTTCGGCCTCAACTGGAATATTGTGTCCAATTCTGGGCACCGCACTTTAGGAAGGATGTGAAGGCCTTAGAGAGGGTGCAGGAAAGATTTATAAGAATGATTCCAGGAATGAGGGACTTCAGTTACATGGATAGATTGGAGAAGCTGGCGTTGTTCTCCTTAGAGCAGAGAAGGTTGAGAGGAGATTTGAAAGAGGTGTTCAAAATCATGAGGGGTCGAGACAGAGTAGATAGAGAGAAACTGTTCCCATTGGCGGAAGGGTCGAGAACCAGAGGACACAGATTTAAGGTTGTGGTAAACCACTGTATTGTATATTGCCACCTCTGGGTGGCGCTGTGTATGGAGGCATGCCTCAGCTGACTCCACCCACCACTGTGTGGGTTTCGTTCAGACTTGTTCAGTCACTCACGAAGAAGCATGGTCTCTTCTTAGCTAATAAAAGCCTTATTCATCTCTTCTTTCGACTCGTCATCTCTTCTTCGACTCATCACCTTTTATGAAGTAATTGATAAGCGTATCAATTTTATTAGCTAAAAGTTAAATGGCGACACCTGAGGAGCAACAACAGCAACGGATACAGCAGACATTGCTGAGAGCCCTCAGACCACCACGCCTGGACCTCGACCCTCAAAAGGTGGGTGCATCAGCCAAGTTTGAACACTGGCTGAGCTGCTTTGAATCCTTCCTCGCAATCTCACAGGTTACAGAGGAGGATCACAAACTGAAAATTTTGACCGCCCAGGTGAGCCATCAAGTATATATGCTAATCCGGGACTCTAATACGTACGTGGCGGCCCTCGAGCTACTAAAAGGGCAATATACGCGCCCAGTGAACACAATTTACGCCCGACACCTCTTGGGATCCTGCAGGCAGCAACCAGGAGAATCGGTAGGGGCATTTGCACGGGCGCTACTGGCACTCTGCAGAGACTGCGATTGTAAAGCAGTAACGGCTGTGGAGCACGCGCAGGGACTCGCCTGTGATGCCTTCGTCAGGGGCCTCCAGTCAGACCACACCCGGCAGAGACTGCTAGAAAGCAAGGAACCCGACCTGAAGACGGCCATTGCCCTTGCGCTCTCGTTAGAGGAGGCCCACCGAAACCTCGAGGCATACCCCCGTAACGGCGCCGAGACATGGCAATCGAAACCGTGGGACACGGGACCGCCGCCCCCGGCACCAACCGCTGCAGCGACCCAACCGAGACAGCAGCCTCCGGTAAGAACTGCTTCGATGCCCAGTAACCAGGCCCAAAAATGCTATTTCTGTGGCCAGTTAAAACATCCCAGAGCGCACTGCCCAGCTAAGACAGCTACCTGCTCGGGCTGCGGGAAGAAAGGCCATTACGCTAACGCCTGCAAGGGGAAGCCAGCCAGCAGCGCAGCGTGCGGGCCGTGGGAGCAGCCATCTTATCCGCCATTTTGTGTACCCCCGGCCGCATGGCATCCGCCGCCATCGTATCCAACGCACTCAACCGCCATTTCGTCACCGGAACCGACCACCGTCTCGGCGGATGACTATAGTGACTCACTAAGCCACATACTGGCCTCCGTGACGCTGGATCAAGCCCTCCCTCACCATCTATCCAGCTCCATGATGGATATCGCGGTAAACGGCCGCGCCACCAGTTGCCTGATCGACAGCGGGAGCACAGAGAGTTTCGTCCACCCCGACACGGTACGTAGCCACTCCCTCACGATTCTGCCAACGCACCATCGCATTTCTATGGCGTCCAAGTCCCAGTCAATGGACATCAGCGGCTACTGTGTGGTGACCCTGTCAGTAGGGGGCACTGAATATAAAAAATTTAAACTGCTAGTCCTGCCCCGTCTTTGCGCTGCCGTCCTGCTAGGGTTGGATTTTCAGTGCCACCTTAAGAGTGTCACACTAGCATACGGTGGACCCCTCCCCCCACTCACAGTCTGCAACCAACAACTTTTAAATCGCCCGCTGCAAACCACCTGCAGCCTTTCCACATTAAAAGTCCCCCCCCCTCCCCTGTTCGCTAACCTCACCCGCGACTGTAAACCCATCGCTACCAAAAGCAGGCGGTACAGTGCCGGGGACAGAGCTTTTATCAGCTCTGAGGTGGAGCGGCTATTGAAGGAGGGCATTATCGAAGGTAGCACTAGCCCCTGGCGAGCCCAGGTTGTAGTCGTTAAAACCACTGCAAAACGCCGCATGGTAATCGACTACAGCCAAACCATAAACCGGTACACCCAGCTGGACGCGTACCCCCTCCCTCGCATATCTGATATGGTCAATCAGATTGCGCAATACAAAGTATTCTCCACCATCGACCTTAAGTCAGCGTACCACCAGCTGCCCATCCGCCATGAGGACCGCCAGTATACTGCCTTCGAGGCAAACGGCCGCCTCTACCACTTCCTTAGGGTCCCCTTCGGCGTCACCAACGGGGTTTCGGTCTTCCAAAGGGAGATGGACCGAATGGTTGACCAGAACGCGCTGCGGGCAACCTTCCCCTATTTGGATAACGTCACCATCTGCGGCCACGACCAGCAGGACCACGACGTTAATCTAGCAAATTTCCTCCGTACGGCCCAACGGCTGAACCTAACGTACAATAAGGAAAAATGTATGTTTCACACCAAGCGCCTGGCCATCCTCGGCTGCGTGGTGGAGAACGGAGTCATCGGGCCCGACCCCGACAGAATGCGCCCCCTAATGGAGCTACCCCTTCCCCACTGCCAAAAAGCACTGAAGAGATGCCTGGGGTTTTTCTCCTACTACGCCCAGTGGGTGCCCCTCTATGCAGACAAAGCCAGGCCCCTCATCAAAGCCACCTCCTTCCCCCTGACACCAGAGGCGTGTGCAGCCTTCACTCTTATTAAGAACGATATCGCGAAGGCCGCAATGCACGCGGTGGATGAGTCCATCCCCTTCCAAGTGGAGAGCGATGCCTCCGACTTCGCCCTAGCCGCGACCCTTAACCAGGCGGGCAGACCCGTGGCCTTTTTCTCAAGGACCCTCCAGGGCCCCGAGACGAGACACTCCTCCGTCGAAAAGGAGGCCCAGGCTATTGTAGAAGCGGTGCGTCACTGGAGGCATTACCTGGCCGGGAAACGATTTACCCTGCTCACTGACCAGCGTTCAGTAGCTTTTATGTTTAGCAGAGGGGTAAAATCAAGAACGACAAGATCTTGAGGTGGAGAATCGAACTCTCCACCTACAATTATGATATCTTGTATCGGCCAGGGAAACTCAATGAGCCCCCAGATGCCCTATCACGTGGTACATGCGCCAACGCGCAGAGTGATAGGCTGCAGTCCCTCCACAATGACCTCTGCCACCCGGGGGTCACCAGGTTTTTCCATTTTATCAAATCCCGTAACCTGCCCTACTCCATCGAGGAGGTCAGGACCATGACCAAGAGCTGCCAAATCTGCGCCGAGTGCAAACCGCACTTCTATAGGCCGGACAGAGCAAGCCTGATCAAGGCCACCCGCCCCTTCGAACGCCTGAGCGTCGATTTTAAAGGGCCCCTCCCCTCCGCTGACCGCAATGTGTACTTCCTCAACATAGTTGATGAGTACTCCCGTTTCCCCTTTGCCATCCCTTGCCCAGACATGACCAGTACCACGGTCATCAAGTGTCTGAATGACATCTTCGCTCTGTTCGGGTTCCCCAGCTATATACATAGCGACAGGGGCTCATCGTTCATGAGCGACGAACTTCGGCAGTACCTGCTAACAAGAGGTATCGCCACGAGCAGGACCACCAGTTACAACCCCCGGGGGAACGGCCAGGTGGAAAGGGAGAACGCGACGGTTTGGAAGGCAGTCCTCTTAGCACTAAAATCTAAGGGCCTTCCGACCTCCCGCTGGCAGGAGGTCCTCCCTGCAGCGCTCCACTCCATTCGGTCACTGCTTTGTACTGCCACTAATGCGACCCCTCATGAGAAAATGTTCGTTTCCCCCCGGAAGTCTACATCGGGAACCTCGCTACCGGCATGGTTGACTTCTCCTGGGCCCGTCCTACTGCGGAGGCACGTGAGGACGCATAAAACGGACCCCCTGGTCGAGCGGGTGCACCTCCTACACGCCAACCCCCAGTATGCCTGGGTGACATACCCAGACGGGCGGGAGGACACGGTCTCCATACGAGATCTCGCACCCTCGGGTACCCCTGAATTACCACCGTTATCCCCCTTACCACCGTTATCCCCCTTACCACTGTTATCCCCCACCACCCCTCCCAACCCAACCCCTGCAGACGGCATGCCAAAGCCCCAGGAATCTTCGCCAACCACCCAGACACCAGACCCGACGTCGGATGCTGCAACACCACCGCCGCCACCACGACGATCAGGACGTCAGACAAGGCCTCCTGATAGACTTAACTTGTAGTACCCTTCACCCCGCCGGACTTCACATTAAACAAGGGGTGAATGTGGTAAACCACTGTATTGTATATTGCCACCTCTGGGTGGCGCTGTGTATGGAGGCATGCCTCAGCTGACTCCACCCACCACTGTGTGGGTTTCGTTCAGACTTGTTCAGTCACTCACGAAGAAGCATGGTCTCTTCTTAGCTAATAAAAGCCTTATTCATCTCTTCTTTCGACTCGTCATCTCTTCTTCGACTCATCACCTTTTATGAAGTAATTGATAAGCGTATCAAAGGTGATTGGCAAAAGAACCAAAGGTGACATGAGGAAAAACTTTTTTACTCAGCGAGTGATTAGGATCTGGAATGCACTGCCTGAAAGGGTGGTGGAGGCAGATTCAATTGTGGCTTTGGATAAGCACCTGAAGGAAAAAGACTTGCAGGGCTACGGGGAAAGGGCGGGGAGTGGGACTAGCTGAATTGCTCTTGCAGAGAGCCAGCACGGGCTCGATGGGCCAAAGGCCTCCTTCTGTGCTGTAACCGTTCTATGATTCTATCAAACACTCCCAGGGCAGGTACAGCATAGTAGACAAGAGAGTAAAGGAGTAATGATAGATTTGTACAAGTCAATGTTTAAGCCACAGTTCTAGGACACCCCATTCTAGAAAGGACATTAAAGCCATAAAGAGTGTCGAGGTTAGGTTCACCATGAACATTGCAGGGATGGGAAACTATATTCATGGCGAGAGACTCGAGCTATTGGGACTATTTTCACTGGAGCAAAGAAGGCTGAAGAAATTCCATACAGGTTTTACAACTATTAATTTTGATAGAGTGAATGGGAAAAGACTATTTTCCCTGGTTACGGAATCAGTGATGAATGGTCATCAATTTAAGATTAAAAGTGAGGACCGACGTTAGGAGAAATTTCTTTACACAGGGTTGTTGGAGCAGGAATGTTTCGTCACAGGGAGTGACCGAGGCAGAGACACTCCCATGAAGCACTACCCGGACAGCTGTGGCATGGGTTAGATACAGAGTAAAGCTCCAGTGCAAATCTTTCTATTTTTTACATATTACATAGGATATTCGGTCCAGAAACAGTCCATTCAGCCCAACCAGTCCATGCCGGAGTTTATGCTCCACTCGAGCCTCCTCCTGTCTTTCCTCATCTAAATCTATCAGCATAACTCTCGATTCCCTTCCCCCTCATATGCTTGACTAGCCTCCCCTTAAATGCATCTGTACTATTCGCTTCAACCACTCCCTGTGGTGGCGAGTTCCACATTCTCACCACTCTCTGGGTAAAGAAGTTTCTTCTAAATTCCCGATTGATTTCTTGGTGACTATCTTATATTGATGGCCTCTAGTTTTGCTCTTCTCCACAAGTGGAAACATTCTCTCTGTATCCACTCTATCAAAACCTTTCATAATTTTAAAGACCTCTATTAGGTCACCCCTCAGCCTTCTTTTTTCAAGAGAAAAGAGACCCAGCCTGTCCATCCTTTCCTGATAGGAAAACCCTCGCATTTCTGGTGTAATTTTTTTGATTTTATATGATAAATTTTGAGCAGGAGCCATCATTGTGACTTCTCTGAGTCAGGCTATCAGTTTAATGGCAATGTAATGCCAGATACTATCCGTTTATAACTTTTGCCCATGCCCTTTAGGAACTATGTTTGAGACATCTAAAGGTGTTTGACTTTATTGTCAAAGGAAAGTGAGGAGAGTTTCATCTAATTACTCCAGGCATGATTCAACATCATAGTCCCAAGTGGAAGAATAGTGTCCTAAAGCAAGGTGTCAAGCATCAACAGCCATTGCCTGGGTCTTGTGTTAATGGGCAGGGTGATTGGAGTGTCTGCCTGTTTATGTTAGTTTGAGGTTCCAATGTCTGTTTAAGCCCCTGCATGTTTCCATGGTAGCTGCAGATGTCCTTGCAGCAGATAGCGCAGCTCTACATTTGCCTCCCTGCTGATCCAGACCCGGAGAAGGCAGATGAGGTCACCTTGTCATTCCCAGGTAGGTGTGCCAGGGCCTGCAGGCAATGTAGTGCATGTACTTTGCAGAAGGAACTATATTCTGCAGCCCCTGTATACTGCAGTACCGGTAGTGACCACCCCTGTATATAAGCCTGTGTAGTAACTTTGCATAATTAGTTCCAGTTTGTCTCCACTCAGTAAAGACCTGTTATAACCAACTCCTGCAGTCCGTGTCTCAATTACACACGGACATAATACTGGCGATGAGCAGATCCGAACTTACCTACAGTCTGCACCACCTCATGGGGATCCATCCCTGAAGCGAAGTTGTCAGAGGCCGAGGCCAGAAGAAAGAAAGAAAAATAAATAAATAAATAAATAAAATGATCAGAAGAAACGGGCGTCGACCGTGGGGCAAGCGCCTCTGATTCATCGGAGTGAAAGATTTGCAGGAGAGGCTGTCGAGAGCGAGGCTTGGTTATCCTGTCGATGGTGTTCCAGCTAATCGGGCTGGTGGCAGGTAGTACACTGATCCTTCCTGGGCTGCGGCGGGCTAGAGCTCGATCGGGTGGCTTTTCAACGGGGCCGAGCAGCGTTGTCGGGAAGAGGAGAGAGAGAGAGAGGGTGGAGCACACAGGGCGCGGCCGGTGCTACGAAGCCGGGCAGCGTACAGACCCGAGAAGAGGGAGGAAAGTGTCCCGCAGGGTTGCTCCAACGACGGGGAAATAAAAGAATTTAGAAGCGCAGAAAGCCGCGAGGAGCTGCCGTTTGCCATGGGAACCGCGGAGAGCGGCGTTAGCAGCAGCGTGGGGGGAAGTGCGCGAAGACCATAGGGCATCGCCATCAAGGCATAAAACACCAGCAACAGCGCTAGCAGCAGCGGAAAAGATGGAAAGTGCGGGAGGCGCCATTTTGTTAAATCGTGGAAGAAGGCAAAGCACGGGAGGCGCCATTTTGTTAAATCGGGGAAGAAGGCAAAGCACGGGAGGCGCCATCTTAGATTTCCAAGATGCCGAAGACTGGCAATATCACTGCCTTCGTTAATGAAATAGAAGACTGGACCACGTATGTGGAAAGAGTCGAAGTATATTGCGAGGCAAACGAAGTAGTCGATGAGAAAAAGGCATCGGTACGACTAAACTTAATGGGCGCAAGAACGTACGGCCTATTGCGGAACCTGATTACTCCAGCCAAACCGATGGCGAAGAGTTTTAATGAAATTGTTGATATCCTACAGGAACACCTAAATCCTACACCGCTGCTGATAGCAGAAAGATTTAAATTCCACAGGAGAAATCAGCATAAAGATGAGAGCAATGCTGATTACCTTACGGAACTACGCAAGCTATCAAAGCACTGCCAGTTCGGAGCAGGACTGGCAGATACCCTACGGGACAAATTTGTCTGTGGACTCCTGAGTGAAGGAACCCAGAAGAGGTTACTCTCAGAGAAAGAGCTGACGCTAGATAAGGCTTTCAGCATGGCAGTATCGTACGAAGCAGCAGCAAGGGGAGCTGCGGAAATACAGCAAAAGCCACAGGAATACGGCACCCACGAAATGACACGGGGATTTGAAAAATGTTATCGCTGCAGCAGAACAAACCATGACCAGAAGGACTGCTGGTCCAAGGACAAAATATGCAGGCAATGCGGAAAGATGGGACACATTGCACGAGTTTGCAGGTCTGGGAAGAAGACTAACGACAACAAAAAGGCTACTAAGGAACAGTACAGGAAAGTACAAAAGATGACGGACAGCAGTTCTGAAGACCAGATGAGCGATAGTGAATCCGGGAACAAGAGACTAAGCTGTCTCAAACTTCACAATGTAATCACAAAAGAGGATCACCGAACCATTTGGGTCACCCTCACGATCGCAGGGTCCCAAGTCAAAATGGAATTGGATACAGGATCAGCCCTGACCGTCATGAATCGACGAGACTACGAGCGGCTATTCTCACACATACCCTTGAAAGAGACATCCATTGTCTTGAAGACGTATACGGGGCAAAAGGTATACCCCAGAGGGAAAATAAGGGTGCCCGTCGAATACAACGGCAAGGAAATACAGAAATTCTATCTGTGCATACTGCAGGATGGTGGACCACCGTTATTGGGATGTGAATGGATCAGAAAGATAAGTTTAGACTGGCACTCCATTCAGGCACTGACGGTGTCTGGTAAAAAGGATGACGACGTCACACCTGGAGGATTGTCAAAAATCTTAGCTAACGCCAAAGAGGTATTTCAACAAGAACTGGGAACTCTTAAAGGCGTAACCGCCTCGATAAAAATAGAAGAGAATGCAATTCCCAAGTTTTTCAAAGCAAGACCGGTACCATATGCAATTCGCCCAGCCGTCGAGGCAGAGCTGGAGAATCTGGAGAATGCAGGCGTGTTATCTAAGGTAGACTGGAGCGAGTGGGTGACACCCATCGTTCCTGTCATGAAGAAAACGTTAAACAATAAGTCTGAGGAGCCAAGGAAGGTTCGCATCTGTGGGGACTTCAAAGTGACGGTGAACCCAGTCCTTCACACAGTACAATATCCTCTCCCGAGGATAGAAGATATTTTCGCCTCACTATCTGGAGGGAAGCGTTTTACAAAAATTGACCTAGCACAAGCATATTTGCAGATGGAGGTTGAAGAATCCTCTAGGAAGTATCTCACGATAAACACTCACAAAGGTCTTTACCAGTATAATCGACTGGTATTCGGAGGAGCATCAGCTCCGGCGATATGGCAAAGAGCGATGGAACAAGTCCTGCAAGGGATTCCGGGGACTCAGTGTTACTTGGACGACATCCTAGTGACAGGTGAAGATGACAGTGAACACCTTGCCAACCTAGAGCAGGTGTTCACTAGACTAAGAGAACATGGGCTACGAGCCAACCACCCCAAGTGCGAGTTTTTTAAGAAACAGATATCGTATTGTGGCCACGTGATTGATGAAGAGGGGTTACATAAGACCCCTGACAAAATTGAAGCTCCAGCGCCTGAAAATGTGTCGCAACTGAGGTCATTCCTCGGATTGGTGAATTACTACCATAAGTTTTTGCCGAATTTGTCCACAATTCTGCACCCACTGAACGCCCTACTACAAACTGGAGTAGCATGGAAATGGAGCGATGAATGTAAGCGGGCCTTTCAGAAGAGTAAAGACCTAATCACTTCAAGAGAAGTATTGGCTCACTACAACCCATCACTACCGATAAGACTGGCGTGTGATGCGTCTCCATACGGCATTGGAGCGGTACTGTCACATAAATTCCTTGATGGTTCAGAGAGGCCGATAGCTTTTGCATCACGCTCGTTAACTTCAGCCAAGCGTAACTACGCCCAGATTGACAGAGAGGCCCTCAGCCTGGTGTGGGGGGTGAAGAAGTTCAATCACTACCTGCACGGTCAGAAATTTACTCTACTAACTGATCATCAACCTCTTGTCTCCATTTTCAACCCTCAGAAGGGCGTCCTGATAATGACAGCACAACGGCTACAGAGGTGGTCCCTTTTCCTAGGGGCACACCAATATGACATCGAGTACAAAGGAACTAAACAGCATGGGAATGCTGATGGATTGTCGCGCCTACCGTTGCCGACGGTGGAAGAAGCACCTGCAGTGGATACTGTGGAGATATTCCACTCAACCATAGTCGAATGTCTACCTGTGACGAATGCAAACATAGAAAAGGAAACACGAAATGACCCGACACTCTCCTGGGTCTATGATTTAACGGTGAAGGGATGGCCAGCACATGGCGAACCACTGTTGCCAGCATTCTCGCCGAGAAGAGAACAGCTGTCAGTGTGCAGAGGAACCTTGATGTGTGGATCCAGAGTCGTAATTCCACCCAAATTGAAGGATAGAGTGCTCAATGAGCTTCATGAGGGTCATCTGGGAGGGGTAAAAATGAAGAACTTAGCCAGAGCGTTTGTGTGGTGGCTGGGAATTGATAGAGAAATCGAAGAGATGACCAAGAGCTGTACAGGATGCCAGAAGGTCCAAAACGCCCCACCACAAGCCCCTCTACATCCATGGGAGTGGCCCTCATCTCCATGGCAAAGGGTGCACATTGATTTTGCTGGTCCATTTATGGACTCGATGTTTTTAATTGCGGTGGATGCACATTCAAAGTGGCCAGAGGTAATAAAAATGTCCTCAACCACCACAGAAAAAACTATCACAGTCTTACGAACCATATTCGGCAGAAATGGGCTGCCTGAACAGATTTGCTCCGACAATGGACCACAGTTTGTGTCTGAAGAGTTCCGGAGGTTCTTAAAGAACAATGGTGTTAAGCATTACACATCCGCCCCATATCATCCAGCCACCAATGGATTGGCTGAGAGGTTCATTCAAACATTCAAGAAGGCTATCAAGGCAATGTGTAATGAAGACATACCCCTACAACACAAGGTGGATAACTTCTTGTTTGCCTACCGGAATACGACACATGCGGTTACCAACCAAACTCCAGCCATGATGTTCTTCAATCGAAGACTACGATGCCGCTTGGATTTGGTTAAGCCAAACATCAGAAGAGATGTGGAGAACAGGCAGTTTCAGAATATGAATGAAAGGCCGACCAGGAGTTTTAAGATAGGTCAACCAGTTTTGGCCCGGGACTACCGCACAGAGAAATGGCAGCCAGGAACGATCTGTACACGGCAAGGACCTCTAATGTATACCGTGGACGTTGGAGAGAGCATTGTAAGACGCCATGCTGACCAGATTCTAGAGTCACTGGAAAACGTCAATTCCACACCACAATCCGATACACCTGGTGATGAAACCGAAGTACCAATTGCATCTACCTCAGAATCGGGAATATTGGAAGCAGACGAACCCAACAACGACATTGATGCCGAATCAACTTTGCCAGAAGAACCTGATACCCCAAAGAGGCGTTATCCAGACAGAATCAGGAAGCCTCCTCAAAGACTGAACTTATAATTGCTTAACTTCAGCTAATGTATATGACAACTGTAATTGTAAATATGTTATTTAATTATTAATCGAATGTTATGTACTGTTTAGCTAAAAGGGGAGGAATTGTAGTGTATGTACTTTGCAGAAGGAACTATATTCTGCAGCCCCTGTATACTGCAGTACCAGTAGTGACCACCCCTGTATATAAGCCTGTGCAGTAACTTTGCATAGTTAGTTCCAGTTTGTCTCCACTCAGTAAAGACCTGTTATAACCAACTCCTGCAGTCCGTGTCTCAATTACACACGGACATAATAGGCATTGCTGGATCTTGGCATGACTTCCTTTGTGCAGTACCATGTAAAGCATAATATTCTTTGATTGGGATGTATTTATCTCGTACTCTCCCCCTCAGAGCACGAGCGAAAAAAGGAACTGCTCCAGATCCAGGCCATGATCGACCCAAGTCTTGGCTCTCCAAACCGCCCACTTCTAGTACTGTGCTGCATTTCCCAGCCTGACGTCCAACGGATACCATGTGTTTATGTATCTCACCAGTTGCAGTTAAGCCTGCTGGACAGACCTTGGCTGGTAAGTACAATAGGCTTCCCTTGTAATGTTCCTGAATCAAACTAATAAACACAGAGCACATGAACAGCTGCTCTTATACCACATCCCTGCACCATTGCTAAGAGAGCTGACAAAAGGGGGACAAAGCAGAGCCAAGCAGAGCAAGAAGGTTGCAGGTTCCATGCCGAGTCTGGGCTGATTTAGTGGATCTCAGCTAGGCTGGTGGTATTGATTCTATGATCAGCATCAGCGTTCCCTGGGCCCGAGAGCGGAAGGTGAGCCAGGGTTCCTGCTCCTCACTGCTATCCAGCGATCCCCCTGCTGGAGAATGCGCATCAGGTGAGGACATCATCAGGATCAGCTGTGATTTCCCGCTCCTATTGGCCAAGTATCCTGTTGGCTATCGCTGTTTACGCCCATTCAGGAATGCTCACACTTGGGCAAGGTACCATAGGGCACCCGTGAAACCGTGCCCAAGCTTACCAAGCAACCCTATACCGTCAATCCTACAGAGATCAGAGCTACCATAGAATAGTACAGCACAGAAGGAGCTCATTGGCCCATCGAGTCTGCGCCGTATCTTGCGAAGAGTGATCCAGTTAGTCCCACTCCCCGCTCTTTCCCCAGAGCCCTGCAATTTTTTCTCCAAGCAGAGACCCATCCCTTTTGAAGGCTACAATTGAATCTGTTTCTACCACTCCATCAGGCAGTGCATTCCAAATCCTAACCACTCGTTGTGTAAAAAAGGTTTTCTTTATGTCACCTCTGGTTCTTTTGCCAATCACCTTAAATCTGTGTCCTCTGGTTATTGACCCTTCAGCCATTGGAAACAGTCACTCTTTATTTACTTTATCTAAACCCTTCATGACTTTAAACACCTCGATCAAATCTCCTCTTAGCCTTCTCTGCTCTAGGAAGAACAATCCCAGCTTCTCCAGACTATCCACGTAATTGTATTTCCTCATCCCTGGAATTTCCTCCGCACCCTCTCCAAAGCCGTCACATCCTTCCTAAAGTGTGGAACCCAGAATTGGACGCAATACTCCAGCTGGGGCCGAACTAGTGTTTTATATGAGGGATGGAGCAGCTGTCTTACAACAGTTAACATAGAAACATAGAAGATAGGAGCAGGAGTAGGCCATTCGGCCCCTCGAGCCTGCCCAGCCATTTAATGAGATCATGGCTGATCATCCAAATTCAGTACCCTGTCCCTGCCTTCTCCCCATATCCCTTGATCTCTTTAGCCTTAAGAAATATATCCAACTCCTTCTTGAATATATTTAATGAATTGGCCTCCACTGCCTTCTGTGGTAGAGAATTCCACAGGTTCACCACTCTCTGGGTGAAGAAATTCCTCCTCATTTCTGTCCTAAATGGCTTACCCCTTATCCTTAGACTGTGACCCCTGGTTCTGGACTCCCCGGCCTTCGGGAACATCCTTCCTGCATCTAGTCTGTCCAGTCCTGTCAGAATTTTATAAGTTTCAATGAGATCCCCTCTCATTCTTCTAAACTCCAGCGAGTATAAGCCCAATTGACCCAATCTCTCCTCATACGTCATTCCTGCCATCCCAGGTATCAGCCTGGTAAATCTTCGCTGAACTCCTTCCATGGCAAGAACATCCTTCCTCAGATAAGGTGACCAAAACAGCACACAATACTCAAGATGTGGTCTCACCAAGGCCCTGTACAACTGCAGCAAGATATCCTTGTTCCTGTACTCGAACCTTCTTGCTATGAAGGCCAACATACCATTTGCCTTCTTAACCGCCTGCTGCACCTGTTACCTGGGGAGAAAGCTAGTTATCACCGGCAAGCTCCAAATAATGCAGATTGTCAACAGGTTAGATGAGTGTACCTTTGTCGTCAGTGTGTGTGAACTAACAGCTCCCTCCATTTCCGGTTATTTATTTGATTAGGCACATGATACTGATGCAGAGTCTCTTGTCGGGTTTCTCGAAGGCATCAAATGGATTCTTCGGGAAGTTGGGAGATTGTGAACCATTTGAGTGACAGCTGGGACTTGACGGAGAAGGAGACCATCAATGGGGAATGACGTTAGACCTAAGCAGCTCAGCTATCCTGAATCTCCCACCTCTGTCAGGACAAACTGCTCATGACACTGCACTATATCTCAAGGAGGTGGATGGATACTGGCGAGATGATGTACTTCGCTGATGCACTGGTCATCAATCAGTCTTGTGCATCTATGTTGATTTTCCTTCTATGCTGGATTATGAAGTAGTATCGATAAGTATTTCTGGTGTGTTTTTAGCTGCCATTCCGAACTGTTCCCTTGAGCAGTATTTATTTGCAGGGTGGAGCCAATACAATGCATCAATACATGGGTGCCATGGAGTGGAGGGGAACAGGCTTGATTTTCCCCTCCCTTTGTTTCCCACTATGCAGTAAGGCTCTAGGAAAGAATCAGGCCACGGGTGGAGGCCGGACATCTCTACCTAAGGACACAATAAAATAGGGCAGAGCGTAATTACCTTGGTCCCAGGAGAATGCCTGCGTCCATAGCCCCGTCCATGACCCAGTGACAACAGGGGACAAAATAGGAGAATCCATCAAATCACAAAAAACGTGCAGTGCATATTAATTGTGCTGTGGTGCTCTTCACCCCCCCGCAGATTTTACACTGTCTTCAGAATCTACTCTTCCAGCTTATGAACATTTCTGTTTGAATTTATCCAGTGAAATGTCTTCATTAAAATGAACTGTGAAAGGAAACACCTCTTCAACCTTCTTTTCCAATTTTTTACGTTTGATACTTGTGTGATATTTGGGTTGTTTATTGACCAGTGCCTGAGAGAACAGAATTTGGATTTCCTTTTCTCCCTGTGCCAGGTCCTCTGACAAATTTCCCTTTCTCCTCTTTGCCCATCCTCTCTCCACCCTCTTTGTATCTAGCTTCCGACTCTGTGCCCAGCATGGTCTTGGCACTTTCAGCATCATGCCCGTGTCCCGTGATGACAAGTGAAAGTCTGCATTTGAAGTTTTGCATTCTTTGTTTAATCTGTAATATATGGTTGGAGCGGTTGAGTCTCTCATTGATGGTATCGATTGTGTTATTAATTCATGTTTATCTGAGAGGGAACACAAAAACAAGAAGAGCAGAAAAAGGATTAACTTAGAGGAGGGATCCCCTGGAAAGACTGTACCACTCTTTGGAGGAGACAAACATTCCTGCATTTAGGCACACAGCCTTATTTTCAAAGGCTGCGTTCCATCAGCAGAGCTTTGTACACTGCCAACATGTGTCGAGAAACTAGTTGGATCTCGAGTGTAAGAAGCTCTCTGTATCTGATTTTCCTGGCATCATTTTGGGTTGGTTTTAGAGACTTGCTTCTGGCATCTACCCACCCATTTAATCTCCTCCCACAGCCCATGGACACTCTCCCCTATCATGGACTCTACCCACCCATTTAATCTCCTCCCACAGCCCATGTACATTCTCCCTATCATGGAGTCTACCCACTCATTTAATCTCCTCCCACAGCCCATGTACACTCTCCCCTATCACAGACTCTACCCACCCATTTAATCTCCTCCCACAGCCCATGTACACTCTCCCCTATCACAGACTCTACCCACCCACTTAATCTCCTCCCACAGCCCATGTACACTCTCCCCTATCATGGACTCTACCCACTCATTTAATCTCCTCCCACAGCCCATGTACACTCTCCCCTATCACAGACTCTACCCATCCACTTAATCTCCTCCCACAGCCCATGTACATTCTCCCTATCATGGACTCTACCCACTCATTTAATCTCCTCCCACAGCCCAGGTACACTCTCCCCTATCACAGACTCTACCCACCCATTTAATCTCCTCCCACAGCCCATGTACACTCTCCCCTATCATGGACTCTACCCACCCATTTAATCTCCTCCCAGAGTCCACGTACATTCTACACTATCATGGGCTCTATCCACACATTTAATCACCTCCCACAGCCCATGTACACTCTCCCCTATCATGGACTCTACCCACCCATTTAATCTCCTCCCACAGCCCATGTACATTCTCCCTATCATGGAGTCTACCCACTCATTTAATCTCCTCCCACAGCCCAGGTACACTCTCCCCTATCACAGACTCTACCCACCCATTTAATCTCCTCCCACAGCCCATGTACACTCTCCCCTATCACAGACTCTACCCACCCACTTAATCTCCTCCCACAGCCCATGTACACTCTCCCCTATCATGGACTCTACCCACTCATTTAATCTCCTCCCACAGCCCATGTACACTCTCCCCTATCACAGACTCTACCCACCCACTTAATCTCCTCCCACAGCCCATGTACATTCTCCCTATCATGGACTCTACCCACTCATTTAATCTCCTCCCACAGCCCAGGTACACTCTCCCCTATCACAGACTCTACCCACCCATTTAATCTCCTCCCACAGCCCATGTACACTCTCCCCTATCATGGACTCTACCCACCCATTTAATCTCCTCCCACAGGCCGTGTACACTCTCCCCTATCATGGACTCTACCCACTCATTTAATCTCCTCCCACAGCCCAGGTACACTCTCCCCTATCACAGACTCTACCCACCCACTTAATCTCCGCCCACAGCCCATGTACACTCTCCCCTATCATGGACTCTACCCACCCATTTAATCTCCTCCCACAGCCCATGTATACTCTCCCTATCATGGACTCTACCCACCCATTTAATCTCCTCCCACAGCCCATGTACACTCTCCCCAATCATGGACTCTATCCACCCATTTATTCTTCTCCTACAGCCCATGTACACTCTCCCCTATCATGGACTCTACCCACCCATTTAATCTCCTCCCACAGCCCATGTACACTTTACACTATCATGGACTCTACCCACCCATTTAATCTCCTCCCACACCCCATGGACACTCTCCCCTATCATGGACTCTACCCACCCATTTAATCTCCTCCCACAGCCCATGTACACTCTCCCCTATCACGGACTCTACCCACACATTTAATCTCCTCCCACAGCCCACACTCTCCCCTATCATGGACTCTACCCACCCATTGAATCTCCTCCCACAGCCCATATACACTCTCCCCTATCATGGACTCTACCCACCCATTTAATCTCCTCCCACACCCCGTGGACACTCTCCCCTATCATGGACTCTACCCACCCATTTAATCTTTCCCCACAGCCCATGTACACTCTACCCTATCATTGACTCTACCCACCCATTTAATCTCCTCCCACAGCCCATGTACACTCTCCCCTATCATGGGCTCTACCTACCCTTTTATAGAAAGATCGAAACATAGAAGATAGGAGCAGGAGTAGGCCATTCGGCCCTTCGAGCCTGCTCTGCCATTCAATGAGATCATGGCTGATCATCCAAATTCAGTACCCTGTCCCTGCCTTCTCTCCATATCCCTTGATCCCTTTAGCCTCAAGAAATATATCCAACTCTTTCTTGAATATATTTAATGAACTGGCCTCCACCGCCCTCTGTGGCAGAGAATTCCACAGGTTCACCACTTTCTGGGTGAAGAAGTTCCTCCTCATTTCTTTCCTAAATGGCTTACCCCTTATCCTTAGACTATGACCCCTGGTTCTGGACTCTCCGGCCATCCGAAACATCCTTCCTGCATCTAGTCTGCCCAGACCTAACAGAATGTTAAAAGTTTCGATGAGATCCCCTCTCAATCTTCTAAACTCCAGTGACTATAAGCCCAATCGACACAATCTCTCCTCATACGTCATTCCTGCCATCCCAGGTATCAGCCTGGTGAATCTTCGCTGCACTCCCTCCATGGCAAGAACGTCCTTCCTCAGGTAAGGTGACCAAAACTGCACACAATACTCAAGGTGCAGTCTCACCAAGGCCCTGTACAACTGTAGCAAGACATCCTTGTTCCTGTACTCGAACCCTCTTGCTACGAAGGCCAGCATACCATTTGCCTTCTTAACCGCCTGCTGCACCTGCATGCTTACCTTCAGCGACTGGTGCACAAGGACACCCAGGTCTCTTTGCAGTTCCCCTTCTCCCAATCTATTGCCATTTAAATAATAATCTGCCTTCCTGTTTTTGCCACCAAAGTGGATAACCTCACATTTATCCACATTATAGTGCATTTGCCATGTTTCTGCCCAATCACCCAACCTGTCCAAATCGTACTGGAGTTTCACGACATCCTCCTCACAGCTTACCCTCCCACCCAGCTTTGTGTCATCTGCAAATTTGGAGATATTACATTCAATTCCCTCGTCCAGATCATTAATATATATTGTGAACAGCTGGGGTCCTAGGACCGATCCTTGCGGTACCCCACTAGTCACTGCCTGCCACTCGGAAAACGACCCGTTTATTCCAACTCTTTGCTTTCTGTCCGCCAACCAGTTCTCTATCCAAGTCAATACCTTGCCCCCAATCCCATGTGCCTTAATTTTGCATACCAATCTCTTATGTGGGACCTTATCGAAAGCCTTCTGAAAGTCCAAATACACCACATCCACTGGTTCTCCCTTATCTATTTTACCAGTTACATCCTCAAAAAATTCCAGCAGATTAGTCAAGCATGATTTACCTTTTGTAAATCCATGTTGACTTTGTCCGATCCTGTCACTGCTTTCCAAGTGCTCTGCTATTACATCTTTTATAATAGACTCCAGCATTTTCCCCACTACCGATGTCAGGCTTACCGGTCTATAATTCCCCGCTTTTTCTCTACCACCTTTTTTGAATAGTAGGGTAACTTTAGCTATCCTCCAATCCATGGGTACCGTTCCAGAGTCTATCGAGTTCTGGAAGATGACCAGCAATGCATCTATTATCTCTAGGGCCACTTCCTTAAGTACCCTGGGATGTAGACCATCAGGCCCTGGGGATTTATCAGCCTTCAGTCCCATCAATTTTCCTAACACCATTTCCCTACAAATACTGATTTCTTTCAGTTCCTCCCTTTCATCAGACCCTATGTTCCCCGACATCTCTGGGAGGTTATTTGTGTCCTCCTTTGTGAAGACAGAACCAAAGTATGTATTTAGTTGGTCTGCCATTTCCTTGTTTCCCATTATAAATTCCCCTGATTCTGACTGTAAGAGACCTACGCTTGACTTCACCAATCTTTTTCTCTTCACATATCTATAAAAGCTTTTACAGTCAGTTTTTATGTTCACTGCTAGCTTACTCTCATATTCTATTTTCCCTTTCTTAATTAATCCCTTTGTCCTCCTTTGTTGACTCCTAAACTGCTCCCAATCCTCAGGATTATTGCTTTTTCCAGCCAATTTATATGTCCTCTCCTTGGATCTTATGCTATCCCTAATTTCCCTTGTTAGCCACGGTTGAGTCACCTTTTTTGTTTGATTTTTATGCCAAACTGGGATGAACAAATTCTGCAGCTCATCCATTCAGTTTTTGAATGTTTGCCATTGCCTATCCACTGTGAACCCTTTGAGTGCCATTCCCCAATCAATCCTACCCAACTCGCTCCTCAGACCATCGTAGTTTCCTTTATTTAATTTGAGGACCCTTGTTTCTGAGTGAACTACTTCATTCTCCATCTTAATGAAGAATTCTATCATAT
Source organism: Somniosus microcephalus (assembly GCF_052327205.1). Lineage (NCBI taxonomy): Eukaryota > Metazoa > Chordata > Chondrichthyes > Squaliformes > Somniosidae > Somniosus > Somniosus microcephalus. Next base: position 129,233,162 of record NC_141001.1, read on the forward strand.
TATGATCGCTCCAACCCAAGGGGCCTCGTACAACAAGATTGCTAATTAATCCTTTCTCGTTATCTAATACCCAGTCTAAGATGGCCTGATCTCTGGTTGGTTCCTTGACATATTGGTCCAGGAAACCATCCCGTAAACACTCCAGGAATTCCTCCTCCACAGTATTGTTACTAATTTGGTTGGCCCAATCTATATGTAGATTAAAGTCACCCATGATGACTGCTGTGCCCTTATTGCACGCTTCTTTAATTTCCCTTTTAATGCCATCCCCAACCTCCGCCTTACTGTTTGGAGGTCTATATACCACTCCCACTAATGTTTTTTTCCCCTTAGTATTTCACAATTCTACCCATGCAGATTCCACGTCATCAGAGCTAATATCCTTCATTACAATTGTATTAATCCCTTCTTTAACCAGTAATGCTACCCCACCTCCCTTTCCTTTTTGCCTATCTTTCCTGAATATTGAATACCCCTGGATGTTGAGTTCCCAGTCTTGGCCATCCTTGAGCCACGTTTCCGTAATCCCAACCAAATCATATCCGTTTACTTCTATTTGCGCAGCCAATTCATCCACCTTATTACAAATGCTCCTCGCATTAAGACACAAAGCCTTCAGGCTTGGTTTTTTTAATGCTCTTAGACCTATTAGAATTATTATTTACTGTGGCCATGTTTGATTTAAACCGTTGATTTCTCTGACTGTCACTTTTGTTTTTCTCCTTCCTATCTTTTGCTTTTATCCCTGTTTTCCTTTCCTCTGTCTCCATGCTCAGGTTCCCAACCCCCTGCCATTTTAGTTTAAACCCCCCCGAACAGCACTCGCAAACACTCCCCCTAGGACATCGGTCCCGGCCCTGCCCAGGTGCAAACCGTCCCGTTTGTACTGGTCCCACCTCTCTCAGAACCGGTTCCAATGTCCAAGGAACTTGAATCCCTCCTCCTTGCACCATTCCTCTAGCCACGTATTCATTTGAAATATCCTTCTATTTCTACTCTGACTAGCACGTGGCACTGGTAGCAATCCTGAGATTACTACCTTTGAGGTCCTATTTTTTAATTTACCTCCTAACTCCCTATATTCTGCTTTTAGGACCTCATCCCATTTTTTACCGATATCGTTGGTGCCTATATGCACCACAACAACTGGCTGTTCACCCTCCCCCTCCAAAATGTTCTGCAGCCGCTCCGAGACGTCCTTGACCCTTGCACCAGGGAGGCAACACACCATCCTGGAGTCTCGATTGCGGCCGCAAAAACGCCTATCTATTCCCCTTACAATTGAGTCCCCTATCACTATAGCTCTTCCACTCTTTTTCCTCCCAGCCTGTGCAGCAGAGCCACTCATGGTGCCAGGAAGTTGGCTGCTGCTGCCTTCCCCTGATGAGTCATCCCCCCAACAGTATTCAAAATGGTATATCTGTTGGAGAGGGGGATGGCCGCAGGGGCTTCCTGCACTACCTGCCTGCGCCTCTTACTCTGCCTGCTGGTCACCCATTCCCTTCCTGCCTGTACACCCTTTACCTGCGGTGTGACCAACTCGCTATATGTGATATTCACGACGTCCTCAGCATCGCAAATGCTCCAAAATGAATTCATCCGCAGCTCCAGTGCCGCAATGCGGTGTGTCAGTAGCTGCAGCTGGACACACTTCCTGCACACATGGTCGTCAGGGACGCAGGAAGCGTCCCTGATTTCCCACATAGAGCAGGAGGAGCACACTACGGGGCTGGGCTGTCCTGCCATGACATACCCTTTAACTAATTAATTAAAATTAAATGAATCCCACCAATTTCACTACAGTTAAATGATATATTTAAGGGCCCTGGTTTACAAACTGTCCCCGCTACACCACAGCAACCTTAAAAACTATAAACCACAGACTTAAAGTTTTAAAACGAGAGAAATGCTCCAACCAATCACCTACCTGTTTTGTGGTGACGTCACACCTCGAATACTTTTTACCTCTCTCCTTGCCTGAGATTGGAGATTGGTGAGGCCTACCTGAGCCTCTGGGGCCTTTTGTAGTCGCTCTGCCGCTCTGCTCCGCCTCCACCCGCTGCCGATGCCGCACTGAGGCCTACCTGAGCCTCTGGGACCTCTTGTAGTCGCTCTGCCGCTCTGCTCCACCTCCACCCGCTGCCGATGCCGCACTGAGGCCTACCTGAGCCTCTGGGGCCTTTTGTAGTCGCTCTGCTCCGCCTCCACCCGCTGCCGATGCCGCACTGAGGCCTACCTGAGCCTCTGGGGCCTTTTGTAGTCGCTCTGCCGCTCTGCTCTGCCTCCACCCGCTGCCGATGCCCCTCCCCTATCATGGACTCTACCCACCCATTTAATCTCCTCACACAGCCCATGTACACTCTACCCTACCATGGACTCTACCCACCCATTTAATCTCCTCCCACAGTCCATGTACACTCTCCCCTATCCCGGACTCTACCCACACATTTAATCTCCTCCCACAGCCCACACTCTCCCCTATCACGGACTCTACCCACCCATTTAATCTCCTCCCACAGCCCATGTACACTCTCCCCTATCACGGACTCTACCCACCCATTTAATCTCCTCCCACAGTCCATGTACACTCTCCCCTAACATGGACTCCATCCACCCATTTAATCTCCTCCCACAGCCCATGTACACTCTCCCCTATCACGGACTCTACCCACCCATTTAATCTCCTCCCACAGCCCATGTACACTCTCCCCTATCATGGACTCTACCCACTCATTTAATCTCCTCCCACAGCCCATGTACACTCTCCCCTATCATGGACTCTACCCACCCACTTAATCTCCCCCCACAGCCCATGTACACTCTCCCCTATCACGGACTCTACCCACCCATTTAATCTCCTCCCACAGCCCATGTACACTCTCCCCTATCATGGACTCTACCCACTCATTTAATCTCCTCCCACAGCCCATGTACACTCTCCCCTATCATGGACTCTATCCACCCATTTAATCTCCCCCCACAGCCCATGTACACTCTCCCCTATCACAGACTCTACCTGTTAGATCCGTGGTTCAGTGGATAAATAATTACACGGATGCTGTACATAAACAAATAACAGGTCTTTACTGGAGGAGGGTCATCTCTAGACTGGAGTACAGAGGCATGCGCACAGCTTGTATACCGGTGTGGTTACTGCCGGTACTCCAGTATACAGGAGCTGTAAAAAGTAGTTCTGACTTAAAGCACATACACTACAATTCCTCCCTTTTTAGATTAATAATGTTGTAGCTAATTTGGGGCTACGTGGACCAGGTGATATTCTAGGTCGACACGATCCCAACAGAAGCCTTTGGAGTCAAATAAAACTCTGACCACGAGTGAATGGCAAAGTAAAAGAATGCTTTATTGCAGAGCTCTGGGAGAAGCAGCTGTACACCCGGTGTGCAATCGCCACACTTCTCGTTTTGTACACTTAAGCCGCCTACTTTTATACAGGGGTCAAAACAACTTAGACGGTTGATTACATAATCCTAGCGACACCCCGTGACATCTAAAACGGTTATCTATTCTTAAGCAAACGGTTACATATTCTGAAACCAGCAATGGCCATATGTTAATTTGGGCCTCTGGCCGCAGACAAGATAAGCAGAAGTCCAACCTATTTTTCGTTGTAAGGTGACCACAATCGTTCAATAACAAAACTGCAGCTGGCATTATCTCATCCCAGCCTACGTGCGAGCTCAGGGGGCCCCTTTGTCAACCAGTTTAATGTCAAGTATCCCGACAGTCTTTGCAAAAGTCCTTAATACTGAAATTCTCCTCAACAATCCCTCCTTTTGGTGCTGGACCACGATTTTCTTGGCCCAGCTGACCACCAATCCTCTTTCTTCACAGTGTTGTTCCTACAACCACTGCCTCTTCCCGGGGTCGTCAGGCGGCTCGGATTCATCCGTCTTGTCTTGTTCCATAAGCGATAGTTCGTCTGCCTGAATCACACTGACTGGCATTACCGGTGTCATTGCCATTTTGCAACAAGCTCTCACTATAGTTAGCAGACAGCATATTGCAACACATATCGCAACGATGATAGCCAATGCATGCGTTATCCAGGAACCCCATCCTGTTAGTCCTAGCCACTCCAACCATCCTTCTCCCGGATTGGTATGGACTCTCTTCACTTCATCCTTCATGTGGTTTACTAAGTTTGTGATATTTTCCGCACTATCAGGGATATAAGTACAGCACTCACTTCCTATCAAGACACAGGTTCCTCCTTGTGCCGCAAGGAGGTAATCTAAGGCCATTCGATTTTGGAGGGCTACTGTTCTAATGGCTACCATTTCGGTACTCATTTCTGTTAAAGCTTCCCCAGTAACATTGGCAACTACCTCTATTAACCTTGCCAACTTCCTTGTTTCATCCATTAAGTTCATTATTCCATAGGGAGTGTAAGATTCGCAATTTTCAGCAAAAATCACGCAAGAAAACTGGATAAAATAAGACTGTTTATTGACCAAAGTAAGCTTGCACAGAAAAACCTTTGATAAAAGGGCATACAAAATGGCCACCAGGCCCCGTGATCAGTTTATGAACCATTTTATTTCTGTTACTGCAAGCCAGACAGGCTTGTGGATTGAAGACAGTGAGCCCACGAAAGCCAGTATCTGGGAACCGAAACTCAGAGCAACAGCATACATATTCAATGGATTATAAGTACAGGATGGGGCCCATCAAGATATGGGCGGACAATGTAAAAACACTTATACCCATTTATCGTACAAAGGAAAAACCGTTTAGCAACCATCAAGGAAAATGTCCGGACCGATCAATATGCGAACCGAGCCGCGGTGACAATGCAAAGGACATTAACAGACATTATCGGCCAGGAAGGCCAGTTCAAGTTATCACCGGCTCCGTTACAAGACAAAGCGCCCCTGCAGAGATTTCTGCCCGCCAAAATTAATACAAAGACAGGATTATGATTTGGCGGGAGATAAGACTGTCCCAAAAGAGTATAACTATGGATTGAAAGTCCATCTAAGGGACTTCGGACTTGGGGTTACTTGAACAACTTCACTTGACTGGACAGCGGCTGCTTCTTCTTCTTGGACGACTTCAACTTCTTCGGACGGGGCCAGGATCGGCGCCTCTTCCACTTCGGCAGATGCAGAATCGATGAAAACGTTTTCGTCTTTTTAAAGACGGACGGTTTCGAAAAAAGGACAACGTGGTCGGTGTTCAGCCAAACAAGGCTCGGCCACGACGAGAAGACGACAAGGGTGGCCCGGGTACTGGGGTCGGGAGATCATCGACGACCCAGGCCGACGGAGAAGAAACCCTCTGGAGGACTGGCGATCTAGGCCACAAGATTCTCCCATGTGCATAGCCTGCATCTGGGTCTGCTCCATGAACCCAAATCGACTTAGTGGATCTCAACCTTAACGAGCGCTCATCGAGGCTGTGTCTACCCCACCGCTTCGAGAGAGAGAGAATATCGACTGCGCCAGAAGTTTCCAAATCCACGTGACGACGGAAAGCGGTGCCAAAAAGGCTGCGAACCCCCTTTCTCGCGATTTCGAGAGTGGTGAGCATGATCCCAGGTTCCCCAGGTCGAAACTTAGTTTAGGTATAGGGGAGGGAGTTAAGGGAAATCGTAATGTGTTTCCCCTTTTACGATGTGCCGTGTGTTCCCCATTTCCATAGAGTCAAGTTCATAAATTTGTGCATGATTGTAGTTACTTTAATCTGTGCCTATGACATGTATTTTGTAATGCTTCAAACTGTTTAAAAATAAAAGCATCCATTTCGTGCTATTCAGCCTGGTCTATTGAGTTCTTTTCTCTGCACTACTGTTCTCTGCATCTAAGTCCAAGGTCTAGAACCGTAGGGGGAGTGGGTCGAACCACTCAAGGGTAATTCTTGCACGAAGCCTGGCAGGAGGCCAGAACGGGCAAGAGAGAGGAAAAACCCCCTACAGAAATGGCGACCGCGGCAGGACCTTGGCAGCAGGAAAGTAGTGTGTTAGATCAAGATCTGAATAAACGAAATGTGATGGATGAAAGAATAGCAGATTATGTTTTCGGAAAAGTCAACCTCACAAAACAATGGATATCTGATCTACTAAGGGATAGGCGCCCGCTAGACGCAGCCATCAAGTGGACAGCGGGTAGAGAGCATAAGAAATCTGTAGAAAAGGCGGTCTGGCTGATGTGCTACAAGAAGCAAGTCCAGCTTTTGGACCAGGTAGTTGCAGCACAGACAGTCCAGATCAACGGCTTGCTTAAAGGCGTAGAGGAAAAGGTTGCGGGAGGTCAAAAACTGATTGAATCGCTTGACGCGCTGGACCAGGAACGCCGCTCTGTAATTCGCTGCCACGAAACCCGGGTAGAATATTTAAAATGTCAGGTCGTTGAGGCCAAGGCCAGTGAAGGTAGAATGAGAGAGAGGTGTTCCCGTCTAGCCAAACAAGTAGATGCCCAAGAGGAAAAGCTCCTGGGAGCCAGGGCAGCATATAAGATGGCCATGGAGGATAGATCTGAGAACACCGACCACAGCACTTGCCGTCGGGAGCTAGAGGACCTGAGAAAGGCCCTAGCGAAGGCAAATGGGTTGGTGTGTCTCATAAATCCACCAGCGAGTCAGCTGTTGCTAGCCAAGGAATCCAAAAGACCGATTCCACAAGAGGCAGTTGGGGTACCAACCCCCGAACCTTCTGCGCCTCCTGCCTATGAGGAGTCTTGGACTCCGGGACAGGAGACGGAGACGGTAGAGGAAGAGAGCCCTGAGGTAGAGCAACCCCAGACAGTAGAGTCGGGGTCGGCGCCAATGTGTCCAACGAGACACCGGAGGATCGGTCCAAATGAAGAAAATGGCGATGACGGACCCCTTGAGAGTCAGATCATAATGCCTCATAGCGCACGACAGCTAAGAGAGATGATAAGTCACATCCCAAAACTCTCCGAGTCAGGAGATCCCTCCGTGCATTTCAGGGACGTGGAGCAGACCGCAGCAGTCAATGACTGCGACGGGGTTGAACAGTCTAAAATGCTGCTGTTCTCCCTGGACAGTTCGCTCCTCCAGTGTCTCCCCGACGAGAGCAAGAGAGGGCACAGGGACTATGAGTTGCTACGGGATGAGATTCTGGAGATCATGGGAGAGGGGGACGGAACTCCGTTCCTCCGTTTAGAAAAGACAGTGCAGCTAGAGGGAGAACCCCCACGGGTTTTCGCCGACAGGTTGTGGCCAGTGTATCGGCGCAGCTGCCCGGGCGGGCCGGCCCGGGCCGGGCTGGATGGCGAACAAAGGGCTCACTGGCTTCGGTGCCTGGTAGCAGGTTGCCTGCCAGTAGTGAAGGAACAGGCCAAAGCATGGTTTGACCCCACTAACGCCCGCTCCACGGAGGAAGTAGTACTAGATCAGCTCACGATCAGTTATAGAAACAACAAGGGCAAGAAAACGCCTGTTGTGAAAGGAAAGGTGCATGAGGTGAGACCCGCAGCCTCTGCTAAAAAGGAATGGCGTCAGGAGGGAAATCGCCATCCCCAAGCAAATAGCAGTTGTTACGGGTGTGGGAAGGAGGGTCATTGGCGCAAGGACTGTAGGAATCCTTGGAAGGATAAGAGGGAGAGAGCGTTCGCCGCAGCCCAAGATCAAGCCCAAGCCCGAGTCGCCAACGGCCCGAGAGTTTACCCAACACCAGCACAACCACAAGTGCAGGCCGCTGCCCCAACACCAGTCCAGAACCCAACCGTAGCCTCTGCCCTGAATAAAGGGGGTGGTGCGGTTGTGGACCCCGCTGCGATCGAGTCAGTCTTGGAGACTATGCGGTCTCTGATGACCTGGCAGGGGAAGGTAGCGGTTGCTAACAGCCCTATCGCCCCCGAGACCCCAGCCGAAACACCTAAATGACTGACGCCCGCGCAGCCCATCTACTTGTGTCCGCTCCGCTATGACGCTTGGAGAAGACCTGTGGTGGAGATGGAGGTGGAGAAACAAAGGGGTAGTTACCTGTTGGATACGGGAGCTTCGTGTACCGTGATCCACACGGACAAACCTTTTGCCTCACCTCTGTCCGCCCAGGCTCCATATTTAGTAGCGGGTTTCACAGGTAGAGCACAGGCTGGCGCGCACTCCCTCCCGCTCTCCATTCAGTTGGGAGCGCTCCACACCACATGGACGTGCATCCTATTGAAGTGGAAAGAGGGGGGGGGGAAAGGCATCCTCGGGGCTGATTTCTTGGTGGAACACGGGATCCTCGTGGACCTGAGAAATCACTGTCTCTGGGGAGCCGAGGGCGGTTTAGGTAAGGTAGTCGTAATCCCGGGGAAGGAAGAAAAGGGGGCCCTGTGCACTATGAAGCCGTCAGGAGGTTACGATCTCGAGCTCATGATAACAAACGTCCCAACGGACTTGCAGGCGCGTGTGTCAGAAAATCTGACCGCGTTCGCCACCCACAAGCACGACTGCGGGAGATACATAGATACATAGATACATAGAAGATAGGAGCAGGAGTAGGCCATTCGGCCCTTCGTGCCTGCTCCGCCATTTAATGAGATCATGGCTGATCCTTTAATTCAGTATCCCGTCCCCGCCTTCTCTCCGTAACCCTTAACCCCTTTTGCCCGTAGAAATATATCTAATTCCCTCTTAAATATATTTAATGAGCTGGCGTACACTGCCCTCTGTGGCAATGAGTTCCACAGGTTCACCACTCTCTGAGTGAAGAAATTCCCCCTCATCTCTGTCCTAAATGGTTTAGCCCTTATCCTTAAATTATGTCCTCTAGTTCTGTTCTCACCCGCCAAGGGAAACATTCCTTCTGCATCCAGTCTGTCTAGACCTGTCAGAATTTTATACACTTCTATGAGGTCCCCTCTCAATCTTCTAAACTCCAGTGTGTACATCCCTAAACTACATAGTCTCTCCTCATAGGTCATTCCCGCCATTCCTGGTATCAGCCTGGTGAATCGCCGCTGCACCCCCTCCATGGCAAGAACATCCTTCCTCAGATGAGGCGACCAAAACTGTACACAGTACTCGAGGTGTGGTCTCACCAGTGCCCTGTACAGCTGCAGCAAGGTATCCCTGTTCCTGTATTCTAACCCTTTTGCTATGAAGGCCAGCATACCGTTTGCCTTCTTGACCGCCTGTTGCACCTGCATGCTCGCCTTCAGTGACTGGTGTACAAGAACACCCAGGTCTCTCTGTACTTCCCCCTCTCCCAATCTATTGCCATTTAAATAATAATTTGCCCTCCCGTTCCTGCACCCAAGGTGGATAACTTCGCACTTGTCCACATTATAGTGCATCTGCCATTTATCCGCCCAATCGCCCAGTCTGTCCAAATCGCTCTGGAGCTTCCTGGTCTCTTCCTCTGAGCCCACCCCACCTCCTAGTTTAGTGTCGTCTGCAAATTTGGAAATGCTGCATCCGACTCCCTGATCCAGGTCATTAATGTAAATTGTGAACAGCTGGGGGCCCAGGACAGATCCCTGTGGTACCCCACTTGTTACTGCCTGCCATTCAGAAAATGAGCCGTTTATTCCAACTCTCTGTTTTCTATCTGACAGCCAGTTCCCTATCCACGCCAAAACTTTCCCCTTTATCCCATGAGCCTCAATTTTCCATGCTAATCTTTTATGTGGGACCTTATCGAAGGCCTTTTGGAAGTCCAGGTACACCACATCTACTGGCTCTCCCCCATCTATTCTACCAGTTACTCCCTCAAAAAATTCCAATAGATTAGTCAAGCACGATTTACCCTTTGTAAATCCATGTTGACTCTGTCCTATCCTGTCCCCATTTGCTAAGTGCTCCGCTATTTCATCCTTAATGATGGACTCCAGCATTTTGCCCACAACTGATGTAAGGCTTACAGGTCTGTAATTACCTGCTTTTTCCCTACCCCCCTTTTTGAATAGTGGGGTAACGTTAGCTACCCTCCAATCCATCGGCACTGTTCCCGAGTCTAATGAATTCTGAAAAATCATCCTTAGTGCATCCGCTATCTCTAGGGCCACCTCCTTCAGTACCCTAGGATGCATGTTATCAGGCCCTGGGGATTTGTCCACCTTCAATCCCTTTAGCTTCCTTAACACCATATCCTTAGAGATATTGATTTGCGTCAGTTCCTCCTTTGCCAATGTCCCTATTTTTCCCGATATCCCAGGGAGGTTTTTTGTGTCTTCCTTCGTAAAGACTGACCCAAAGTATGCATTTAGTTGATCTGCCATTTCCTTATTTCCCATTATATATTCCCCCGTATCTGACTGCAATGGACCAACTTTGGTTTTCACCAGTCTTTTCCTTTTGATATATTTATAAAAGCTTTTGGAGTTAGTTTTTATATTTTCCGCCAGCTTGTTTTCGTAAGCTATTTTGCCCCTCTTGATCATGCCCTTTGCCCTCCTTTGCTCTATCTTAAACTGTTCCCAATCTTCCGCTCTGGCGCTTTTTTTGGCTATTTTATATGCCCTATCTTTGGATTTTATGCTGTCTCTAATTTCCCCTGTTATCCACGGTTGAGTCACCTTTTTAGATTTCCTTTTATGCCAGATTGGTATACACAATTTTTGCAATTTTGTCATTCTATCTTTAAATGTTTGCCATTGTTTATCTACCTCCAGTCCTCTCAGGAACGTTGTCCAATCAGACCTACTCAGTTCCCGTCTCATGGCATCATAATTCCCCTTGTTTAAATTCAGGACCTTAGTCTCTGAGTCAATTTCTTCGCTCTCCATTTCGAGTGAGAAATCGATCATGTTATGATCGCTCTGACCCAAGGGTCCCCGTACAACAAGATTACTGATTAGTCCCTTCTCATTGCACAGTACCCAGTCCAATATAGCCTGTTCCCGAGTTGGTTCCTCGACATATTGATCCAGATAACCATCCCTTAAACACTCAAGGAATTCCTCCTCCTCATTATTTTTACTGATTAGGCTAGTCCAATCTATATGTAAGTTAAAGTCACCTATGATGACAGCTGTGCTCTTATTGCACGCTTCTCTAATTTCCCTCGTGATGCCCTCCCTAACCTCTATTTTACTATTTGGAGGCCTATATACCACTCCTATTAATGTTTTTCGCCCCTCGCTATTTCTTAGCTCCACCCATATAGATTCTGTATTAACTGAGTTAATATCCTTCCTTTCAATTGCATTTATCCCCTCTTTTACTAGCAATGCTACCCCTCCTCCCTTTCTTTTTTGTCGATCCTTCCTAAATACTGAATACCCCTGTATGTTAAGCTCCCAGCCCTGCTCACCCTGCAACCATGTTTCCGTAATCCCAATTAGATCATAATTATTAACCTCTATTTCCACAGCTAATTCATCTACCTTGTTCCTGATGCTTCTCGCATTAAGGTATAAAACCCTCAGGCTTTTTTTTATGCTCACATTTTTTATGAATTAGTTTGGCCCTTTGTTTTTTGTTCCTCACCCTTTTACCATTTATTTCTGTCTGCCTTTCACTTTCCTCTATTTCACTACATAGCTTTCTAGCCCCCTGCCATACTAGAGTCACTGGGTTCGAAGTCAGCGTAGACGGGGACCCCATGATCCGACCCCAAAAGCAGTATAATTTCCCCAAGGAGGCAGAACCCGACATGGAGACAGCAATATCTTCATTGGTACAGCAGGGCGTGTTGAGGACGATAGCCACCCACGTGAACTCCCCATTATGGCCGGTAAAGAAACCGGACAATTCGTGGAGAGCCACGGTGGACTATAGAGTCCTCAATAGTAATATCCCAGCCTGCGCGCCCACGGTAGCAGCAGTTGCAGACTTAATAGGGAGTATTCCAGCATCGGCGACCACATTCACGGTGCTGGACATCTCGAACGGTTTTTGGTCCATTCCGCTGCGGCGGGAGGACCAGTACAAGTTTGCCTTTACTTTCAAAGGGCAACAGTACACTTGGAACTGCTTACCACAGGGTTTTCACAACAGCCCCAGCATTTTCCATCAGTGCATGGCGGGGAGTTTGAAAGAGTTCAGCCAGCCCAACCAGATAGTGCAGTATGTGGACGACTTACTCCTGTTCACAGATACAAGGGAGCAGCACGGCCCACTGTTAGCCGAATTGTTGGAACTGTTAGAAAGGAAGGGTTTCAAAGTAAACCCAAAGAAAGCCCAGATCGGCCAGCAGGAAGTTAAATTCCTGGGTCTGGCCATCCGCGCTGGGGAAAGAGCCATAGATAAGGCCAGACGGGAATCTATACAAGATCTGCCGATTCCCAACATAGTAACGGGTGTAAGGTCCTTTTTGGGATTGACCGGGTACTGCAGAGATTTCATCGAGGACTATGCTGCCACAGCGGCCCCGTTACTTCGACTCTTACACAAGGGAGTCGAGTGGTCTTGGGACAAGGGGTGCCAGGCAGCATTCGAGAAGTTGAAAAGAGATCTGCAGACCGCGCCAGCCCTAGGGGCCATAGATGGGGGAGAGGAGTTCTTTCTGGAGGTAGCCGCTAGTGGGGACAGCCTGAGCGCAGTGCTGCTCCAAGAGCGGCATGGCAAGCTAAGACCAGTAGTTTATTCCTCCAGGGTGCTCACGGATGTGGAGAGGAGTTTCTCCAATTGCGAACGGCATCTCCTGGCCACGCATTGGGCTGTGAACAGATCAGTGATCTTCACAGGGACCTCTCCCATTACGCTCCTCACCCATCACACCCCCACGAAGATGCTTCTGGACGGGAGGATTAAGGATGGGACCGTAAGCAGCGCTCGGATTGCGCGCTGGACCCTCCTCCTTTCCCAGATGGATCTCAAAGTTAAAGGCCTCTGCGCGCCAAGGCTCGCAGCCAATATGGCATATCCCGGGACAGCCCATCAATGTTCCGTAGAAGGGGTATGGGAAGTTAACATAGGTTTACGGGGCGGGATACATCCCACGGGCCGCGAGATCTACGTAGACGGTTCTAGCACTGTAGCTGACGGCAAGCGACTCACAGGGTGTGGAGTTTATGACCCTGCGGCAAACATTGCCCTGGCAATTAAGCTCCCCAGCACTATGAGCGCGCAGCAGGCTGAACTGTCCGCGGTGGCGTACGTGGTTACCCACCCCGAGATTTTCCCAACCCCATACACGATTTGCTCAGACAGCATGTTCACGTGCAATTCGTGTACAGAGTACCTCGCCATCTGGTCCCGACGCGGGTACACCTCCACGGACGGGCGGCCTTTAACAGTTAAGCCCTTGCTGGAGAAGATCCTAGCAGCTGTGGGGGAGAAAGGAGAGGTGTTCATCCATAAGGTGAAGGCTCACTCCACTACAGAACCCCGCAGTCAGGGCAACCAGCAAGCGGATGCGCTAGCCAGGGAGGGTGCCCGCAACGGCATTCTCTGGGACCCATACGAACCCGGACCCGTGGCGGCGATCCAAGGCAGGGAGGGAATTCCCGGGAACACAGGGGTGACACCGCCCCCAGACCTAAAGACCGTCCAAACCCTGGATCCCGCCCTAAAAGCAGTCCTAAAAGCCATCACAGAGGGCAAACAGGTAGAAGGTCCGTACAGTACGGCAGCCCTCACAGTCAAAGAAGGTATGCTGTTCCGAGAGGAGCAGTGGGTTGTGCCGCAGCAGCACCGAAGGGAATTCCTGCAATTGGCCCACGAGGGTCCAGGAGCGGGACACCCCGGACCTGAGGTCACCTGGCAACGGGTGGAGCAGGCGGGATGGTGGCCGGGACTTCGGGACGATGTCCGCGAGTTCTGCGCAAGCTGTCTTGTGTGTGCTGCTAACAACCCAGACCCCCACAAAAGGAAGGTGCCCATGGGGCACATCAGGAGGGTAGAGGGACCATGGCAGTCGATTCAGGTCGACTACATAGGGCCCCTGCCCGCCGCCCAGGGAGGCTATAAGTACTGCCTTGTCCTGGTAGATGTGTTCACCAAATGGGTAGAAGCCTTCCCGTGCAGAACAGCTACGGCACTGGGTACTGCTAAGATCTTGATTCGGGAAGTGTTCTCACGGTGGGGACTCCCCCGTTTTGTAGAGTCCGACCAAGGGAGTCAGTTCACCGGTCAAGTAATGCAGAACGCCCTCATGCTCTTGGGCATTGAGGGAAAGTGGCACGTAGCATACAATCCCCAGTCATCCGGGATTGTTGAGCGTATGAATCGGACCCTCAAGGAAAAGCTGAGGAAAGAGACAATGGGCTCGCCCCAGAAATGGGCGGAGGTCCTGCCTTTAGTCCTCATGGGGATCCGAGCCAGCCAGTCCAAAAGCACGGGGTATTCCCCGCACGAGTTAATGACTGGAAGGATCATGCGAACACCCACCCATGTGCTAGCCCCGGTGCTCACTGAGGGCCAGCTCCGAGAGGTGAAACGGGACAAATTCGCCCAAACCCTCTTGGAGCGCCTGAGACAGATTTATGGGCAGGGAACATGGGAAGACAGCACCAGGGAAATAAACTGTTGTTGGAACCTCGGAAACAACAAGAGTGGGTAGTCGGGGACCAGGTCATGGTCCGAAACTACGCCAGGGTAGGGAGTTTTGAACCACTGTACATGGGGCCATACAGCATTGTAGACAAAGCCAGCCCCATGGTTTATGCAGTGAAGACGCCCCGACGTACCAAATGGTTTCACATCAACCAGTGTAAACTGTTTAAACCGGGTACACAAGGGCCACCAAAGGGGACCAGGTCTGAGAACAAAGATCTTCAGCCTGTAACAGAGTCACAGACCACACAGGCTGGAGCAGTAGCCTGCGTGAAGGGAGAGGCCATCCCATTGGAGTGGGAGGTCTCATCTTTTGAATGGGATTTAGGCAGGGGAGAGCCCGAACAGCTCAACCTCGCTTTAGACCCAATCACGGAGGAGGAAGAGTCAGAGGACGGCAGTCCCGCCCTCGACTCAAGCTTGGGGGAGGTAGGGAGTGGGGGTGGAGACTCGTTACCTGTAGGGACAGGTGAGGTGGAGTCGGAAGCCACAGATCCCGACCCCGGGGGGGCGGAGCCTGAGGGAGGGGAGCTGGAGCCGGCAGCTGTGGAGGAACCACAGGCTGTAACGGTAACAGTCACGACCCCAGGTCCATCGGCCCCGGGAGCCCAACCCAAAGCAGCCCCTCGTAGGTCGGCTCGAGCGCCCCAGCCCAGAAAATTTTGGCCAGATTCTCCCCATCCTCCCCAACCACGGTTTAAAGCAGCCCCAGGAAGACATGATCCCCGTTCAGCAGCGGCAGGCTGCGGGGGATCAAAGCCAAAGATCAATGCAGCCCCACCGCAGGGTGTGGCACACGACAGACCTCACAGGGATTCGGAAAGCCGCCCCACGGAGGGCGGCGCTGTACATAAGTTAAGATAGGTAATTATGGTCATAGTTTAAGGAATGTAAAGTATATGGTGTTAAGAGTACAATTTTGAGGTCTGCCCAGTATGTGTGTTTGTTAGGGAGCGGGGTCCAGGAACCCGCGCGTCCAATTAATTTAGGCCAGCACCTATCGGGAGCCCGGCTACATCATTTTGTTGGTTACAGAAACCTGGGATACGATGGAAAGGATTGTCGTCGCGTTCATGGCGATCGGGTGCGGGTGGGCCTACCGAGGCCGCACCAAGGACGTCATCATTTTCGGGTGCTCCGGGGACACGGCCCCCATCGCAACGGATGGGACGGGGGAGCGAGAGGTAGAGGAAACCGCCACCTACTTCCACCAAGGGAGATGGCCAGGTTGGCTGGGAACGAATTCTACGGAATATTCCAGCAATTTCGGTTTTGCCTACCAAGAGACTTCATTAACGTGCCCTCGAGTGAGGATCCTAGCGCCCAGAGTCAGCGTCACCGTGGGAAAGAGGATTTGTCTGGTGTGCAATGGGAACGTACCACCAAGGCGATGGTGGTGGCTACGAAAGCTGGGAAAGGACATGAGAAACTCTACGGTCGAGTGGGAGCGACTGGGTAATAATACCCATCGGACTATTACGGGAACTCACGGACAATTACGTGTGTGTTGGGACAAATGGTGGGAACCGGATGAAGGAATATATGTCTGTATGTGGGGTTCGAGACACGTCTGCCCCAAGGGCGTGTCCATCTTCTTCCAGAGGCAGTGGCAGGATGAAGGGAAGGGGATGAGATGGGGTGTTAGCACTCGAGCGTGCGGAGCCCCATACTCCCCTATTCCAGTGAACGCCACTGAACTCATCACCCGCCCACGCAAGCCCCTGCCCACGCTTCCGGTAGCCCTAACCCAGAAAGGAGGGTGCCCAACCACCACCAAGGGACCCGGGAACGGTTTAGTATTGGTACCCACCGGTCAGGTGCTGTACCAAGGGGTACACTACGCGGTGGCCTCAGTGATTTTAAATCTCACTGAGGTAAGATTGCCGGAGTGGTGTCCCAAAGAAACGGAACAATATACCAGGTCCTGTTAACCCGTATGTTTAGATAATTTTACGAATTTGACTTTGCCGACATCGACAGAGACAAATTATACACCACACCGCCAGAAGTTTTGGATCGAGTCGGGAGGCAAAGAAGGGGTACTGTAAATGACATATTCACTGCTTTTAATACCGGGACATCTGTTGTCAACGCTCTAGATAACGTGGAGCTGCAGACACAGATCAACGGTTTAAAAGCCCAGTTAAGGAACATATTGACAGACGGAAACAAGGTCGTGGGTTCTGAGTTGCATGAGGACCAGGCCATGACACTACACTTTAAGGACATAATTGCTGAGCTGGAGAAACACGCGAGAACGGTAAATGCACTCATTAAGGAGGATCGGAATGCGTCCGATCAAGCTGCGCAAAACGAGGCCTGTGTGCTGTACGGGGCGTGGTTACTGGGCGAGGGCCGCAGTAATCTTGAGGATTTAAAACAGGGTTTGGTCCCGTCCTGGATCAGCAACAAGCACTTGCAAGCGCTCCACCCTTTTGAGAATGCATTAAGCCCGTGCCAGCTCAGGCTAGCCGCAGAAGCATACCCAGTTCCAGTGGACTGCGGACATTCGAATCACACTATTATGGGAATAGTAGTAAGAATGCCGGTGTTGGGTCCCGCAGCAAAGCCCGCCCCGGTATACAGAGTAGAGAACATTGGAGTCATTCAGGGGGGCGCACACATTCGTTACGCAGTGGTCCTGCCTTACGTCATCAGATGGGAGCGTACGATGACAGGCACTGACCTCTCGGGATGTCGGAGCCGGGGGGCACACATCATCCTGTGTCCCCAGCACTTGAATGCCTTTTTGAAACCACAGTGCGGGTTCAGAACCGCTAGCGCGAAGCCGGTGAATTGCACCATGGAGGCAATGGCAGAGGACCATGTGCCCCCACAGGTAGCATATATCGGGGGTGGGACAATTTTAAGTAAGGACTGCCTGTCTGATACTGGCTTATGGTTTCTCTGGCCCTCCCGATAACACTCTTGTAACAACGCGTTAAGATAAAAGCACACAAGCACAACCGATGCAATAAGCCACGAAATAAATGCCCACACAGGCAAACAGATCAAAGTATCAGGCATTAATCATCTGATGTTGACCTGGAAAATAATACAAGGGTGTATTATTAGTAACTTCTATGCACACCCCTTCTGAGGTAGATTGAGGCTTAAAACTTAAAATGGGTGTTGGATGTCAGCAGGTCAGAACGATCCAAACACCATAACAGATCTCGCATAATCGCAGTCACCTTTCCAAGGCCGAGTACGAGTTCTGTAACCCCGAAGCGTAATCCTTATGCCTTAACCAAACAGTATCAATTCTCAATCTGCGTTGTACGCCCCTACAGATTGAGTCCTTAACACAATAACTTAACAACTTTAATCTTAATTTTATGCTGGTTACATTCATTTAGTCAGTCTTTTCTTTCGTGGTTTCACTCTCCCCGGTAGTCTCCGTCTCAGGAGGCTCCAGGGATGACTTTGGCTCATATATCTTTAGCTGTGTCCAATGTTTCCACACTCCCTTTCCCCGTATGTCTAGACAGGCGCGAGTATCTCCGCTAATAATAACTTCGTAAGGCCCATTCCATTTGGGAGCAAAGCCTGATTTGGTTGGTAATACCTTTAGCATTACCCTAGTTCCCGCTGTAGGGACTTCTGGTAACGGGAAGGGGAATTCCTTCTCGTCCTGCTCCCTCTGGCGGTACCTTACCTGCGTCCGCATTTCTTTTAGTTGTTTACTCATTTCTTGGACATATCGCCGTAGCTTGTCCTTTAAGGGGCCTACATCCACCCCTCCCGTAATTATGCCTTCTGGCAATTGCATTGCTCGTCCTGTCATAAGTTCATACGGGGCAAGGCCTGTGGTACGATTACAGGTGGCTCGTAATTTCATCAGAATGATAGGTAACACTTCCACCCATGTTTTTCCCGATTCCTGCATGGCCTTAGCCAGCGCATTTTTTCGTGTTCGGTTCATTCTTTCTACCATCCCCGAGCTCTGGGGATGGTAGGGTATATGAAACTTTTGCTTAATTCCCATTAACTGGCACATATGTTTGACCATACCTCCTGTGAAGTGGGTCCCTTGATCCGAATCTATCTGGAGCGGCATTCCCCAACGTGGGATTACCTCCTCCGCCAAGATTCGAGCGACTGTAGTGGCCGTACAATTTCTGGTGGGAAAGGCCTCCACCCATCTTGTGAATTGATCAATGATTACCAAGCAATACGTCTTACCCTTTGACATGGGTAGGGGCCCCGTAAAATCAATTTGCAAGTGCTCCCATGGCCCTTGGGGCCTGGGTTGGTGTCCTAATCTAATCTTAACCAGTCTTCCTGGGTTATGCTGAGCGCACACGATGCATCGTTGACAATACTTAGCAATGTCCCGCCCCATACCCTTCCACCACCACTCCTTACCTAAAGTCTGTTGCATCGCCTCCTTTCCAGAGTGGCTTAATCCATGGTGTATTTCGAGTAGGGTATTCTGTATACACTCGGGGGCCATTACCTTGTTATTTATTCGCCATACTCCGTCTGCTGTTGGTCTGGCTCCTTGTTCTTTCCATCTTTGCCTTTCACTAGGTAATATATCCTCGTGTAGCTCAGTGATACTAATTTCATTTCCTGGGCTATCTACACTGGCTACAGGTTCCTCGGGTTCCCATCCTAAGGCTAACTCCGCGGATTGTTTCGCTATCTGCTTTCCTTCCTTCCGTTCTAGGTTTGCTTCTTTCCGTTCCAAGATCAGGGCTGCCTGAGCTGCCCTTATAACCCGTCCATTCTGGACTGTCTCTGGCTGGTTCTTTTTGGTGTGCTTTAATCTTTATTACTGCGACCTGTTTAGGCTTATTACTCGCTTCCAGGAGGGCTTCGATTCTTTCCTGATGTCTTATGGGGGTTCCTCCGGTAGTTACAAATCCCCGTCTGCCCCATGCAGTCATGTAGTCATGGACTACACCGAACGCATATCGGCTATCTGTATATATATTTACAATTTTATTCTCGGACTCTTCTAATGCTACTGTCAGAGCCACTAGTTCTGCTACTTGGGCTGACAAGCCTCCTTCAAGTCTCCCCGATCGTACAGTTCTCATCTGACTATTTACTACAGCCCAGCCCGTACGAGGCTGTCCGTCTATATATTTTCGGGACCCGTCCACGTACAGGGTCTCTTCAGCCCCTGGTAACGGAGTGTCTTTTATCTTGTCTCCCTCTAAGTCAGCATCTACATCTCCACAATCATGGGAAATACCCGACCCCAATACTCCTTCAGCCGGGTTTTCCCTTGCGTCTCTGACTATTGTTACTGCTTTACTGGGAGGGAGGAGAACAGCCTCCCATTTCGCTCGTCTCAAGTGTGAGACTGATCGCAATTTTCTGGTATTTAACATTTCTACCAAAGTATGCTTTGTGTGGAGATTAATATCTCCTGTCATTACAACGGGCTCGCTAATTTTTACGGCCCAAGCTGCACAATCTAGAGCGGCTATGCAGCGCGGGAGTCCCGATACTACTGGTCCTTCTGCAGTGGAATAGTATGCTACGGGTCTACGTTTATCTCCATGCTCCTGGGTGACTACGGCCGAATAAAATCCTTCCTCATTATCACAGTGTACGTGGAAGGGTTTGTTCATATCTGGGAGTCCTAGTCCTGGGGCTGATATCAGATCTCGTTTAAGTTGGGTATAAGCTTGTTCCTGCTCAGGACCCCATTCGATGGGTTCCAGGGCAGGCTTACCCCCTTTTACCAATCGCTGTATGGGTTCCGCTGTTTTTGCGAACCCCGGGATGAAGTTTCGGCTATAATTAAAAAGCCTCAGTACTTTCCTTACTCCTCTTACTGTTACAGGTCTAGGCATGGTTTGTATTGCCCCTTTTCTATCTGCGGGCATCTCCTTTACCCCTTGTGAGATAAGGTGTCCTAAATATAAGACCTGGGTTTTACCTATCTGTGCCTTTTTGGGGCTGACCTTCATTGTTCTTACATACATAAAATCTCAGGGAATATATCGTCCGTTTATTTCTACAATTTGTGGAATACTACGGAAGGCGGTGAAGTTTTCACCGCCTACCCCTATTATTACTGTCCTTTTCTTTGTGGTGGGAAGGGGGAGGTTGGTTATAGATATTGCTGCTCCTGTGTCCACTAACATCTCACATGGTCGGCCCCCTATTAGTGCAGACACATATATTCGCCCCCCCTTTTTTCTTCCTCCCTGTATGGGGGCCACCGAACATCATTCTTGTTGCCATTTGAGATAACTTTGCCATTTCTTAAAATCCTCATACTGAGCAGTTGGGACGGTCATCTCAGCATCCTTTAGGCTTCCTGTCTCCTTTAGCCTTTGATAACATGTGAGTGCCAAGTGCCCCTTTTTCCCACAATAACTACACTCTTTCAACGGTTTTGGTTGCTTACAGTCTCTAATAAAGTGTCCTACCTTACCACAATTGTGGCAAGCGCCTTTCGGTTTTGTCCCTGACCCGACATTGTCGGATTGGACTGCACTTACTCTCTCCTTCTTCACTTGCACCTCTTCCTTCTCCCTAGTCTGTAATCCGTCAACGCCACATGCCCATTCAACTATCTCATCATATACTCTGGTAGTCAGTACTCCTAGTTTTAGGATTGCCTGATGGGGGGGGGACAGCCCATCTTTAAATGCCTGGATAAAGGCTGGGTCTGTTCTCACCGCGGTTGGCTGTCCAGAGGATTCTCCGTAGACGGCGAACCATCGTTCCCCGTATTCTGAAGAGCCCTCTCCTTTCTTTTGTTTACACGCCATTATTTTATTCCAATTTGTGGGGGCCTCTCCTAACACCCCTTGTACTGCTATTTTGTATAACTGGAAGGCGGGAGTCATTTCTTCCTTATTCATTTTTAGTGGGCATTGATTCACCCATCTTCCGTTGCGGTAGTCTTGTTGTAGCTAATTTGGGGCTACGTGGACCAGGTGATATTCTAGGTCGACACGATCCCAACAGAAGCCTTTGGAGTCAAATAAAACTCTGACCACGAGTGAATGGCAAAGTAAAAGAATGCTTTATTGCAGAGCTCTGGGAGAAGCAGCTGTACACCCGGTGTGCAATCGCCACACTTCTCGTTTTGTACACTCAAGCCGCTTACCTTTATACAGAGGTCAAAACAACTTAGACGGTTGATTACATAATCCTAGCGACACCCCGTGACATCTAAAATGGTTACCTATTTTAAGCAAGCGATGGACCCTAGGTCTAAAAACTTTTTCGGGACCTTTAACCGCAGACAGGAGAAGCAGAAGTCCAACCTATTTTCCGTCGCAAGGTGACCACAATCGTTCAATAACAAAACTGCAGCTGGCATTATCTCATCCCAGCCTACGTGCGAGTTCAGGGGGCCCCTTTGTCAACCAGTTTAATGTCAAGTATCCCGACAGTCTTTGCAAAGTCCTTAGTACTGAAATTCTCCTTAACAATCCCTCCTTTTGGTCCTGGATCACGATCTTCTTGGTCCAGCTGACCATCAATCTTCTTTCTTCACAGTGTTGTTCCTACAACCACTGACTCACCCGAGGGAAGGCAGTTGGTTCAGGTTGGTCCTCCTTGTCCTTTTCCATAAGCGATAGTTCATCCGCCTGAATCACACTGACTGGCATTACCGGTGTCATTGCCATTTTGCAACAAGCTCTCACTATAGTTAGCAGACAGCATATTGCAACACATATCGCAACGATGATAGCCAATGCATGCATTATCCAGGAACCCCATCCTGTTAGTCCTAGCCACTCCAACCATCCTTCTCCCGGATTGGTATGGACTCTCTTCACTTCATCCTTCATGTGGTTTACTAAGTTTGTGATATTTTCCGAACTATCAGGGATATAAGTACAGCACTCACTTCCTATCAAGACACAGGTTCCTCCTTGTGCTGCAAGGAGGTAATCTAAGGCCATACGATTTTGAAGGGCTACTGTTCTAATGGCTACCATTTCAGTACTCATTTCTGTTAAAGCTTCCCCAGTAACATTGGCAACTACCTCTATTAACCTTGCCAACTTCCTTGTTTCATCCATTAAGTTCATTATTCCATAGGGAGGGTTTATTACCCCAAAAAATCTTTGATAAGCTCCTAGCTCTCTTTTAATCTGGTATTTCTTAAATTCGTGGTGTTCCCCAATCTCATTCAAGAGGTGAATGTAGGGTACTACATAACCTAAGTAACACGAACCCGTCCAATTCCGGGGTAACCATGGATAGGCTCGGTGACCACATATAAAATATGTACCATTATAGGCTTTTAGACTATCTAGCCCAGGACTTGGGTTACTTGGATCCTGCTCTTGATTGAATGTGCTGGGTCCCGTTAGGATAACGGACTCCGTGTACCCCGGGTTACCGTAACAATGCATATTATCGCAACTAAACATATTACGGTCTTCATTTTCAATTTTAAGTAAGGACTGCCTGTCTGAAACTGGCTTATGGTTTCTCTGGCCCTCCCGATAACACTCTTGTAACAACGCGTTAAGATAAAAGCACACAAGCACAACCGATGCAATAAGCCACGAAATAAATGCCCACACAGGCAAACAGATCAAAGTATCAGGCATTAATCATCTGATGTTGACCTGGAAAATAATACAAGGGTGTATTATTAGTAACTTCTATGCACACCCCTTCTGAGGTAGATTAAGGCTTAAAACTTAAAATGGGTGTTGGATGTCAGCAGGTCAGAACGATCCAAACACCATAACAGATCTCGCATAATCGCAGTCACCTTTCCAAGGCCGAGTACGAGTTCTGTAACCCCGAAGCGTAATCCTTATGCCTTAACCAAACAGTATCAATTCTCAATCTGCGTTGTACGCCCCTACAGATTGAGTCCTTAACACAATAACTTAACAACTTTAATCTTAATTTTATGCTGGTTACATTCATTTAGTCAGTCTTTTCTTTCGTGGTTTCACTCTCCCCGGTAGTCTCCGTCTCAGGAGGCTCCAGGGATGACTTTGGCTCATATATCTTTAGCTGTGTCCAATGTTTCCACACTCCCTTTCCCCGTATGTCTAGACAGGCGCGAGTATCTCCGCTAATAATAACTTCGTAAGGCCCATTCCATTTGGGAGCAAAGCCTGATTTGGTTGGTAATACCTTTAGCATTACCCTAGTTCCCGCTGTAGGGACTTCTGGTAACGGGAAGGGGAATTCCTTCTCGTCCTGCTCCCTCTGGCGGTACCTTACCTGCGTCCGCATTTCTTTTAGTTGTTTACTCATTTCTTGGACATATCGCCGTAGCTTGTCCTTTAAGGGGCCTACATCCACCCCTCCCGTAATTATGCCTTCTGGCAATTGCATTGCTCGTCCTGTCATAAGTTCATACGGGGCAAGGCCTGTGGTGCGATTACAGGTGGCTCGTAATTTCATCAGAATGATAGGTAACACTTCCACCCATGTTTTTCCCGATTCCTGCATGGCCTTAGCCAGCGCATTTTTTAGTGTTCGGTTCATTCTTTCTACCATCCCCGAGCTCTGGGGATGGTAGGGTATATGAAACCTTTGCTTAATTCCCATTAACTGGCACATATGTTTGACCACACCTCCTGTGAAGTGGGTCCCTTGATCCGAATCTATCTGGAGCGGCATTGGAAAGGCCTCCACCCATCTTGTGAATTGATCAATGATTACCAAGCAATACGTCTTACCCTTTGACATGGGTAGGGGCCCCGTAAAATCAATTTGCAAGTGCTCCCATGGCCCTCGGGGCCTGGGTTGGTGTCCTAATCTAATTTTAACTGGCCTTCCTGGGTTATGCTGAGCGCACACGATGCATCGTTGACAATACTTAGCAATGTCCCGCCCCATACCCTTCCACCACCACTCCTTACCTAAAGTCTGTTGCATCGCCTCCTTTCCAGAGTGGCTTAATCCATGGTGTATTTCGAGTAGGGTATTCTGTATACACTCGGGGGCCATTACCTTGTTATTTATTCGCCATACTCCGTCTGTTGTTGGTCTGGCTCCTTGTTCTTTCCATCTTTGCCTTTCACTAGGTAATATATCCTCGTGTAGCTCAGCGATACTAATTTCATTTCCTGGGCTATCTACACTGGCTACAGGTTCCTCGGGTTCCCATCCTAAGGCTAACTCCGCGGATTGTTTCGCTATCTGCTTTCCTTCCTTCCGTTCTAGGTTTGCTTCTTTCCGTTCCAAGATCAGGGCTGCCTGAGCTGCCCATATAACCCGTCCATTCTGGACTGTCTCTGGCTGGTTCTTTTTGGTGTGCTTTAATCTTTATTACTGCGACCTGTTTAGGCTTATTACTAGCTTCCAGGAGGGCTTCGATTCTTTCCTGATGTCTTATGGGGGTTCCTCCGGTAGTTACAAATCCCCGTCTGCCCCATGCAGTCATGTAGTCATGGACTACACCGAACGCATATCGGCTATCTGTATATATATTTACAATTTTATTCTCGGACTCTTCTAGTGCTACTGTCAGAGCCACTAGTTCTGCTACTTGGGCTGACAAGCCTCCTTCAAGTCTCCCCGATCGTACAGTTCTCATCTGACTATTTACTACAGCCCAGCCCGTACGAGGCTGTCCGTCTATATATTTTCGGGACCCGTCCACGTACAGGGTCTCTTCAGCCCCTGGTAACGGAGTGTCTTTTATCTTGTCTCCCTCTAAGTCAGCATCTACATCTCCACAATCATGGGAAATACCCGACCCCAATACTCCTTCAACGGTTTTGGTTGCTTACAGTCTCTAATAAAGTGTCCTACCTTACCACAATTGTGGCAAGCGCCTTTCGGTTTTGTCCCTGACCCGACATTGTCGGATTGGACTGCACTTACTCTCTCCTTCTTCACTTGCACCTCTTCCTTCTCCCTAGTCTGTAATCCGTCAACGCCACGTGCCCATTCAACTATCTCATCATATACTCTGGTAGCCAGTACTCCTAGTTTTAGGATTGCCTGATGGGGGGGGGACAGCCCATCTTTAAATGCCTGGATAAAGGCTGGGTCTGTTCTCACCGCGTTTGGCTGTCCAGAGGATTCTCCGTAGACGGCGAACAATCGTTCCCCGTATTCTGAAGAGCCCTCTCCTTTCTTTTGTTTACACGACGTTATTTTATTCCAATTTGTGGGGGCCTCTCCTAACACCCCTTGTACTGCTATTTTGTATAACTGGAAGGCGGGAGTCATTTCTTCCTTATTCATTTTTAGTGGGCAGTGATTCACCCATCTTCCGTTGCGGTAGTCTGTGTTGGCATTGCCAGCGCCTTGGTTTTCAGGCACCAACCGCCATCTGTCCACGGGGCATGCTGCCTGCACTAATTGATGTACGTCCCTAAGGTGGAGGGAATGACCCTGCCAAACTGAATCCAGCTCCGCCCAAAATTTAGTGTTAGAACTCCGGGTCTGTAGTTTTCCCAGACGGCTCATAACGGCTTCCTTTTCACCTGGGGTAAATGCTTTCCAATCTGCTCTTCCCCTATTAGCAACCACTAGGTCATTCAGTGGGTCTTGCCTTGTCACCGGTGCTACATTATAAACTGGGGGTGCGCTGGGGTTGGTATATGGGGGCAGAGCTTCTTCTCTCCCTGTCTCTCCCCAGGTTTGTCGGTTATATTCTCTCAGCCATTGTTGTTGTCCTTCATTAACTCCTTTGAGGACTTCTATTTGCTTTTTACATCCCTCACACTCTGTTCGGAGGTTATCTATCTGAAGTTGTTTTCCCTTAAGACTCACCGCTGCCTTTTCTGCCTGTTCTATCAATCCTGCCAATTGATGAACCAACAGTACTCCTGCTTTTTTAGTTCTTCCCTTTTTCTGTGTGTCCCACCATGACCGCTGTCGGTCCAAACCTTTGGATACGTCCCACCCGTCTTCCTGCATTCTTTCAATAAGGGTACATCTATCCGTCATAAAAGTATCGATGAGGGAGCCCGGGGGCCCCCGCTTCAGATCCTTACTCGACATTATGTCCCTTGGTCACTATCTTCGGCCCCCCGATTCTGAGAACACAAATACCTTTCTCTCGGGGTCCGTCACGTGTAGGTAAAGGTTGGTCCGGCTCCTTTACCCCTCCTCTCTTCCAGTTCTCCTCCTAGGCTATACCTGGTTTCCCTGGAATCTCCAGTTCTCCTCCCAGGTTATACCTAGTTTCCCTGGAAATACAAGAAATAATGCAGTCTTACGGTTGTTAGTATCCTAGCACAATTTTACATATGCCATCTCACCTCTCTTTTGTTCTTTTAGATCACTCGAGCGTGTGTCCGCTTGATCAGGGCGGCCAGTCACTCGGTGACCCTGCTCGCAGCGCCAATTGTTGTAGCTAATTTGGGGCTACGTGGACCAGGTGATATTCTAGGTCGACACGATCCCAACAGAAGCCTTTGGAGTCAAATAAAACTCTGACCACGAGTGAATGGCAAAGTAAAAGAATGCTTTATTGCAGAGCTCTGGGAGAAGCAGCTATACACCCGGTGTGCAATCGCCACACTTCTCGTTTTGTACACTCAAGCCGCTTACCTTTATACAGAGGTCAAAACAACTTAGACGGTTGATTACATAATCCTAGCGACACCCCGTGACATCTAAAATGGTTACCTATTTTAAGCAAGCGATGGACCCTAGGTCTAAAACCTTTTTCGGGACCTTTAACCGCAGACAGGAGAAGCAGAAGTCCAACCTATTTTCCGTCGCAAGGTGACCACAATCGTTCAATAACAAAACTGCAGCTGGCATTATCTCATCCCAGCCTACGTGCGAGTTCAGGGGGCCCCTTTGTCAACCAGTTTAATGTCAAGTATCCCGACAGTCTTTGCAAAGTCCTTAGTACTGAAATTCTCCTTAACAGTCTGTGTTGGCATTGCCAGCGCCTTGGTTTTCAGGCACCAACCGCCATCTGTCCACGGGGCATGCTGCCTGCACTAATTGGTGTACGTCCCTAAGGTGGAGGGAATGACCCTGCCAAACTGAATCCAGCTCCGCCCAAAATTTAGTGTTAGAACTCCGGGTCTGTAGTTTTCCCAGACGGCTCATAACGGCTTCCTTTTCACCTGGGGTAAATGCTTTCCAATCTGCTCTTCCCCTATTAGCAACCACTAGGTCATTCAGTGGGTCTTGCCTTGTCACCGGTGCTACATTATAAACTGGGGGTGCGCTGGGGTTGGTATATGGGGGCAGAGCTTCTTCTCTCCCTGTCTCTCCCCAGGTTTGTCGGTTATATTCTCTCAGCCATTGTTGTTGTCCTTCATTAACTCCTTTGAGGACTTCTATTTGCTTTTTACATCCCTCACACTCTGTTCGGAGGTTATCTATCTGAAGTTGTTTTCCCTTAAGACTCACCGCTGCCTTTTCTGCCTGTTCTATCAATCCTGCCAATTGATGAACCAACAGTACTCCTGCTTTTTTAGTTCTTCCCTTTTTCTGTGTGTCCCACCATGACTGCTGTCGGTCCAAACCTTTGGATACGTCCCACCCGTCTTCCTGCATTCTTTCAATAAGGGTACATCTATCCGTCATAAAAGTATCGATGAGGGAGCCCGGGGGCCCCCGCTTCAGATCCTTACTCGACATTATGTCCCTTGGTCACTATCTTCGGCCCCCCGATTCTGAGAACACAAATACCTTTCTCTCGGGGTCCGTCACGTGTAGGTAAAGGTTGGTCCGGCTCCTTTACCTCTCCTCTCTTCCAGTTCTCCTCCTAGGCTATACCTGGTTTCCCTGGAATCTCCAGTTCTCCTCCCAGGCTATACCTAGTTTCCCTGGAATTACAAGAAATAATGCAGTCTTACGGTTGTTAGTATCCTAGCACAATTTTACATATGCCATCTCACCTCTCTTTTGTTCTTTTAGATCACTCGAGCGTGTGTCCGCTTGATCAGGGCGGCCAGTCACTCGGTGACCCTGCTCGCAGCGCCAATTGTTGTAGCTAATTTGGGGCTACGTGGACCAGGTGATATTCTAGGTCGACACGATCCCAACAGAAGCCTTTGGAGTCAAATAAAACTCTGACCACGAGTGAATGGCAAAGTAAAAGAATGCTTTATTGCAGAGCTCTGGGAGAAGCAGCTATACACCCGGTGTGCAATCGCCACACTTCTCGTTTTGTACACTTAAGCCGCCTACTTTTATACAGGGGTCAAAACAACTTAGACGGTTGATTACATAATCCTAGCGACACCCCGTGACATCTAAAACGGTTATCTATTCTTAAGCAAACGGTTACATATTCTGAAACCAGCAATGGCCATATGTTAATTTGGGCCTCTGGCCGCAGACAAGATAAGCAGAAGTCCAACCTATTTTTCGTTGTAAGGTGACCACAATCGTTCAATAACAAAACTGCAGCTGGCATTATCTCATCCCAGCCTACGTGCGAGCTCAGGGGGCCCCTTTGTCAACCAGTTTAATGTCAAGTATCCCGACAGTCTTTGCAAAAGTCCTTAATACTGAAATTCTCCTCAACAATAATACCCCCTTAATATTCAAATAACAATTACATTTTTACTTGTACATTCAATAACAAAAGTCCATTTATAGATTCAGTCTTTGGGGCGGCTTCCTGACCCTTTCCGGATAGCGTCTTTCCGAAGGTTCTTGTTCTTGGTGCAGAGGCGATTCTGACCCCCTTTCATCGGGTAGTTCATCGGGTTCCACTGCTACTGGGTCTGAAGTAGATACTACCGGTATGTCGGGTTCATCCCCAGGTACTCGAGACATGGGGTTGACGCATTCCTGTGATGCTAAGACCTGATCGACGTGGCGTCTCACAATGTTCTCCCCGACATCCACTGTGTACATTAATGGCCCCTGCCTTGCACATATTGTTCCGGGTTGCCACTTCTCTGTTCGACCGTCCCGGGCCAAGACTGGTTGCCCTACATTGAAGCTCCTTGTCGGCTTCTCGTTGATGTGCTGGAATTGTTTGTCCTTGTAGTGTATGTACCCGTCTACCTTTAAGAGAACTATTGTATGTAACCGTCCACCTTTAAGAGAACTACTTTAGGTGTTGCACTACTTTGTTGGCTTCTGTATACTGTAATACCGACGGTGACCACACCGGTATATAAGTGCTGTGTCAGGAATTATTGGGCAGATTCGCCCTGACCTTCGAATTGTAAAGTCCTGTTTTAAGTTACTCTTGGAGTCTGTGTATTAATTAACTAAACAACCCACAGACTTTACAGTGGCGACGAGTCCGATCGTACCCTGCGGCAACAATACTTCTGAAGCAGTTAACGAGCGTCGAGAAGAGGCAACCGCCCTCGTCGTTCTGCTGGGAGAAAACTCGAGGCTGCAGAACTAGAAAGGAGGAAGAATTTAGAGACAAAGACTTCCATCAGCAACAGGCACTGACTGTCCCTTCTGCCACGGTGAAGAGTGAGCCGATCAGCACGAGAAGCAAGCCGGCCACGGTGACTGTGAGTAAGGGAAAAGTAAAAAGAATAACCGGAGGATAAGGGCGGTGCACTCGACCACGGTCGAGGGGGAAAGGAGCCGGACAGAAGTCGGGCCCAGAGGCGCTGAGACTGGGGCAGCGTGGAGCAAGGAAGCCGCGGTACAGACAGGCTGGGGACGCAATGGCATCGTGAGACAGCTAGACCGCGACCGGCGAAAAAGGCCGGGCAGCGACCGAAGCCACGAAGCGCTGCGACCGGGAGCGTAGGCGCGGGAAGATATAAAAACTCAGCCGCAGCCGGGGAGGGAAGCACCGGACTGCGAGAGGGCTGGGAGGCGCGATTGGGAGCCGAGCGAGCGGGAGAGGCAGAGCCGACCAAGGGAGACTGAGCGAGAGCCAGTCCAGCGGCTGAAACTGTTCGCCGTCAACGGGGTGTACCCAGCGCCGGTAGAGCCGAGCGAGCGGGAGAGAGACAGAGCCCGAGCAAGGGGAACTGAGCGAGAGCCAGCCCAGTGGCTGAAACTGTTCGCCGTCAACGGGGTATACCCAGCGCCGGTTGCCCTGCCGAGAAAAGGGAAAGCACTGAAGCCGACGCGCAGGCTGTGAACCTGAAAGCCAGCGGCCGTCGCCCGTGGGGAAAGTGTACCCCTCCCGCCAGGGGAAGAAACGCGGGAAGCTGCCATTAGGCGGAGAAGAAGACAGAAGCGGGGAACCGCCATTGAAGTGGGCGGGGAGAGAAGATAAGCGCGGGAAACCGCCATTTTCGTGGGAACCGCCATCTTGAAGAAAAAAAAAATGGAAAATTTAAAGAAATAATCCGTGGTGTTATCAGGAAAAGAGGAAGATGCCTAAGCGTGGTAACATCAACGATTTTAATTCTGAGGTAGAAGACTGGGCCACGTATGTGGAACGCATTGAGATCTATGGTGAGGCCAATAAAATAGAAGAAGATGACAAAGCTATAACCTTGCTAAACTCGATGGGCGCGAAGACATACGGGCTCTTGAAGCATCTACTAGCACCAGCTAAACCGGCGGATCAGACTTTCGATGATATTGTTGCTGTCCTGAAGGATCATTTTAACCCCGCACCACTGATGTTGGCGGAACGATCCAAATTTTACGCGAGAACGCAACGGAAAGAGGAAAGCAACGCGGAGTACCTGATTGAACTGCGTAGGCTAGCGAAACACTGTCAGTTTAGGGAAAATCTGGCAGAGGCACTCAGAGACAAATTCGTGTGCGGAATGTCGAAGGAAGAAACACAAAAACGACTGCTCGAAGAGAACGATCTTACACTTGATAAGGCTGTCCTTATTGCTGCATCGAACGAAGCCGCAGCGAAAGGAACGGCGGAAATGCAGCTAAAGGCAACGGCACTCAGTGTGCAGCAAATTACTTCGGGTACAACGAAATGCTATCGTTGTGGGAAGACAACACACGACCAGAACCAATGTTGGTTTAAAAACCAGGAATGTAGGAAATGTGGCAGGCTCGGTCACATAGCTAAGGTATGCCGGTCAGGAAAGAAGACCAACAATAATGAGTCACCACAAAAGAGGTACAGAAAGGTACATGAGGTGACTAGGAAGAGTCCGGAAGAACAGAATTCGGACTCACACTCCAACTGCAAGGAACTGGATAGTCTGAGAATTCACAATGTGAGTAATGAAGCTGACCGACAAGCTATCTGGATCACACTACAGATTGCAAAAGTCCAAGTGAAAATGGAAGTGGACACCGGATCGGCGTTGACGGTCATGAATAAGCATGATTATAAAAAGTTATTCAAGCATATTCCCCTACGGGATACGGAACTAGTATTGCAGACATACACGGGGCACAAAGTATACCCCATCGGAAAGATAGAAGTCAAGGTGAGATACAAGAACAAAGATCACCAAAGGATGGACCTGTATGTGTTGCCTGAGGGAGATCCACCACTTCTGGGACAGGAGTGGATCAGGAAAATAAAGATAGACTGGCATTCACTAAACACCTTGACGGTAGATTCCGGAAAGGAAGATGTCAAACCTGAACGGTTGTCCAGAATATTGGACGAAGCTAAAGAGGTATTCCAGCAAGGACTGGGAACACTGCGAGGAATTAAAGCAAAGGTTAAGATTGCAGAACATGCAAGCCCAAAATTTTTCAAAGCCAGATCGGTACCTTACGCGATACGACCTGCTGTGGAGGCAGAACTGGAAGAACTTGAACGATCAGGGGTACTGTCAAAAGTGGACTGGAGTGAGTGGGCCACGCCCATTGTTCCCGTCATGAAGTCTTCACCAAGTAACAAGCCAGGGGGACCGGGGAAGGTCCGCATCTGCGGAGACTTCAAGATCACAGTGAATCCGGTGCTTCACACGGTACAATACCCGCTTCCGCGGATTGAAGATATCTTTGCTTCGTTGGCTGGAGGGAAACACTTCACCAAGATAGACCTGGCACAGGCATACTTACAAATGGAAGTCGAGGAAGAGTCGCGTCAGTACCTCACCATCAACACACACAGAGGATTGTATCGTTATAATAGACTGGTTTTTGGGGTAGCTTCGACTCCAGCAATTTGGCAGAGGGCCATGGAGCAGGTATTACAAGGAATTCCAAGCACGCAGTGTTACTTAGACGATATCCTGATTACGGGAGAAGACGAGGAAGAACACCTCACAAATTTGAAACTGGTGCTCACTAGGTTGAAGGAATATGGCCTTCGAGTTAATCGCAAGAAATGCGAGTTCTTCCAAAAACGGATCTCGTACTGCGGTCATGTCATTGGCCGAGAGGGGCTGCACAAGTCACCTGACAAGATAGAAGCTGTCGTGAAGGCCCCCGCTCCGGAAAACGTATCACAGTTAAGATCATTCTTGGGGTTGATTAATTATTATCACAAGTTTCTGCCGAATCTATCCACGGTGCTGCATCCGCTGAATGCTCTGTTGCGGAAAGAAGTACCATGGAAGTGGAGTGAGGAATGTAAAAAGGCCTTTCGCAGAAGCAAGGCGTTGATTACCTCTGAAGAAGTGTTGGCTCATTTCAACCCAACGTTACCTCTTCGTCTAGCTTGTGATGCTTCCCCCTATGGAATTGGAGCAGTACTTTCACACAAGTTACCAAATGGCTCGGAAAGGCCAGTGGCATTCGCGTCTCGATCATTGACCTCCGCGGAGCGAAATTATGCTCAAATAGATAGGGAGGCCCTCAGCCTTGTGTGCGGCGTAAAGAAATTCAATCATTACCTGCAGGGCAAGAAGTTCACATTACTGACAGACCACCAGCCGTTGGTGTCCATATTCAACCCTAACAAGGCCGTTTCCACCATGACAGCGCAAAGGTTACAGAGGTGGTCCATGTTACTTGGGGCACACCAATATGACATCGAATACAAAAGGTCCAAACAGCATGGAAATGCTGATGGGTTATCGCGCTTGCCATTGCCGATAGTAGAAGAAGCGACTACAGTGGACCCGGTAGAGATGTTCCACTCATCCATAGTGGAATGTCTACCAGTAACAAATTCGATGATCGAAAACGAAACAAGAAATGACCCGACTCTCTCACGAGTCTATGATTTAACGGTGGAGGGATGGCCAGCACAGGGCGAACCAACACTGCCAGCATTTTCGCAGAGAAAAGAACAGCTGTCAGTGTGTCGAGGAACCCTGATGTGTGGATCTAGAGTGGTGATTCCACCCAAACTTCAACAGAAGGTGTTAAAGGAGCTGCATGAGGGACATCTGGGTGGAGTGAAAATGAAGAACCTAGCAAGAGCATTTGTGTGGTGGCCAGGCATTGATGGGGACATCGAAGAAATCACTAAGAGCTGTCTAGGATGCCAGAAGGTCCAAAACGCGCCACCACAGGCTCCTCTGCATCCATGGGAGTGGCCCTCATCTCCTTGGCAAAGGGTACACATCGACTTTGCTGGTCCATTTATGGACTCAATGTTTCTAATAGCGGTGGATGCACACTCCAAGTGGCCGGAGGTAATAAAGATGTCCACCACCACCACGGAAAAAACCATCACAGTGTTAAGGACCATGTTTGCTAGGAATGGGCTGCCGGAACAGATCTGTTCTGATAATGGACCGCAATTTGTGTCTGAAGAATTCAAGAAATTCTTAAAGAGCAATGGGGTTAAGCACTACACGTCAGCCCCATACCATCCCGCCTCCAATGGATTGGCTGAAAGGTTTGTCCAGACCTTCAAGAAGGCCATAAAGGCCATGGGTAATGAAGCCATTAACTTACAACATAAGGTGGATAGCTTCTTGTTGGCGTACAGGAATGCAACACATGCGGTCACAAATCAAACTCCCGCCATGATGTTTTTTAATAGACGACTAAGATGCCGGCTGGATTTGCTTAAGCCAAACGTCAGAAGGGACATAGAGAACCGGCAATTCCAGGGCATGAATGAAAGGCCAACTAGATCTTTTCAGATAGGTCAACAAGTTTTGGCCCGGGACTACCGTACCGAGAAATGGCAGCCTGGAACTATTGGAAAAAGGCTAGGGCCGTTGATGTATACGGTGGACATTGGGGACAGTATAATAAGGTGCCATGTTGACCAGATCATAGGGTCA
This sequence comes from Somniosus microcephalus, assembly GCF_052327205.1. NCBI lineage: Eukaryota > Metazoa > Chordata > Chondrichthyes > Squaliformes > Somniosidae > Somniosus > Somniosus microcephalus. The sequence goes on from NC_141001.1 coordinate 129,267,496, forward strand.
GCCACAAATGGCCAACCTACTCCACCACCTTACACGGTTAATGTTGAGACAGAGATACCCAGAACACCTACCTCCGATCTGGTAATACTGGAATCAGATGAACCTGACACTGTCCTTCAAGCCGAATCGACCTTGCCAGAAGCACCTGCTACCCCGCCGGGAGTTACGACACCACCGAGGCGTTATCCGGACAGAGTCCGGAAACCTCCAGAGAGACTGAATCTGTGAACTGTCTTGCATAAAGTTGTATATATGTTATAATGTATGTTTAATGGGGAATCAGTATGTTGTAAGCTAAAAAGGGAGGATTGTAGTGTATGTACCCGTCTACCTTTAAGAGAACTATTGTATGTAACCGTCCACCTTTAAGAGAACTACTTTAGGTGTTGCACTACTTTGTTGGCTTCTGTATACTGTAATACCGACGGTGACCACACCGGTATATAAGTGCTGTGTCAGGAATTATTGGGCAGATTCGCCCTGACCTTCGAATAGTAAAGTCCTGTTTTAAGTTACTCTTGGAGTCTGTGTATTAATTAACTAAACAACCCACAGACTTTACAGTCCTCAACATTTCTTTGCACATTTGGTCTGAGCAAGTCCAGACGAGATCTCAACCTTCGGTTAAAGAACATCATGGCCGGGGTCTGGTTGGTAACTGCATGTGTCGCGTTTCGGTAGGCTAATAAGAAATTGTCCATCTTATGCTGTAGTGGAATTTCCTCGTCGCACATGGCCTTTATCGCCTTCTTAAAGGTTTGTACGAACCTCTCAGCCAATCCATTGGTGCCTGGATGATACGGGGTGGATGTGTACTGCCTTACCCCATTCCTTTTCATGAATTTTTGGAACTCATCGGACACAAACTGTGGTCCATTATCAGAGCAGATCTGCTCTGGCAACCCGTTTTTGGCAAATATGGTCTGTAGGACTGCAATTGTTTTCTCTGTAGTGGTTGAAGACAGCTTTATCACCTCAGGCCACTTTGAATGAGCATCCACTGCTATTAAGAACATTGAGTCCATGAATGGACCAGCGAAATCAATGTGCACCCGTTGCCATGGAGAGGAGGGCCACTCCCATGGGTGTAGAGGGGCATGTGGTGGTGCATTTTGGACCTTCTGGCATCCTAAGCAGCTCTTAGTTAGGTCTTCGATTTGTTGATCGATTCCCGGCCACCACACATAAGCCCTAGCTAGGCTTTTCATTTTCACTCCCCCCAGATGACCTTCATGTAGCTCATTTAGCACTCTCTCCCTTAACTTGGGTGGAATCACCACTCTGGATCCACACATCACTGTCCCCTGGCATACTGACAGCTGTTCTCTTCTGGATGAGAATGCTGGCAACAGTGAGTCACCATGTGTTGGCCATCCCCTCACCGTCAATTCATATACCCGTGACAGCGTCGGATCATTGCGGGTCTCCATCTCTATATCCGTGTTTGTTACTGGCAATCGTTCAATTATCGACGAATAAAATATCTCAATAGGGTCCACTGCTGCTGCTTCCTCCACAGTCGGCAGTGGCAGGCGCGATAGCCCATCAGCGTTCCCATGCTGTCTCGTGCCTTTATATTCTATTTCATATTGATTCGCCCCTAGAAACAGGGACCATCTTTGTAACCGCTGTGCAGTCATTACTGGCACGCCCTTCTTAGGATTAAAGATGGAGACAAGTGGTTGGTGGTCAGTCAGCAAGGTGAACTTCTGCCCATGCAGAGATAGTGGTTGAATTTTTTTACTCCCCATACTAGGCTGAGGGCCTCCCTGTCAATCTGGGCGTAGTTGCGCTCGGCTGAGGTTAGTGACCGAGACATAAAGGCTACTGGCCTCTCCAAACCGTCTGGGAATTTGTGTGACAGCACCGCTCCAATGCCGTAGGGTGATGCATCACATGCCAAACGAATTGGTAGTGCTGGGTTGAAATGGGCCAACACCTCTTTTGATGTGATCAATTCTTTACACTTCTGGAAAGCTCGTCTACGTTCGTCATCCCACTTCCATGGTACCCCTGTTTGCAGTAGGGTGTTCAGCGGGTGTAATACCGTAGACAAATTTGGTAAGAACTTGTGGTAATAGTTTACCAGCCCGAGGAACGACCTCAGTTGTGACACATTTTCCGGTGCTGGAGCCTTGACTACTGCCTCTATCTTGTCAGGGGACTTATGTAACCCCTCTTCATCAATGACGTGGCCGCAAAACGAGATCTGTTTCTGGAAAAACTCGCACTTGTGGCGATTAGCTCGTAGCCCATATTCCTTTAATCTGGCGAGCACCTTCTCCAAGTTAGCGAGGTGATCACCGTCATTTTCGCCCGTGACCAAGATGTCGTCCAAATAACACTGGGACCCTGGAATCCCTTGCAGGACCTGATCCATCGCCCTTTGCCAGATAGCCGGAGCCGAGGCTACTCCAAACACCAGCCGGTTGTATTGATAGAGGCCTTTATGGGTGTTGATCGTAAGGTAATGTTTCGAAGCTTCTTCTACCTCCATTTGCAAGTACGCCTGGGCTAGATCAATTTTGGTGAAGCGTTTACCACCAGATAGCGAGGCGAAAATATCCTCAATTCGTGGAAGCAGATATTGCACCGTGTGAAGGACTGGGTTCACTGTCACCTTAAAATCCCCACAGATGCGAACCTTCTTTGGTTCCCCAGGCGTATTACTCAACGACCTCTTCATTACAGGAATGATGGGTGTAGCCCACTCGCTCCAGTCCACTTTGGACAGTACTCCTGAATGTTCCAGCCCTTCCAGCTCTGCTTCAACCGCTGGTCTGATCGCATAAGGCATTGGTCTGGCCTTCAGAAACTTTGGGCTTGCATTATCCTCTATTTTAATTGTTGCTGTTATTCCTTTTAGTGTTCCTAGTCCCTCCTGGAACACTTCTTTTGCGTCAGTTAGCATTTTTGACAGTCGTCCAGGTGTGACGTCGTCATCCTTTTTGGCCTCCACCTTCAGTGCCTGTATGGAATGCCAATCTAAATGTATCGGAGCGGGTGCAGAGCATTCTGAAGGGGGAGGGGGATCAGCCAGTTGTCGTGGTACATGTAGGTACCAACGATGTAGGTAAAAAGAGGGAGGAGGTCCTACAAGCTGAATTTAGGGAGTTAGGAGCTAAATTGAAAAGTAGGACCTCAAAGGTAGTAATCTCTGGATTGCTACCAGTGCCACGAGCTAATAAGTTTAGAGAGAGTAAGATAGATAAGCTAAATACGTGGCTTGAGCAGTGGTGCAAGGGAGAGGGATTTAAATTCTTGAGGCATTGGAACCAGTTCTTGGGGAGGAGTGACCTGTACCAAGGGGACGGTCTACACCTGAACTGTGAGGGAGCCGATGTCCTCGGGGTAATATTTTCTAGGGCGGTTCGGGAGGATTTAAACTAATTTGGCAGGGGGATGGGAACCTAGGTAGTGGAAAAGAGGGAAGTCATATGAAGTCAGAAATAGATGGTAGAAAGGTGAGAAGCAATAAGCAAAGGAGAGAAACACAAAGGGCCAAACTAATTCATAATGAGAGTGTGAAAAAAGCAAGCCTGAAGGCTTTGTATCTTAATGCTAGAAGCATTAGGAACAAGGTGGATGAATTAGTTGTGGAAATAGAGGTAAACAAGTATGATTTGATTGGGATTACAGAAACGTGGCTGCAGGGTGGGCAAGGCTGGGAACTTAACATCCAGGGATATACAATATTTAGGAAGGATCGGCAAAAAGGTAGGGGAGGTGGGGTAGCATTGCTGGTAAAGGAGGGGATTAATGCAATGGAAAGGAAGGATATTAACTCGGATGAAACGGAATCTGTATGGGTAGAAATGAGAAATAGCAAGGGGAGGAAAACGTTAGTGGGTGTGATATATAGGCCTCCAAATAGTAATATGGAGGTGAGGGAAGGCATAAAAAGGGAAATTAGAGAAGCGTGCGATAAGAGCACAGCTGTCATCATGGGTGACTTTAATTTACATATTGATTGGACTACCCAAATTAGTAAAAATTCTGAGGAGGAGGAATTCCTGGAATGTTTTCGGGACGGTTATCTGGACCAATATGTCGAGGAGCCGACTCGAGATCAGGCCATTTTAGACTGGGTATTGTGCAATGAGAAGGGACTTATCAACAATCTTCTTGTACGAGGCCCCTTGGGTCAGAGCGATCATAATATGATCGAGCTCTCAGTCGAGATGGAGAGTGAGGAAATTGAATCAGAGACTAAGGTCCAGAACTTAAATAAAGGGAATTACGAGGGTATGAGACGGGAATTGGGTAAGATTGATTGGGTGGTGTTTCTGGGGGGATTGACAGTGGATAGACAATGGCAAGCATTCAAAGATAGAATGGAAGAATTCCAGAACATGTTTATACCGGTTTGGCATAAAAATAAACCTAAAAAGGTGGCTCAACCGTGGATAACGAGGGAAATTAGGGACAGCATAAAATCAAAAAAAAGGGCATATCAACTGGCAAAAAAAAGCACCAGACCGGAAGATTGGGGGCAGTACAGGATACAGCAAAAGAGGACAAAGGGATTAATCAGGAAGGGGAAAATAGAATACGAAAGTAAACTTGCAGCAAACATAAAGACAGACTGCAAAAGCTTTTATCGGTATATCAGGAGGAAAAGACTGGTAAAATCCCAAGTCGGTCCCTTGCAGTCCGATTCGGGAGAATATATAATGGAGAATAAGGAAATGGCAGACCAATTAAACTCATACTTTGGTTCTGTATTCACAAAGGAGGACACAAATAACCTCCCAGGAATATCGGCAAACATAGGGACTAATGAGAGGGAGGAGCTGACAGAAATTAGTATCTCTAGGGATATGGTGTTGGGTAAGTTGAGGGGACTGAAGGCCGACAAATCCCCGGGGCCTGATAAACTACATCCTAGGGTACTTAAGGAGGTGGCCCTGGAGATAGCAGATGCTCTAAGGATCATCTTCCGGAACTCCATTGACTCGGGAACAGTACCCGTGGATTGGAGGGTAGCTAATGTTACCCCAATATTTAAAAAGGGGGGTAGAGAGAAAGCAGGGAATTATAGACCAGTAAGCCTTACATCGGTTGTGGGCAAAATGCTAGAGTCCATTATTAAGGATAAAATAGCGGAGCACTTGACAAATGGGGAAAGGATCGGACAGAGTCAACATGGATTTACAAAGGGTAAATCGTGTTTGACTAATCTGCTGGAATTTTTTGAGGAAGTAACTGGTAAAATAGATGGGGGAGAGCCAGTGGATGTGGTGTACCTTGACTTCCAGAAAGCCTTCGATAAGGTTCCACACAAAAGATTATCATGCAAAATTAAGGCTCATGGGATTGGGGGCAAAGTATTAACGTGGATAGAGAACTGGCTGGCGGATAGAAAACAGAGAGTTGGAATAAACGGCTCGTTTTCGGAGTGGCAGGCAGTGACCAGCGGGGTGCCGCAAGGATCTGTCCTGGGACCCCAGCTGTTCACAATATATATAAATGATCTGGATCAGGGAATTGGATGCAATATTTCCAAATTCGCTGACGACACTAAACTAGGAGGAGGGGTGGGCTCTGATGAGGATGTCAGGAGGCTACAGTGCGATTTGGACAGGTTGGGGGAATGGGCGGATACGTGGCAGATGCACTATAATGTGGATAAATGCGAGGTTATCCACTTTGGGGGTAAAAACAGGAGGGTAGATTATTACCTAAATGGCAATAGATTGGGAGATGGGGAAGTGCAGAGGGACCTGGGTGTTCTTGTGCACCAGTCACTGAAGGAGAGCATGCAGGTGCAACAGGCGATTAAGAAGGCAAATGGTATGTTGGCCTTCATATCAAGGGGGTTCGAGTATAGGAATAGGGATACCTTACTACAGCTGTACAAGGTGCTGGTGAGACCGCATCTGGAGTATTGTTTACAGTTTTGGTCGCCCCATCTGCAGAAGGATGTTCTTGCCATGGAAAGAGTGCAGCGGCGATTCACCAGGCTGATACCTGGAATGGCGGGAATGACCTACGAGGAGAGATTGAATAGTTTGGGCTTGTACTCACTGGAGTTTAGAAGATTGAGAGGGGATCTCATCGAAACATATAAAATTATGGCAGGCCTGGACAGGCTGAATTCAGAGAGAATGTTTCCAATGGCAGGGGAGCACAGAACCAGGGGCCACAGTCTAAAAATAGCGGGCAAATCATTTAAAACAGAGATGAGGAAGAATTTCTTCACTCAAAGAGTGGTGAGCCTGTGGAATTCCCTGCCACAGAGGGCTGTGAAGGCTAATTCAATAAATATTTTCAAGAGAGAATTGGATATATTTCTGAAGGCTAAGGGGATTAAGGGTTACGGAGAAAAGGCGGGGACGGGGAACTGAACTGGTAAGATCAGCTAAGATCTCAGACGAAGATCAGCCATGATCTCATTGAATGGCGGAGCAGGCTCGAAGGGCCGAATGGCCTACTCCTGTTCCTATCTCTATGTTTCTATGTTTCTATCTTCCGGATCCATTCACGTCCTAGCAGTGGTGGTCCTCCATTTGGCAATACATATATATCCATTTTAGGTATTTCCTGACCTTTATATGTCACTTTCACCCTTATTTTTCCTTTGGGGTAGACTTTTTGCCCCGTATACGTCTTCAAGACAATCTCTGTAGCTTTCAAGGGTATGTGTGAAAATAGCCGCTTGTAGTCTCTTTGATTTATGACTGTTAGAGCTGACCCTGCGTCCAATTCCATTTCCACTTGGACTCCGTTTATCTTGAGTGTAACCCAGATAGTCTGGTGATCCTCCATTTCGGTTACATTATGTAGTTTCAGACAACCCAGCTCCTTGCTTCCGGAGTCTGTGTCACTTTTCTGTTCGTCTGAACCACTGTCCATCACCTGGTGTACCTTTTTGTACTTCTCCTGTGGAGATTTCTTACTGTTGGTTTTCTTCCCAGACCTGCAGACTCTTGCTATGTGTCCTGCTTTCCCACACTGTCTGCACACTTGGTCCTTGAACCAACAATCTTTCTGGTCATGTGTTGTTCTGCCGCAGCGATAGCACTTCCCTGTTCCATAGGTCATTTCGTTGGTGCCATATTCTTGCGGTCTCCGTTGTATCTCTGCAGCGCCCCTTGCGGCTGCTTCATGTGATACTGCCATACTGAAAGCTTTGTCCAGCGTAAGGTCCTTTTCTGATAGAAGCCGTTTCTGGGTTCCTTCACTTTGTAGCCCACACACAAACTTGTCCATTAACGTGTCTGCTAGTCCTGCTCCAAACTGGCAGTATTTCGATAGCTTGCGCAGTTCCGTTAGGTACTCAGCATTGCTTTCGTCTTTGTGTTGGTTCCTTTTATGGAACTTAAATTGTTCTGCTATCAGCAGCGGTGTGGGGTTTAAGTGGTCCTGTAGGATTTCTACTATGCTTTCAAAATCCTTGTTTACCGGCTTCTCTGGGGTTATTAGATTTCGCAGTAACCCATAAGTTTTTGCACCCATGGAATTTAACAGAACCAGTGCTTTATTAGCATCTGGCACTTCATTCACCCTGCAGTACACCTCAATACGTTCCACATATGTCGCCCAATCTTCGACTTCATTGTTGAACGTAGAGATACTGCCACTCTTCGGCATCCTTGGTTGTGCGTCAACTGTCACCAATGGCGCCTCCCGCGCTTCCCCTTCTTCTCCGCTGGCACAAAATGGCGTCTCCTGTGCTTTCCTTCCTTCCCGCGCTCGCCCGTCTTCTCCGCTGCGGCTTCGCAAAATGGCATCTCCCGCGCTCTTCCTTCTTCTCCGCGGCTCAATGGCGCCTCCCGCACTCTCCCTGCTTCTCCGCGGCTCAATGCCGTCTCCTGCGCTCTCCCTGCTTCTCCGCGGCTCAATGGCGTCTCCCCTTGCTTCGCCCCGCGGACCCTTATCAGCCCGTGATCCCTGGCTGTGCTCTGCGCGTTCTTCTCTTGATATTTGTCGACGCCGCTCAGTCCAGAACCCGGCTGTTTCTTACCCTCTCTCTCTCCGGTTTTGCAGTATTTTTCTTCAACGCCGCTCGGTGATCAACCCCCGGCTGCTCCCTACTCTCTTCACCCTTTTTCTTACCCCGTCGACGCTGCCCGGCTCTCTCTCTCTGCCGTCGGTCGGCTCCAGCCGCCGCTGCTCGGGAAGGGTCTGCTCTGGACCTGTCGTCGGTCTCTTACTGCTCGCTGTGGCTGGGGAACCAAGCCCGGCTCTCCACAGCCTCCCCAGTGAAGTTGGATCTCTGCCTGACTGCTGGGCGGTTGCTCGCGGTCGACGCCCGTGTTCCTGGACTCGACTATTTTTGTTGTTGTTTTTTTTGTTTAATGTTGCAGGTAGATTCGCATCAACACTCAACGCCACTGTTAGATCCGTGGTTCAGTGGATAAATAATTACACGGATGCTGTACATAAACAAATAACAGGTCTTTACTGGAGGAGGGTCATCTCTAGACTGGAGTACAGAGGCATGCGCACAGCTTATATACCGGTGTGGTTACTGCCGGTACTACAGTATACAGGAGCTGTAAAAAGTAGTTCTGACTTAAAGCACATACACTACACTACCCACCCATTTAATCTCCTCCCACAGCCCATGCACACTCTCCCCTATCACGGACTCTACCCACCCATTTAATCTCCTCCCACAGCCCATGTACACTCTCCCCTATCACAGACTCTACCCACCCATTTAATCTCCTCCCACAGCCCATGCACACTCTCCCCTATCACAGACACTACCCACCCATTTAATCTCCTCCCACAGCCCATGTACACTCTCCCCTATCACGGACTCTACCCACCCATTTAATCTCCTCCCACAGCCCATGCACACTCTCCCCTATCACGGACTCTACCCACCCATTTAATCTCCTCCCACAGCCCATGCACACTCTCCCCTATCACGGACTCTACCCACCCATTTAATCTCCTCCCACAGCCCATGCACACTCTCCCCTATCACAGACTCTACCCACCCATTTAATCTCCTCCCACAGCCCACACTCTCCCCTATCACAGACACTACCCACCCATTTAATCTCCTCCCACAGCCCATGCACACTCTCCCCTATCACGGACTCTACCCACCCATTTAATCTCCTCCCACAGCCCATGTACACTCTCCCCTATCACAGACTCTACCCACCCATTTAATCTCCTCCCACAGCCCATGTACACTCTCCCCTATCACGGACTCTACCCACCCATTTAATCTCCTCCCACAGCCCATGTACACTCTCCCCTATCACGGACTCTACCCACCCATTTAATCTCCTCCCACAGCCCATGCACACTCTCCCCTATCACAGACTCTACCCACCCATTTAATCTCCTCCCACAGCCCATTTACACTCTCCCCTATCACAGACACTACCCACCCATTTAATCTCCTCCCACAGCCCATGTACACTCTCCCCTATCACGGACTCTACCCACCCATTTAATCTCCTCCCACAGCCCATTTACACTCTCCCCTATCACAGACACTACCCACCCATTTAATCTCCTCCCACAGCCCATTTACACTCTCCTCTATCTTTGGCCGTGATTTTGCCAGTGGAGGTGGAGTCGCGGCGGGAGTGCTGATTGGCGGGTTCCGGTCCCACTCCTGGCTGCATCCGTTCTGTAAAAAGGATTTTCCGTTAACAGAACTTGTTAAACCCGCCCTTGGGGGTTCCTGGCCAATTAAAAGGAAGCGTGTCTGATGATGTCGTTTGATGACTCATTATCAGCTGGTTTCCTTAAAGGGGCCACGGCCACTTTGATTTTGACAGTTGTGCTGTTAGTGTTCTGCAGCATTCAGGTGCTGCAAACACTGACAATCACTGCACAGAGGTGCGCGGCTGCACCTAGGCTCTCTCATGACTCCCTCCATATGCTTATGGAGGGAGTTACAGCACGCAGGGAGGTTCTCTTCCCTCCCAATGGGCGGAAGAGACCGGCCCAGGAGACCAACGCAGCCTGGTTGCACATTGCATAGGAGTACACAAGCAGGGATGTGGTCAGGAGGACCAGGCTGCAGTGGTGCAAACCTTTCAATGATCTCAGTAGATCACGATACGTTAGTACAAAGCCACACTCAACCTCATCCTGCTTTGCCACTCATCACATCCCCATCACTCTGCCTTCCCTACCCTACTCCTGCACATCCTTACTCACACCAACTTACCTTGTACCTCCACCCATGCCTCTCTATCTACATTATCACATCCCCATCTCACTAGCCATCCCTCACACTCACCCTCATCCTAGTCCAATCATACCAACTAACACAGAAGGGTAGGCACTTGGGTGTTTTATGCAATGTTCATGTAAATTTTCGGTTAATGTGTTGTCAAACATTGAAATCTTTATTTTCAACACTTTGCCTTATTGGACAGATCTGTGCTCACCTTTGGAAGTGTCTTAGTGAGTTGCAGTGAATGGTGAGACATAACGGTATCCCCCGCAATGGTGATGAGTATGAAAGGAATGGCTTGGTCATTGTAGGAATGCTTTATGGTGATGGTGTGGGGTGGTGTTAATCTGGTGCATCATGTGGCAGCCAGGGTGTACAGCGTCAAGTGAAGTAAATCTGGCCATGGTAAGGCCATTGCTGGCCTCCCGGGCAGCAATGTGGCCGAGTGCTGATGCCCTGTGTCCTGTGCAGCATCAGATGATTGCGGAGAAGGTTGGTATTGTTGTTGGTGATGTTGGTGTGCCTGGTGAAGTTGGTGTTGGGACTGATCGTGGAGGGATTCAGAGGACCAAGGTGAGATTTTTTCAAGGGCACCGATGTTGCTGGAATAGATGGCAGCTGAAGTTGAGATGACAGAAGTGATCTGTCAATGGTAAGAGAGCTTGATCCAAGGAGGTGACAGTGGATAGAGAGTTTACTCCAAACACTTCCAAACTGCATGCAGCTCAAAAGTGTCCTCCAAGCCCTGACGGCTCAAGCTTCTGACACTGGAAAGTGACCAGCTGTGAAATGGTAGCTTTCAGGCCACTTTTGCAGCCCTCACCTATTCACAGCAAAGGGGAGACACAGAGAACCCGACCTACTTACCTGACGTGATCTCCGAACGACGTGAACCCCGTAAAAAATGTGGTTAAATAGAAATAGGCTGGCAAAATAGTAGTTAACAAGCACTTAACAAGCAGTTAAATATCTTAAATGCCTCCCCCGCCGCTTGGTGTCTGGTCTGTTCTGAAATCACAGACCTGACACTTTGGAAACTTACATGGAGGTGGGTTCCCAACCCGCTGTCAACCATTTCGATTTTGACAGCAGACCCGCCTCCAAACACACCCTCTGAGCGCTGGCAAAACTCAGCCCATGGACTTGACCCACCCGTTTAATCTCCTGAGGGGAAGAACTGCAATTCTCTCTGTCCAAAATGTTAATGAATCAAAGCTCTAGAATATTCAATGCAACCTGACATCCTCCATTCTTAATGCTGACGTGAAAATTCCACAATCCCATCATATTCCACACAACATTTCATTATCCTTCACTTTGCCCCTTGTACTGGTGTCTCTGCCAGGTTTCCACTGCTCCATCTGGTTTGAAGAATCCTGAGCTGACAGCACAGATAAATTACCTTGTGAGATAAACAAGACGGTGGGCACCTCTTAACATATTAAGGAGGCAAGAGAGGAAAGTTTGAATCATTTAGATTCAAAATATCCTTTCTTGATGGGATGACAAAAACAATACAGCTCAGCTTTCAAACTTCTGTCAGGAAGGATATTGCCAGTCTACGCAGCTCAGTGCAAAGTTATGTGTTATGACCATGCCAGGCCACAAGATGGTGATGTGGGATTTAATAATGAGCGAGGTTTTCAGTGTAATCAGCTGAGGAACAAAACAACAACCCTTCTTGGCAACCAAGCGGGTGATCAGGCAAAGCCATGTGACTTCAGGCCTTGCGCCATTTTTCTTATTGATTCATCGAGTTATGTGGAACTAGGTTTTCCACAGCAGGTGTCAGTATTGCCAACTCTCGCGAATCCATCGTGAAAGTCGCGGTTTCGGAGTGAAACATAGAAGATAGGAGCAGGAGTAGGCCATTCGGCCCCTCGAGCCTGCTCCGCCATTCAATGCGATCATGGCTGATCATCCAAATTCAGTACCCTGTTCCTGCTTTCTCCCCATATCTCTTGATCCCTTTAGCCTTAAGAAATATATCTAACTCCTTCTTGAATATATTTAATGAATTGGCCTCCACTGCCTTCTGTGGTAGAGAATTCCACATGTTCACCACTCTCTGGGTGAAGAAATTCCTCCTCATTTCTGTCGTAAATGGCTTACCCCTTATCCTTAGACTGTGACCCCTGGTTCTGGACTCCCCCTGCTGGCGAGGTGACAGCGTGGCCACCGATCCACCTGCTCCTGCTCCTATTTCTTATGTTCTTGTGTCAGAAAGAAAGCATCACTCGCGATGGAACGCCTAAATCTCGGCACACGCGCTTTGCGCATGCGCGAAGAAGAAATACGCCGATTGATGCTATTAGTGAAATCACAAACAAGTTCTTTTGCATTTGAAACTTTGCTGAAATGCCCGCCAGAGGAGATCTTTATCACAGCATTTACAACGTCATTGCACATCGCGACCAGAGCAATACACCTTCTGTTGGCTACCATATATGCCTTTAATCTCTGATTCCAATCTACTGACTGTTGTGTATGTAACCTGTTCCACCTTAAGAGAGCTTAAACCTGTTCCACCTTAAGAGATGTACTACTTTCTCAGGCTGCTGTAGACGTAATACCGGGGGTGAACACACCGGTATATAAGCACTGTGCAGTAATCTTGTATTCAGTGTAGTCCCTACCTCCAACCAGTAAAGACCTGTGTGCTTTTCTGGCTGTCTCAAGCAGCAAGAGGAGAAGGAGCTGCCAAAACAAGAGAGTGGAGAGTGGTGGTCTCCTGACCAGGAAGAGGAGTAGCTGAAAGATAGATCACCACCTCCACCTCCTCCAACATCTTCAAACAACTGAGGTGCCTGGAGAGATTGGGCAGAGGAGGAGAAGGAGAAAGGAGGCCTATATCAACATCAACCGGGGAGAGGCCTTTTCTATCACTGCCTCCCCAAATTGGCCTCCACTTCAGGAGAGAGGGGAGAGAAACATCAGAAAAAAAATCACCAACTGTTTGGAAGGAGGGAAGATTCATCTCGTTTGAAACATCTACAGGTGGGTGTTATTTGGGGCACTCTCCCAAGACTTTGTATTTTAGGTGGGGGGAGAAAAGAAGAAGCAAGGCCGGACCATCAAGGGGTGTAGTGTGTGTGTGTGTGGCTCTTGTTAAAAGCTAGGCCACACACACCACTAATTAGCACCCCTACTATTGCCTGCCCTGGGAGAGCTGGAGCTGACCAGGTGAAGTCTCTAATTTCATTAATTACATCATTAAGACCTGTTGCAGGACTGAGCCTGGGCTTCTCCAGCTTTTCCAGGTGAAGACATCTTCTCCCCCTGCCAGAAGACCATCACCAAAGACTTTTAAACTACATCAGAGAGTGCCCCCCTGCCAACACCCACCCACCATCCTGAGTGGCAACACTGCCCTTGTGGTCTCCCTCCTTCCTACCCCCCTCTCTCTCTCTCTCTATCTCTCTCTGCCTGTCTTTCTAAGGCACCTCAGTCCCATCACCTTTTATTAATTGCCTATTGAGCAGAGGGGAGAGGGCCCCTCCCCCAATTTCATTCAGTAAGGGGAGAGGTGTGTCCTCATTTTAATCAGCTCCCTCTGCTCAATAGAGGACAAAAAAATATATATATTACCTGAGGCCATTAACACCTTCAGGCCTGTGACTTGGGGTGAGTGTAGCCCTTAAAGCACCCCAGAATGGCGACTACATCATCGCCAGTGGCGGGGCAAGCCAAGACTTATGCGGGAGCGGCAGCCACAGCCACAGCTGCTCCCGCTGCTTCTGCTGCCCCGTCACCATTTAAACTGATAACGAAAAAGCTTGGGGTGAAGAGCTACACTCACCCCACTATGACCATCGAGGCCTGCGTCAAAGCCATGGCTGGGGTTGTCGGCCCCTCAGCCATCGTCGCGGCCTCGAAAATGTACGGGAAGGCTGTGTTCTTCCTGGGGTCGGAGCGGGCGGTGTCCCTGGCCGTCACCAAGGGGCTCACCGTGGGCGGGACCTTCCTGCCGGTGGATCCTCTCGAGGCCACCGCGCAGAGGATTGTCATCTCTAACGTCCCGCCCTATGTTCCCGGTGAGCTCCTCCTTCCCCATTTGCGTCAGCTTGGGGAGGTGAGGTCGGGGATCACGCCTATCCCGCTCGGCTTCCAGGAGGCCAGCCTTCGCCATGTCTTCTCCTTCCGGCGCCAGCTGTTTATTCAGCTGGCGCGGGAGGAGGACACTGACGGAGCGTTCGTCGTCCTCCACGAGGGGACCACCTATCACGTCTTTTGGACGTCGGACGGTGTGCGGTGCCACGCCTGCAAGGAGGTGGGGCATATCAGGAGGAACTGCCCTGCCTCCAAGGCCGCCGGATCATCTCGTGCGGCCGAGGCGGGCGCCGCCGCTGCTCCTCCCCCCGGGTCTGCCCGCGCGTCAAGTACGTCTGATGCGCGTTTGACGTCGGGGGCCGATGCCACCAAGGCCTCCGGCGGGGGGGAGGGAGCGTGTCCGGTCAGAAAAAAGGCGCGGGGAAAGAAAAAACACCTTAGGGCGGGTCCCCCCGTGGATGGTGAGCCCTTGCCCCTTGAGCCCCTTACACCCGCGCTCCTCGCGGAGTTGACCGGGGCAGATGCGAGCGGGAGGGGCCTCGTGCCCGAGCCTGTGGCCGCAACCGCCGCAGCGGTATTGCCATTACCTGCGGCTGGGCTCGGGCCCGAGGAACCCGACAAACCTGCTCCGCCGGAGGGAGTTGAGGAGGAGGCCTTTGCAGACATGGAGGTCTCCCTCGCTCCCTCCGCGCTAAAAAGAAGGCGCGACACCCTGGATGAGAAGGAGGACCGGGAAGAGGAGGGTCCCTCCGAACAGGGGGAGTCGTCGCCTGCCGCGGGTGCTGCGCCCCCCCCCCACCGCTGTCACCATCACCGGCGATCGGCAGGGGTCGCCTGTCCCTCGGGAGGCTGAGGCAGATGTGTCTGTGCAGCACGTGCCTCCCGGGGATGGGGACGAGACCCTGCCCGTGGGGGGGGTCGCGGATCAACCCGCGGCTGAAATAGACTATTTATCGATGCCGTTACCCCTCGACGGGTCGGGCGGCCTGGGGTCTGGGTCGGGCGAGTTCCAAGAAAGTGAGCTCGCCCAAAGCGGCCCGGTCATTTCCCAAGGGCTGCTCGACCTGGTCGAGGATTTAGCCAAAGACGCCCCATCTGCCGGGTCAGAGGCCGGTGGCGCGGAAGAGGAAGGCCCTCTGGCTGTGTCTCGGGCGCCGGACGTCCTGGGGGAGTTCAGATTTGTGTTCTCCCCGATTTCTCCATTCGATTTGGCGTCTGGGGCGGAGGGGGGCTCCGAACCGCCGCCACCGTCTTCTGGCCCGGCGCCCCCGGAGGAGCCCAGGGAGAATTCCTCCGCCACCGATCCTGGGGGTGGGATCCGGGCGGAGGCGGGGCCGGCTTTTGCGACCGAGCCGTCCGCTGCGCACTGCGTGGTGGGCGGGTCGGCCGCTGGTGACGACCCCTTGGAGGAGGATGGGGACTCGGTGATGGGCACGGAGGACGAGTCGGACTCCGGCGCCGACGAGGCGGTGGACGACCTCGTGCCCCTTGCCGAGTCTCCCCTCATTCCCGCAAGGGAACTCCGGGATTTTATGGCCACGTGCCTGGGTCGGCGCGGGAAGGTCCGGCTGGCCCTCGACAGGTGGTCGGAGCTGGCGCTGCTCATTGATTCCGTCCGCGCCGCCGTTAAGACCATGGACGCGGACGAGGGTGTGAACCCACTTGAGCTGCGTCGGCTCAGAACATTTCTCACTGGGCTGCTGAGGAGGTGGCGGCTGACTAGCGGCCGCGCTTCCTCCCCCCGTTAGTTGTAGGTAGAGGTTGCACTATGCTTCTGACATGAAGATAACCATAGCCAGCCTCAACATCAACGGCAGCGGGGAGGCGCGCCGCAGATTCAATAACTTCTCGGTCCTTCGGGACGGGAAGTATGCAGTGTGCTTCCTGCAAGAAACCCACACCGTTCCGGGAGACGAAGCCACGTGGCTCCTGGAGTGGCAAGGAGGGGTCAGCATGAGTCACCTCTCCAATAATTCCAGCGGGGTGGCTATCTTGCTGGTCCCGCATTTTCAGCCGGAGATCTTGGGGGTCAAGGAGCACGTGCCGGGCCGCTTGCTCCAGGTCACTGTTCACCTGGGGGGCATGCCGCTCCATCTAGTGAACGTGTATGCCCCTCAGGCCGGTGCGCAGCAAGTGCGCTTCTTTGAAGAAGTGTCCGCTCTTCTGGGCTCCATCGACGTGGGCGAGTGCGTCATCCTCGGGGGGGATTTTAACTGTACCCTCGAGGCGAGGGACCGTACGGGTCCCCCGCGATGCCCGCCGGCGATGGAGAAGTTGAGGGACCTGGTCGGGTCCTTCGACTTGGTGGACGTCTGGCGAAATCTTCATCCCGACTCCAGCGCCTTCACTTACGTGAGGTCTGGAGGAGGAGGGTCCAGAATTGACCGCCTCTACATTTCCCGGGCGTACGTATCCTGCGTTCCGGCGGCTTCCATGCGGCCGGTGCCGTGCACGGACCACCACCTGGTGTGGGCGGAGCTCGTCCCGCTGCGCGCTCGGGGAGGGTCCGCGTACTGGCACTTTAACAACCTGCTGCTGGAGGACGCGCGGTTCCGGGATTCGTTTCGTCGGTTCTGGGCCGACTGGAGAAGGAAGCAGGGGGGCTTCCCCTCCTTGAGGCTGTGGTGGGACGTGGGCAAGGCTCACGTGCGTCTCTTCTGTCAGGAGTATGCGAAGGGGTCGACCAAGAGGCGGGAGGCCCGGGTCGGGCGGTTGGAGAAGGAGGTGCTCGACCTGGAGTCCCGTCTCGGTCAAGTCGTCGGGGACTCGGCCCTGCGGAAGGTGTACGAAGAGAAGAAGGGCGCGCTGAAGGACCTGCAGCTCGTCGGGTCCCGAGGCGCGTACGTGAGGTCGCGGATCCAGCTCCTGCGGGACCTGGACCGCGGCTCCCCCTTCTTCTACTCGCTGGAAAAAAGACGAGGGGTCCGTAAGCAACTCTTGGGGCTGCTGGCCGACGACGGATCTCTGGTCTCAGATCCGGAGGGAATCAGCGCGGAGACCCGCGCCTACTACGGGGCTCTGTTCTCTCCGGATCTGTCCAGCGAGGATGCGCGCAGAGTTTTGTGGGAGGACCTGCCGAAGGTCAGTCCGGAGGGCGCCGAAAAATTGGACGCTCCGCTAAGCCTGGCGGAGCTGACCGGCGCCCTCCGCCAGCTCTCTAGGGGAAAGTCCCCGGGGCTGGACGGGCTGACCGTGGAGTTCCACAAGGCGTTCTGGGACGTCTTGGGGGGCGACTACGCGCGGGTCCTGGGGGAAAGTTTGGCGACCGGGGAGATGCCCCTCTCTTGGCGCAGGGCGGTCATTGTCCTGCTGCCTAAGAGGGGCAATCTCCGCCTCCTCAAGAACTGGCGCCCGGTCTCCCTCCTTAGCACGGACTATAAAATCTTTGCCAGGGCTATGTCTGCTCGCCTTGGCACCGTGCTGGCCCACATGATCCACCCCGACCAGTCCTACACGGTCCCGGGCCGGACCATCCACGACAACATCCATCTGGTCTGGGACCTGGTCCACCACTCCCAGAGGGCTGGTCTGTCGGTCGCCTTCCTCTCCCTGGATCAGGAGAAGGCGTTCGACAGGGTGGATCACGAGTATCTTTTCGGGACTCTGCGCGCATTCGGGTTCGGGACGCATTTCGTCGCCCGGATCCGACTTCTGTACGCCGCCGCAGAGTGTCTGGTTAAAGTTAACGGGTCCTTGATGGCACCCCTTCGCTTCGGGAGGGGGGTGCATCAGGGATGCCCCATGTCCGGTCAGTTATACGCCATTTGCGTGGAGCCATTCCTGCGCCTCTTGCGGAAGAGGTTGACGGGACTGGCTCTGCAAGGGCCGGGCGTGGAGGTGGTCCTCTCGGCTTATGCCAATGACGTGCTCCTCACGGTCACGGATCCCGCTGACTTGCGGAGGATGCGGGAATGCCAGCAGATTTACTCGGACGCATCCTCCGCCAAGATCAACTTGGAGAAATGTTCCAGACTCCTGGTGGGTCAGTGGCGGGTGGACTCCCTGCCGGAGGAGTTCAGGCCTTTCGCCTGGAGCACCACGCACCTCCTCTATTTGGGAGTCTACCTTAGCCCTGCCGAGGACGCCTGGCCGGCGAACTGGCAAGAGCTGGAGGCCAAAGTCACCGCTCGCCTAGGACGCTGGACAGGACTGCTCCGAGTGTTGTCCTACAGGGGTCGAGCGCTGGTCATAAACCAGCTGGTGGCTGCCATGTTGTGGTACCGGTTGGTCACTTTGATCCCTCCCCCTGCGTTTGTCGCCAAGATACAGAAGAAGCTCATCGACTTCTTCTGGGACAAAAGGAAGCACTGGGTCTCTGCTGCGGTTCTGTGTCTCCCGCTTAGGGAGGGCGGTCAGGCGCTGGTGTGCCTTCGCACCCAGGCGGCGACTTTCCGTCTTCAGACGCTGCAGAGATACCTGTACGTAGAGAATCCTCCGAGATGGTGTGCGCTGGCGACGTTTTTCTTCCGTCAGCTGCACGGCCTCAATTACGACACGCAGCTCCTGTTTGTGAAAGTGGGCTGCAGGCGTGCCGGCCTGCAGGAGCTGCCTGTCTTCTACCAGGAACTACTATGGGTTTGGAACTATGTCGCTTCCAGGCGGAGCTCTCCCCCGTCAGGAGCGGCGGCTCTCCTTCGGGAGCCGCTGCTCAGGAATCCGCACCTCCGTGAATGTGGGTTCGGGCGGCTGGCGGAGGGTGGGGCTGTGGCTGGCGGTGTGACCAGAGTCGGGGACCTGCTCGATGTCGGAGGAGCGGGCTGGATGGCGCCGGAGGAGCTGGCGTGGCGCCTGTCCTGGGCCAACGTCCGGCTCGCGGCCGAAGCCATCGAGTCGGTGAAAGTGGCACTTGGGCCCCGATTCCACTAGGTGTATCGAGGCGGCTCAAGCACGTGGGGCGATCCCGTCCGAGCTTACCCCCGTCCGGACGGAATTCCTTATTGGCGCCCGGCCCCGAAACTCCCCTCGGGAGCCGGCGCCTCACAACTTGAGCCGTCTCGAGGAAATACCCTCCGTGCCTTTTCATTCCGCGCGGAGGGGTTTCCTGTACGGGCTGCTCCTGCACACTCTCCACTTTGCCATCTTTGTCTGCCGTCCAGACACGCCTTGGCGTGGCGTCTTGCCGACTGGCGGTGGCGGAGGTCCCCAATGGAGGGCTCTCTACGCTGGAGTCCTCCCTTGTTCCATCGGGGACTTGGCCTGGAGGGTGTTGCACGGAGCGGTCCCGTGCAATAAGGTTTTAAGTAGGTTCACGGACTCCCAGGCCGCCTGTGTTTTTTGCGGCCTGGAGGAGCCCGTTTTCCACGTTTATATGGAGTGTGAGAGGTTGCAGCCCCTCTGTCACTACTTAAAGGGGCTGCTCCTCGATTTTTGGTTGCACTTCAGTCCCACGCTCTTGATCTACGGTCACCCGGTGCGGAGGGGAGCAGATAGGCTGGAGGACCTCCTTGTGGGCCTGCTCCTGGGCCTGGCTAAAAGAGCAATCAATTGGTCCAGGCAGCGGGCGATCGAGGGGGTCGTCCAGCCGGATTGCCTGCCTCTCTTCCGCGGCCATGTTCGCGCCCGGGTGGCCCTGGAGATGGAGCACGCGGTGTCCGCTGGTACGCTTGAGTATTTCCGCGACCGTTGGGCGCCGCGGGGGCTGGAGTGCATCGTCAATTTGGAACACCAAATTTTAATTTGATTTATTAAGGTTTAGTTGAACTTTTGTTTATTTACAGTTGATCTGGTTTAAGTTTTAAATTTTGGTTCAAATAAAAAGAGGACCTCCAACCAGTAAAGACCTGCTTTATTGTTACTGATTAAGTCTGAGTATTAATTACTTGAACAACTCACAGACTTAACACTGGCGACGAGTCAGGTTCTTACCCTGCGGCAGTTATTCCACGCCGGCTTCGTCCACAGACAGGGCGTTGAAGAGAGGTTTCAAATCTCACCACCCCACTGGAAGCGACAGGCATTAGGACCCTGAAGCCTCCATCAGTGACTGAAAACTGGAGGACAGAAGACATCCTGCAGCTTCTTTTTCAACCTCGGTGGTGGGTAAGCCGAGCAGCGTTGGCTGCAAAGACAGGGCTGGGGGAAGTCGGAGGTAGAAGGGCCATTGATCGCAATCCCTGATAAGGGCCGCACTCGGGCTGAAAGGCGCAGCGTCGGCAGACACTGAAGGCGCGAGAGCCGCGGTGAAAAGCGCGGGCCATCGATCGCGGCGGAGATAAGGGCCGCACTCGGGGCTGAAGGGAGATGGCGTCGGGGGACGGGTGAAGACCGCCAAGCGCGGGAAAACCGCCATTTTGTGGGCGGAGGACGACGGCAAGAGCGGGAAGCCGCCATCTTGGATAGCAGTAAAAAAAAAAAAATCTGAGAAATTGCAAATCTGATAAAGTACTACAATGCCTAAACACGGGAATATTAGCAACTTTGATAGTGACATCGAAGATTGGGCCATATATGTTGAACGAGTTAAAAATTATTGTAAGGCCAATAAAATTCGTGAGGCTGATAAAGCACTAACATTATTAAATTTAATGGGTGCGAAGACATACGGGCAATTGAAACACCTGTTATCACCAGATGAACCGGCGGATAAGACGTTCGATGAGATTGTTACTGTCCTGAAAGATCATCTAAACCCCACGCCGCTGATGCTAGCGGAACGATTTAAATTTTACGACAGAAGGCAGCTACAGCATGAAAGCAATGCTGAATATTTGCTGGAATTGCGTAAATTAGCGAAATATTGCCAGTTTGGAACGGGACTGACAGATGCACTATGAGACAAATTTGTGTGTGGTTTATTTAAACAGGATACACAAAAGCGACTGCTCGAGGAGAATGAGCTGACGCTTGAGAAGGCGGTCACTATGGTAGCAGCACACGAAGCCGCAGCGAGAGGCACGGCAGTAATGCAGCTACGGTCACCGGAGCTCAGTGCACACAAATTGGGTGTGAGTTCTGGCAAATGTTATCGTTGTGGAAAGACAACGCATGATCAGAACCAGTGTTGGTTTAAAAACCAAGAATGTAGAACTTGTGGTAGGCTTGGACATATAGCTAGAGTATGCAGGTCAGGGAAGAAGACCAGCAACAAGAAGTCACCGCAAGGAAAATACGCAAAAGTACACAAGGTGGTCGAACAGGAGTCCGATTCAGACGCTAGCAGTAATGAACTGGCTGGCTTAAGCAGTATTGAACTGGCTAGCTTAAGGGTACTCAACAATGGTAAGGGTGCAGACCTCCAGACAATTTGGGTTACTCTTCAGATAGAAGGAGTCCAAGTAAAAATGGAATTGGACACTGGATCGGCATTGTCGGTCATGAATAAGAAAGATTACAGAAGGTTATTCCAACATATTCCCCTACAGGATACGGAGATTATATTGACAACCTACACGGGGCAGAGAGTGTACCCCATCGGGACAATAAAGGTTGCAGTGGCCAACAAGGGCGAAGGAAGTCAAATAATGGACTTATATGTGCTACCGGAGGGAGGTCCACCACTACTAGGCCGGGAGTGGTTTAGAAACATAAATATGGACTGGCATTCGCTAAAAGCCATAAAGAGTGAGAACTCGGTGCAGATAATCAGCCCAGACTCTAGAACTGATGATGGTAAGACCAACCCATGTGCAAAAGACAAAGTTTCAGCACAGAATTCCACTGAGCAACAACAACATAGTTTAACAGAGAATTCTGAGTCTGTCAAGTCTACTGATATGCACATTTTTGAGGGACACTGGGCTCGAACTCAACTCCATTTCAAACTACAACAGCAATTAGAACAAATGATTCGCCGTTTTGAGCAAGAGATGAATGAAATAAAAAAGTTCTTTGTTACAGAGCGGGAGAATCTGGAAAGGCAACAGAAGCAACTGATGGAGAAAATGGAGCAGGAGCACACCAACCATCTGCGCGAGGAGGCTGAACGAATCAAAGCTGATTCAGGTTCTGAAGGTGCGTGCCATAATCTGGTGTCAGAAGAGTTAACGGTCAGCCAACTCCTTCATATGCTGAGGGACAAGACTCTGAAATGGGAAAAACTTGAACACGAGCTGCGATCTTCAAAGGAAAAGGGTTCGGAGCTCTCAAAAGTCATTGAGATGGCTGATGTGATGACACAGACTGAAACGACTGCAACAGAGCAGCCATTGGATGCCAAAAGTACGCTGACTCACGTCAATGTAGAACAACAGACCGCTGAAACAGCTGCTCCGGTAGAGGGATTGCATAGTCCGATCAATCAATCTCCAAAGGAAGTTGAAGTATTAAAATCACAAATGAGGTCACTAGTAAACGACTTGCTGAAAGCCCAGAAAAAGCTGGATGCAGAGGTACACATGAAGAAGTCTCTTCAAGAAAGATGTCTGGATTTGGAACAAGAGCTGGCTAACGTCCAGCTGGGTATGGAGGAAATAGACGACCCTCTCACTGGTCTAGCTCAGGACGACACCGAATATTACCATGACCTGGTGGACGACACCGAATATTACGATGTCCTGTCCTGCCCAGCTTGTAACTTCGACTCCCAAAGTGCAGAAATCATGGAGGAGCACCAAAAGTCTACGGAACATCGGGAGAAGCTGGCTCTACGACGGAAACAGGAGGAAGAGAAGGAGGAACTGCGCATGCAGCTGGCAGCTGTGGCAGCTGACAATGGAGCCCAGAGAGTCTCCAAGAAGCAGAAAAGGAAAAGTAAAAACAGAAGATGACCCATCTGAACCATTATCACCTCTACCAGATCACATACGTGGTCCCTCCGAACGGAGCCAAATCAGTTCGGAAGTTCAAGCTGTTAAATCCATGAAAGGACTATTGAATGAGTAACGTGAACCGACTACACCACAGAGATTGAATCTGTGAACTGTTTTCCGCAGAGACTGAATCTGTGATATGTTACGTTAAACATGAAGTTATATATGTATATATGTTATTACGTTATGTTAAATGGGGGGGATGACTATAAAGCTAAGAAGGGAGGAGTGTTGTGTATGTAACCTGTTCCACCTTAAGAGAGCTTAAGCCTGTTCCGCCTTAAGAGATGTACTACTTTCTCAGGCTGCTGTAGACGTAATACCGGGGGTGAACACACCGGTATATAAGCACTGTGCAGTAATCTTGTATTCAGTGTAGTCCCTACCTCCAACCAGTAAAGACCTGCTTTATTGTTACTGATTAAGTCTGAGTATTAATTACTTGAACAACTCACAGACTTAACACTGACCTATCAGTGGTCACTAACAGCAGTCTTCTAGAAGCCCTTTCAAAGCTGACAAATTTCTGCCTTCTAGTAAACCAGAGACGATTATCAAATAAAATTTGACAGCAAGCCACATAAGTAGATATTAGGGCAGGTGACCAAAAGCTTGGTCAAAGAGGTCAGTTTTAAGGCGCGTCTTAAAGGAGGAGAGGTTTAGGGAGGGAATTCCAGAGCTTAGGGCCCGGGCAGCTGAAGACACGGCCGCCAATGGTGGAGCGATTAAAATGGGGAATGCGCAAGTGGCCAGAATTGGAGGAGCGCAGAGATCTCGGAGGGTTTTAGGGCCGGAGGAGGTTGTGTTCTGGAATGAGTGACGGTCTGGCCTTGCATTGTGTCATCAAAAACTACGAACAGGCTCAGCAATTTGAACAAGGCAGGTTGGTAAATGCCTTCAGAAAAAGTGATCAGTAGCAAACTGATTTAAATAACTTGGTGAAATACACAAAGAGCTGTCAATTTTTTTTATTTGTTCCCGGGATGTGGGCGTCGCTGGCAAGGCCGGCATTTGTTGCCCATCCCTAGTTGCCCTTGAGAAGGTGGTGGTGAGCCGCCTTCTTGAACCGCTGCAGTCCGTGTGGTGAAGGTGCTCCCACAGTGCTGTTAGGGAGGGAGTTCCAGGATTTGGACCCAGCGACGATGAAGGAACGGCCAATATACTTCCAAGTCAGGATGTTGTGTGACTTGGAGGGGAACTTGTTCCCATGCACCTGCTGCCCTTGTCCTTCTAGGTGGTAGAGGTCACGGGTTTGGGAGGTGCTGCCGAAGAAGTTCAGGCGAGTTGCTGCAGTGCATCTTGTAGATGGTACACACTGCAGCCACGGTGCGCCGGTGGTGGAGGGAGTGAATGTTTAAGGTGGTGGATGGGGTGCCAATCAAGTGGGCTGCTTTGTCCTGGATGGTGTCGAGCTTCTTGAGTGTTGTTGGGGCTGCACTCATCCAGGCAAGTGGACAGTATTCCATCACACTCCTGACTTGTGCCTTGTAGATGGTGGAAAGGCTTTGGGGAGTCAGGAGGTCATAGAGTCATAGAGTTATACAGCACAGAAAGAGGCCCTTCGGCCCATCGTGTCTGCGCCGTCCATCAATCCCTGTCCAGTCTAATCCCATTTTCCAACATTTGGTCCATAGCCTTGTATGCAATGGCATTTCAAGTGCTCAACCAAATGCTTCTTGAATGTTGTGAGGGTTCCTGCCTCTACCACCCTTTCAGGCAGTGAGTTCCAGATTCCAACCACCCTCTGGGTGAAAATGTTCCTCCTCAAATCCCCTCTAAATCTCCTGCCCCTTACCCTGAATCTATGCCCCCTTGTTATTGACCCCCCTACTAAGGGGAAAAGTTCCTCTTTATCTACCCTATCTATGCCCCTCATCATTTTGTACACCGCAATCAGGTCCCCCCTCAGCCTTCTTTGCTGCAAGGAAAACAACCCCAGCCTGTTTAGTCTTTCTTCATAGCTGAGGCGCTCCATCCCAGGTAACATCCTGGTGAATCTTCTCTGCACCCTCTCCAAAGCAATCACATCCTTCCTATAGTGAGGCGACCAGAACTGCACACAGTACTCCAGCTGTGGCCTCACCAGCGTTTTGTACAGCTCCATCATAACCTCCCTGCTCTTATATTCTATGCCTCGGCTAATGAAGGCAAGTATCCCATATGCCTTTTAAACCACCTTATCTACCTGTTCCGCTGCCTTCAGGGATCTATGTACATGTACACCAAGGTCCCTCTGACCCTCTGTACTTCCTAGGGTCCTACCACTCATTGTGTATTCCCTTGCCTTATTTGTCCGTCCAAAATGCATCACCTCGCACTTTTCAGGGTTAAATTCCATTTGCCACTTTTCCGCCCATCTGACCAACCCGTTTATATCATCCTGTAGCCTGAGGCTTTCCTCCTCGCAATTTACCACCCCACCAATTTTCGTGTCATCCGCGAACTTACTGATCATACCTTTTACATTCTCATCCAAATCATTTATGTAGATCACAAACAGCAAGGGACCCAGCACCGATCCCTGAGGTACCCCACTGGACACAGGCTTCCAGTCACAAAAGCAACCTTCGACCATCACCCTCTGCCTCCTGCCACTCAGCCAGTTTAGGATCCAACGCGCCAAGGCACCCTGGATCCCATGGGCTCTTACCTTCTTGACCAGTCTCCTATGCGGGACTTTGTCAAAAGCTTTGCTGAAGTCCATGTAAACCACATCCACAGCATTTCCCTCATCCACACACCTAGTCACCCCCTCGAAAAATTCAATCAGATTTGTCAGACATGATTTACCCTTGACAAAGCCATGCTGACTATCCCCGATTAATCCTTGCCTCTCCAAGTGGAGACTAATTTTGTCCCTCAGAATTTTTTCCAATAATTTCCCTACCACAGATGTTAGGCTCACTGGCCTGTAATTCCCTGGTTTATCCCTGCTACCCTTCTTGTATAATGGTACTACGTTAGCTGTTCTCCAGTCCTCTGGTACATCCCCTGTGGCCAGAGAGGTTCTGAAAATTTGTGTCAGAGCCCCTGCAATCTCCTCCTTTGCCTCATACAACAGCCTGGGATACATCTCGTCCGGGCCTGGGGATTTATCCACTTTTTGGCCTGCTAAAACCGCTAGTACCTCCTCCCTCTCGATGCTAATATGTTCAAGTATGTCACAGTCCCCTTGCCCGATTTCTATGTCTACATCGTCTTTCTCCATAGTGAACACAGATGCAAAAAATTCATTTAAAACCCCGCCTACATCATCTGGCTCTACACACAGATTGCCACTTTGGTCCCTAATGGGCCCTACCCTTTCCCTGGTTATCCTCTTGCCCTTAATATACTTATAAAACATCTTAGGATTTTCCTTTATTTTGCTCGCCAGTGTTATTTCATGGCCCCTCCTCGCCCTCCTAATTTCTTTTTTAAGTATGCCCCTGCACTTTTTATACTCCTCTAGGGCTTCCTCCGTCTTTAGTCTTTTGTAACTGCCAAAAGCCCCCCTTTTTTTCCTAATGCATTTTTGTATATCCCTTGTCATCCAAGGTTCCCTTTGCTTGTTGGTCCCACCCTTGACCTTTACAGGAACATGTTGGCGTTGTACTCTCTCTATTTCCCTTCTGAAAGTCTCCCACTGTTTTGATGTGGATTTTCCTATAAGTAGCTGCTCCCAGTCCACTTTGGCCAGATCCTGCCTTATCATATTAAAATCGGCCTTCCCCCAATTTAGAACCCTTATTTCCGGGCCGTCTTTGTCTTTTTCCATGACCACCTTAAATCTCACCGAATTATGGTCACTGTCGCCAAAATGCTCTCCTACTGACACTTCCACCACTTGCCCGGCTACATTCCCTAGAATTAGGTCCAGTACTGCCCCCTCTCTTGTAGGACTTTCTACATGTTGGCTCAAAAAGCTCTCCTGGATGCACTTTAAGAATTCTGCACCCTCTAAGCCTTTCACACTCTGACTACCCCAATTAATATTGGGGAAGTTGAAATCCCCCACTATTATTACCCTATTATTTTCGCACTTCTCTGAGATTTGCCTACATATCTGTTCCTCTATCTCCCCCTGACTGTTTGGGGGCCTATAGTACACTCCCAGCAAAGTGCTTGCCCCCTTTTTGTTTTTAAGTTCTACCCATATGGCCTCATTAGAGGAACCCGCTAATATATCATCCCTCCTTACAGCAGTAATTGACTCCTTAATTAATATTGCAACCCCCCTCCCCTTTTACACCCCCCTCTGTCTCGCCTGAAGATTCTATACCCCGGAATATTGAGCTGCCAGTCCTGACCCTCCCTCAACCATGTCTCCGTGATAGCAACAATATCGTACTCCCATGTGTTCAACAACAACTTCAGTTCATCCACCTTGTTTGCAAGACTCCTTGCATTAAAATAAATGCCTTCCAGCCTTGCCATGTTCCCTTTTGCCTTCACATATTTGCTCTGCCTTCCCAGCTGACTTGTTTTTTCCTCCGTATTTGGCTGTAAATCACCCCCTACTATAGCTCCACTCTGTATCCCATCCCCCTGCCAAGTTAGTTTAAAGGCCCCCCCAGCAGTGCTAGCAAACCTCCCCGTAAGGATATTGGTCCCCCTCTGGTTCAGGTGTAAACCGTCCGACTTGTACAAGTCCCACCTTTCCCAGAAGCAGACCCAGTGATCCAGGAAACTGAAGCCCTCCCTCCTGCACCATCCCTTTAGCCACGCATTCATCTGTTCTATCTTCCTATTCCTATACTCACTAGCACGTGGCACCGGGAGTAATCCAGAGATTACAACCTTTGAGGTCCTGCTCTTTAATCTCACCGCAGAATACCCAGCCTCTGACCTTTGCTGGTTGCCACTTTATTTATGAGGCTGGTCCAAGTAAGTTCCAGTTAAATTAAACACATTTGAACAAATCCCAAAAGATGTCTGCATTTGAATTCAAAATGTTTGGTCATTCAGAGTAAGGTCCCTCTGCAATGTTCCATTAAATACTCACAGTTCACACAGCATAATCAGCTGACACCTGTAACAGTGGTATCAGCTAGGGCCTGATTTTTGAGAGTGAAGCTGGTTTTAAACCTCTTATGTACTGGACAGAATTAAAGAAGCCTATACTAAAAACTAGGTAAAAATGCTTCATTTTTTTCATCATAACCTCGATACCATCTCAACCATTTCCCCAGGAATCAAGGATCCAAGGCCTATACAGTATTATTCCACTGCTTTAACTGAAGTGTCAACCATGGCTCAGTGGGCAGCATTCTCGCCTCTGAGCCAGAAGGTTGTGGGTTCTAAATCCCACTCTAGAAACTTGAGCACAACAATCTAAGCTGACACTCCAGTGCAGTGCTGAGGGAGCGCTGTACTGTCGGAGGTGCTGTTTTTCGGCTGAGACATTAAAACAAGGCTCCGTCTGACCCCTCAGGTGGATGTAAAAGATCCCCATGGCACTGCTTGAAGAAGAGCAGGGGAGTTTTCCCCAGTGCCCTGGCCAATATTTATCTTTCAACCAACAGCACTGGCCATTTATCTCATTGCTGTCTCTGGAATCTTGCTGTGCACAAGTTGGCTGCCACGAATTCCCGACATTACAACATTGACCACACTTCAAATTGTACTTTATTGGCTGTAAATCGCTTGGGACGTTCTGAGGTGCTATATAAATGTGTGTTCTATCTTTCCGCTTTACTTATTCCCCTATAATGGGAAATGACTACCTCTGTCCGCTGTTGACAGTGAAATGGAGAATAGCTTTAAGAAGAATGTGTCTATGATTTTACTATCAATCTATGGCCAATTTTCCTTCATAATGTCTGTTTAATGATTCAGCAACAACAACGTGTATTTATATAGTGCCTTTAACGTAGTAAGACGTCCCAAGGCGCTGCACAGGAGTATTATAAGACAAAAAATTTGACACCGAGCCACATATGGAGAAATTAGGGCAGGTGACCAAAAGCTTGGTCAAAGAGGTCAGTTTTAAGGAGCGTCTTAAAGGAGGAAAGAGAGATAGAGAGGCGGAGAGGTTTAGGCAGGGAATTCCAGAGCTTAGGGCCTAGGCAACCATCTACAAAGTAGTTAACAACCCGTCTGAAAAAGAAGCATTCATCAAAACTGCTGCAGGCAAAGAGAGGACAAATGGGGATAGAAATTACTTCGCTGGATCCAAAGTGGGCGCCACAAAGTTGAATTCTGCAGCTCGACGTTCCTTGCTGGAAGCGCGCCTGACATCATATTGGTTTGGGTGCTCAAAAGGTATCCTTGGTGGTCACCAGCAACAAACACAGGCATCAGTTACCTGTTCTAGTGCTACTAGAGGTGGCTCCCCAGTGGCTACAGCTTGGGAGGTGGAAGGTTGCTGAATCTCCAGTGAGAGTCCTTGAGATGGCCATAGTGGACCACCTCAAGGAGCTGTGACCGGTGGTGACTGCTGGGACTCGGCTTCAGCTGTCCCAGGTGGCTGTCTGGCACCAACAAGGGCACTGGTTGAAAGGCTTGTGGGGAGCAGGTGTGTTGTCCTCCTCAGAGAGGACAGCAGGTGCCTCTCCCATGGAGCCAATGCTATTCTTAAGCTGTTGAGCCTCAGCACTATCACTGCTCTGCGCAAGAAGAGAGTGCAGGTGTGCTGGGAGGCTCTTGAAGCATCTATCCATGCTCTCCTTCAGGTTTTGCTTTGAGGACATGAATGTCAGGGTAGAATAGAGTGTGAAAGGTGGCAGAGGTGTGAGCAGGTGAAGGAAGTAAGAGTGAGGAGAGTAGCAGATGTAGAGTGTTGCAGTTGGAGCAGAAGGAAGTGGAGTAAAGTGTGCTGCAGTGATTGGAGGAGAATGGTAATTGTCCCTAACCCGCGGCTTCTACCACCTAGAAGGACAAGGGCAGAAGGTGCATGGGAACACCATCACCTCCAAGTTCCCCTCCAGGTCACACACCATCCTGTCTTAGAAATACATCGGCCGTTCCTTCATCGTCGCTGGGTCAAAATCCTGGAACTTCCTCCCTAACGGCACTGTGGGAGCACCTTCACCTCAGATAAGGCGACCAAAGCTGCACACAATACTCAAGGTGTGGTCTCACCAAGGCCCTGTACACCTGCAGCATAGTTTGTCTATTATGTAGGATTCAGCAACCGCAAGACAGGTGGCTGTCATGAGTTCCCTAATATATACTAGAGTATATTTGTTTGGTTTTTGGTGAGTTAACATTAACTAATAATCATTAAATCTTTATGTACCTGGTCCATTGCGGGTGAATATCGTGAGCGATGACTTTGTTTTAAACTGGGCTGTGCTGTACGTGAGGGCTCACCACACAGACCAGATGAGGGGATTTGGATGAGGGAAAGTTCCTGAAACGGGATTTTGAAAGAGTGATTCTCTTTCACTGGGGGTTACAAGATCACAAGATAGTTATGGATGAGTTATGGATCCATGCAGAAACTTTAATGTCTCCCGCTCGCAGCATTCCATTGTCACTTAAATAATTTCACCGATTTTGCCTCCACTACCCGATCTGGGTCTTCATCCCATGTGTTGTTCACTCTTATGTGAAGATCTTCGTACTACCAGTCCTAAGTTTCCCAATTACTAGTGTACTCTTGTCTTAATCTCACAATTTCAAGAGTGAAGTTAGGAAACACTTCTACACACAAACGGTGGTAAAAGTTTGGAACTCTCTTCCGCAAACGGCAACTGAAGCTAGATCAATTGTTAATTTTAAATCGGAGATTATCTTTCTGTTAACCAAAGGTATAAAGGGATATGGGGCAAAGTGGGTAGATGGTGTTAGGTCGCAGATCAGCCATGATCTCAGTGAATGGCGGAGCAGGCTCGAGGAGCTGAATGAAACATGGAAACATAGAAGATAGGAGCAGGAGTAGGCCATTCGGCCCCTCGAGCCTGCTCCACCATTCAATGAGATCATGGCTGATCAACCAAACTCAGTACCCTGTCCCTGCTTTCTCCCCATATCCCTTGATCCCTTTAGCCTTAAGAAACATGATGCGCTATCAATTACTCATAAAAGACTGAGAGTTAAGAGAGTAACTAAAGGCTTTTATTAACAAAAGAATGAAGGTCTGCCTCGAGTGGTCGACCGGTCCAGAAATACAAAGGGCTGGGGAGCAGTCACCTTTATACTAGGACTTGTGGGAGGAGTCAGCCGAGGCATGTCCAGGCATGTACACAGTGGAATACAAACAGTGGTTTACCACATTCACCCCTTGTTTAAAATTGAGTCCGGCGGGGTGAAGTGTATTAAAAGTTAATGTATTGGAGTCTCTCCAGAGGTCTTGTCTGCCGCTGTGATCGGCGTGGCGACGGCAGGGGTAGTGGAGCTTCCGGCGTCGAGTCCTGCGTAGGCTGTGGCACAGGCGTGCCGTCCTCGTAGATGTCGAGTGGGTCGCGGGGCCCAGGCCTGCCGTCTGCTGGGGCTGGATATCGGATCGTGGGGGGGGGGCGGTAGTGAGTAGTGGGTTACTGCGGCCCCCGAGGGTGCAAGGTCTCTTATGGAGACTGTGTCCTCCCGCCCGTCCGGGTATGCAATGTAAGCATACCGGGGATTGGCGTGGAGGAGGTCGACCCTCTCGTTTTATGGGTCCTCACGTGTCTTCTCAGTAGGACCGGCCCTGGGGACGTCAGCCATCGCGGTAGCGATGTCCCCGATGTGAACTTCCTTGGGAAGACAAACATTTTCTCATGAGGGGTGGCGTTAGTGGCAGTGCAGAGCAGTGACCGAATAGAGTGGAGCGCATCGGGGAGCACATCCTGCCAGCGGGAGGTTGGAAGGCCCCTAGACTTTGAGGCTAGCAGGGCGGCCTTCCAAACTGTCGCATTTTCTCTTTCCACCTGTCCGTTCCCCCGGGGGTTGTAACTGGTGGTCCTGCTTGTGGCAATACCCCTAGTTAGCAGGTACTGACGGAGTTCGTCGCTCATAAACGATGAGCCCCGGTCGCTATGGATATAGCTGGGGAAACCGAACAGGGTGAAGAGGTCGTTCAGACATTTAATGACCGTGGCACTGGTCATGTCCGGGCAGGGGATGGCGAACGGGAAACAGGAGTACTCATCAATAATATTGAGGAAGTACACATTGCGGCCGGAGGAGGGGAGAGGCCCTTTAAAATCAACGCTCAGGCGCTCGAAGGGGCGAGTGGCTTTTATCAGGTGGGCCCTGTCTGGTCTATAAAAGTGCGGTTTGCACTCAGCGCAGACTTGGCAGTTCCTGGTCATGGTCCTGACCTCCTCAATAGAGTAAGGCAGGTTGCGGGCCTTGATGAAGTGGAAGAACCTGGTGACCCCCGGGTGGCAGAGGTCATTGTGGAGGGCCCGCAGTCTATCGATCTGCGCGCTGGCGCAGGTGCCACGCAATAGCGCATCCGGGGGTTCATTGAGCTTCCCGGGCCGGTACAAGATCTCGTAATTGTAGGTGGAAAGTTCGATTCTCCACCTCAAGATCTTGTCATTTTTGATTTTGCCCCTCTGCTTGTTGTTAAACATGAAAGCAACTGAACGCTGGTCAGTGAGCAGGGTAAATCGTTTTCCGGCCAGGTAGTGCCTCCAATGACGCACAGCCTCCACAATCGCCTGGGCCTCCTTCTCAACAGCGGAGTGTCTGGTCTCCGGGCCTTGGAGGGTTCATGAAAAGAAGGCCACGGGTCTCCCCGCCGGATTGAGGGTAGCGGCCAGGGCAAAGTCGGACGCGTCGCTTTCCACCTGGAAGGGGATGGATTCGTCCACTGCGTGCATGGTGGCTTTGGCAATGTCCTCCTTGATACGGTGGAAGGCTAAGCGGGCCTCTGCCGTCAAGGGAAAAGAGGTGGACTTGATCAGCGGACGGGCCTTGTCCGCATAGTAGGGGACCCACTGGGCGTAATAGGAGAAAAACCCTAGGCACCTCTTCAGGGCCTTGAGGCAGTGGGGCAGTGGGAGTTCCATAAGGGGACGCATCCGGTCGGGGTCGGGGCCGATGACTCCGTGTTCCACAACACAGCCAAGGATGGCGAGGCGGTTTGTGCGGAATATGCACTTCTCCTTGTTATATGTCAGGTTCAGGAGTTGGGCGGTGCGGAGGAATTTTTCGAGGTTTGCGTCATGGTCCTGCAAGTCACGGCCGCAGATGGTCACATTGTCCAGGTATGGGAAAGTGGCCTGCAACGCATTTTGATCTACCATCCGGTCCATCTCCCTTTGGAAGACGGAGACCCCGTTGGTGACGCCAAAGGGAACCCTAAGGAAGTGATAGAGGCGGCCGTTTGCCTCAAAGGTGGTATACTGGCGGTCCTCAGGGCGGATAGGGAGCTGGTGGTACGCTGATTTCAGGTCAATGGTCGAGAAGACGCGGTACTGCGCGATCTGGTTGACCATATCAGCTATGCGGGGGAGTGGGTAGGCGTCCAGCAGGGTGTAGCGATTTATTGTCTGGCTGTAGTCGATGACCAGGCGCTGCTTCTCGCTGGTCTTAACGACCACAACCTGGGCTCGCCAGGGGCTGGTGATGCCCTCAATAATCCCTTCCTTCAGGAGCCGCTCCACTTCGGTTTTAATGAAAACCCTGTCCCCGGCACTGTATCGCCTGCTCTTTGTGGCGATGGGCTTACAGTCGGGGGTGAGGTTAGCAAACAGTGGGGGGGGGGGTGACTCTGAGTGTGGAGAGGTTGCACCTGGTGCGCGGCGGGCAATTTGGAAGCTGCTGGCTGCGGACTGTGAGTGGGGGTAGGGGTCCACCGTACGCCACCGTAACACTTTTAAGGTGGCACTGAAAATCTAACCCCAGCAGGACGGCAGCGCAGAGGTCGGGCAGGACCAGAAGTTTAAAATGATCGTACACAGTCCCGTCTACTACGAGTGTCACCACGCAGTAGCCGCCGATGTCCGCCGACTGGGACTCGGAGGCCATAGAAATCCGCTGGTGCGCAGGCAGGACTGGGAGAGAGCAACGCCACACCGTGTCAGGGTGGATGAAGCTCTCCGTGCTCCCAGAGTCAAAAAGGCAGATTGTATCGTGACCATTTACCTTAATGTCCATTGTGGAACTGGCCAGCTGGTGCGGTCTCGCTTGGTCCAGTGTAACGGATGCCAGCGTAGGGGTCGGTGTGTCGCTGCAGGTATCAGATGAGGCGGTGTTGGGGGCCTGCTGCGTTCCGGCTGTTGCCCAAGATGGCGGCGTCCATGATCCCCATGTGGCTGGAGGCGCCCAAAATGGCTGCTGTACCGGTGGTTCGCACATGGCCGGGGAGGCCCAAGATGGCGGCCCGCATGGCCCACACGCGGTGCTGCTGGGGTTCGGGGTGGCTTTGGCCCTGCAGACGCTAGCGTAGTGTCCCTTCTTCCCGCAGCCCGAGCAGATCGCGTTTTTCGCCGGGCAGCGCGCTCTGGGGTGTTTTGCCTGGCCACAGAAGTAGCATTTCTGGCCTTGGGTCACTGCTGTCTGGCCTTGGGACACTGCTGCGGTAGTTGGGCCGTTGCTGGGGTGTGGCTGGGGTGGCACGGCGCTATGAGGCGGTCCTACCGTGTCCCAGGCTGTCATTCCCCGCGGCGTCCACGGTGCAGAGGAGTAGGCATCCATGCCCCGGTAGGCTGCATCCAATGATGGTGCGAGTTCAGAGGCCTTGTTGAGGTCGAGGTCACTCTGCTCCAACAGTCGCTGTCGGGTGTAATTGGATCTGTGGCCCACTACAAAAGCGTCCCGGATAAGTTCCTCTGTGTACACGGCGGCCTTTACATCCTTACAACCACAGGCCCGGCCAAGCACAGACAGTGCCTGAAGGTATTCCACGGTCGATTCCCCAGGTTGTTGTTTACGACTCCCCAGAAGGTGCCTGGCATACACTTCGTTCACTGGGCGCGTGTACTGGTCCTTGAGGAGCTTGATAGCGTCCGCGTACGAGGTCGCGTCTTGGATGACCGAGTAGACTCGGTGGTTCACTTTGGAGGTCAGGACATCCAGTTTGTCCTCGTCCGATTTGATTGCTGCGGAGGCGGTCAGGAATCTTTCGAAACACTTAAGCCAGTGAGTAAACTTGGTGGATGAGTCCACCTCCCGATGATCT
Organism: Somniosus microcephalus; assembly: GCF_052327205.1. NCBI lineage: Eukaryota > Metazoa > Chordata > Chondrichthyes > Squaliformes > Somniosidae > Somniosus > Somniosus microcephalus. The sequence goes on from NC_141001.1 coordinate 129,302,480, forward strand.
AAGTCCAGGCATGCTGGTGTGAGGATCTTCTCCATTATAAAAATTTTGTTAATAAAATTGATGCGCTATCAATTACTCATGAAAGACTGAGAGTTAAGAGAGTAACTAAAGGCTTTTATTAACAAAAGAATGAAGGTCTGCCTCGAGTGGTCGACCGGTCCAGAAATACAAAGGGCTGGGGAGCAGTCACCTTTATACTAGGACTTGTGGGAGGAGTCAGCCGAGGCATGTCCAGGCATGTACACAGTGGAATACAAACAGTGGTTTACCACAAAACATATTTAACTCCTTCTTGAATATATTTAATGAATTGGCTTCAACTGCCTTCCGTGGTAGAGAATTCCACAGGTTCACCACTCTCTGGGTGAAGAAATTCCTCCTCATCTCAGTCCGAAATGGCTTACCCCTTATCCTTAGACTGTAACCCCTGGTTCTGGACTCCCCAACCATCGGGAGCATCCTTCCTGCATCTAGTCTGTCTAGTCCTGTTAGAATTTTATAAGTTTCAATGAGATCCCCTCTCATTCTTCTAAACTCCAGCGAGTATAAGCCCAATCAACCCAATCTCTCCTCATACGTCATTCCTGCCATCCCAGGTATCAGTGGTGAATCTTCGCTGCACTCCCTCCATGGCAAGAACATCCTTCCTCAGATAAGGCGACTAAAACTGCACACAATACTCAAGATGTAGTCTCACCAAGGCCCCGTACAACTGCAGCAAGACATCCTTGTTCCTGTACTCGAACCCTCTCGCTACGAAGGCCAACATACCATTTGCCTTCTTAACCGCCTGCTACACCTGCATGCATATCTTCAGCGACTGGTGCACAAGGACACCCAGGTCTCGTTGCACTTCCCCTTCTTCCAATCTATTGCCGTTCAGATAATAATCTGCCTTCCTGTTTTTGCCACCAAAGTGGATAACCTCGCATTTATCCACATTATACTGCATTTGCCATGCTTCTGCCCAATCACCCAACCTGTCCAAATCATCCTGTAGTTTCTCAGCATCCTTCTCACAGCACACACGCCCACCCAGCTTTGTCTGCAAACTTGGAGATATTATATCTAGTTCCCTCATCTAGATCATTACTATATATTGTGAATAGCTGGGGTCCTAGGACCGATCCCTGCGGTACCCCACTAGTCACTGCCTGCCACTCGGAAAAAGAATCGTTTATTCCAACTCTTTGCTTCCTGTATGCCAACCAGTTCTCTATCGAAGTCAGTACCTTGCCCCCAATCCCGTGTGCCTTAACTTTACACGATTCTTTTTCCGAGTGGCAGGCAGTGACTAGTGGGGTACCGCAGGGATCGGTCCTTGGACCCCAGCTATTCACAATATATATTAATGATCTGGACAAGGGAACTAGATGTAATATCTCCAAGTTTGCAGATGACACAAAGCTGGGTGGGCGTGTGTGCTGTGAGGAGGATGCCAAGAAACTCCAGGATGATTTGGACAGGTTGGGTGATTGGACAGAAGCATGGCAGATGCAATATAACGTGGATAAATGCGAGGTTATCCACTTTGGTGTCAAAAACAGGAAGGCAGATTATTATCTGAATGGCAATAGATTGGGAGAAGGGGAAGTGCAACGAGACCTGGGTGTCCTTGTGCACCAGTCGCTGAAGGTAAGCATGCAGGTGTAGCAGGCGGTTAAGAAGGCAAATGGTATGTTGGCATTCGTAGCGAGAGGGTTTGAGTACAGGAACAAGGATGTCTTGCTGCAGTTGTACAGGGCCTTGGTGAGACCACACCTTGAGTATTGTGTTCAGTTTTGGTCGCCTTATCTGAGGAAGGATGTTCTTGCCATGGAAGGAGTTCAGCGAAGATTCACCAGGCTGATACCTGGGATGGCAGGGATGACGTATGAGGAGAGATTGGGTCAATTGGGCTTATACTCGCTGGAGTTTAGAAGAATGAGAGGGGATCTCATTGAAACTTATAAAATTCTGACAGGACTGGACAGACTAGATGCAGGAAGGATGTTCCCGATGGCGGGGGAGTCCAGAACCAGGGGTCACAGTCTAAGGATAAGGGGTAAGCCATTTAGGACAGAAATGAGGAAGAATTTCTTCACCCAGAGAGTGGTGAACCTGTGGAATTCTCTACCACAGATGGCAGTAGAGGTCAATTCATTAAATGTATTCAAGAAGGAGTTGGATATATTTCTTAAGGCTAAAGGGATCAAGGGATATTGAGAGAAAGCAGGGACAGGGTACCGAATTTGGATGATCTGCCATGATTTCATTGAATGGCGGAGCAGGCTCGAGGGGCCGAATGGCCTACTTCTACTCCTATCTTCTATGTTTCTATGAAGGAGGGTGTGTATTATGAAGAAAGGTTGAGCAGGTTGTACCTATACTCATTGGAGTTTAGAAGAATGAGACGGAATCTTATTGAAACATATAAGATTCTGAGGGGGCTTGACAGGGTAGATGCAGAGTGGATGTTTCCCCTCATGGGGGAATCTAGAACTAGGGGGCATAATTTCAGAATAAGGGGGCACCCTTTTAAATCAGAAATGAGGAGGAATATCTTCTCTCAGAGGGTCGTGAATCTTTGGAATTCTCTTCCCCAGAGAGCTGTGGAGGCTGGGTCATTGAATATATTTAAGGTGGAGACAGACATATTTTTGAATTGTAAAGGAGTCAAGGGTTATGGGGTGCGGGCAGGGAAGTGGAGTTAAGGCCAAGATTAGATCAGCCTTGATCTTATTGAATGGCGGAGCAGGCTCGAGGGGCTGAAAGGCCTCCTCCTGTTCCTAAGTTGATCAAGAGATATCAGTCAAAGACAGGTAAATGGATTTGAGGTGCAGAGCAGCCATGGTCTAATTGAATGCTGGAGCAGGCTCGAGGGGCGGAATGGCCGGCTCCTGTTGCTTTAAATGTATGCAATTACTTAACATAATTGGTAGAAGGCAAACAATCCCATCACTGCCCATCGCCCACGCACCCTGTGCTCTGGGTCATAACCACATGGAAACCTGTTATTGCTTTCTAGCGAAACAAGTCAGTTTAACTTAAGTAAAGCCCAAAGGTTTTTCCCATATATGGTTTCAAGGTGAGGTCAAACCGTGACATCACAGAGTAAGCCCCACCCTCACACTGCACATCACACTGAGATGAGACATCACAATAGCTTTGTAAAGTAGATAAATATTAGCCAGGATGAGAAACAACAGTTTGTGATGGCAAGGGAGCTGCACGGACTCTGACCAACTGGCTGATCTGTCTAGGACTGAATGCGGTCGGCTCGAACTTCTGAACAGCTTTGCTCTGTGAAGACAACACGAACAATTGAAACATCATTAACCAGCGGCTTGGACAGAATTCGTGAACTTTGAAAGGTTTGTCTTTCTGGGATGGCAGGAAAGGATGTATGAGGAGAGATTGGGTCAATTGGGCTTATATTCACTGGAGTTTAGAAGAATGAGGGGATCTCATTGAAACTTATAAAATTCTTACAGGACTAGACAGACTAGATGCAGGAAGGATGTTCCCGATGGTTGGGGAGTCCAGAACCAGGGGTCACCATCTAAGGATAAGGGGATAAGGGGTAAGCCATTTAGGACAGAGATGGGGAGGAATTTCTTCACCCAGAGAGTGGTGAACCTGTGGAATTCTCTACCACAGAAGGCAGTTGAGACCAATTCATTAAATATATTCAAGGAGTTGGATATATTTCTTGAGGCTAAAGGGATCAAGGGATATGGGGAGAAAGCAGGGACAGGGTACTGAATTTGGATGATCAGCCATGATCTCATTGAATGGCGGAGCAGGCTCGAGGGGCCGAATGGCCTACTCCTGCTCCTATCTTCTATGTTTCTATGTTTCTATGTCTTAACCTGTTTATCTTGTATTATTAGTGAAAGTCATAATGAGCAATATGAACAGTTTATCAGATACAGTAATATTGATGCACAGTCAGGTGGAATAGTTCAGTTTGTTATTGGTAGTTCTGCCATAGCGTTGCTCATAGGTAGTCTGAGTCCCGGAGCCTGGTTACTGATGGGTATTGAGCCCCACTCCTCACTGACCGACTCCTCCCAGTCCTGGAGTTTAATGCTCACTCCCTGATCTGTAAATGTAGACAACTATTTACTGACTGTGACTAACTGTGTTTGGAGCTGTACTTCCAGCTTGTATCATTCCCCGTGAAAGTCAGAGTCAGTTACAGCAAAATCCGTGCAGATATAAAGGCTCAAATCCTGGAAACTGAAAGCAGGTCAATTCATGCTGGTTGTTCTGATCAACTTGTCCTGGACATGGGGATAGTCTGTGGGACAGCTCAGCCCGACCATTTAAAAAGTCAAGAGCGTCCCTCTTGAAACCGCTGATTGGTGTTGAATGAACGGCTCTAAATAAGAGGAGAGGCTGACAGGGAGTCATAGTCATAGAGTCATAGAGTAATACAGCACGGATAGAGGCCCTTCGGCCCATCGTGTCCGCGCCGGCCATCAAGCCCTGTCTAATCTAATCCCATATTCCAGCATTTGGCCCGTAGCCTTGTATGCTATGGCATTTCAAGTGCACATCCAAATGCTTCTTAAATGTTGTGAGGGAGAGTGAACAACTGAATAATCAGTTTCTCAGTGTTCACCAGTACTGAGAGCTCAGGGTTAAGACTCGAAGAATGTACTCCTGGGCAGTAATGCCACTGGAGCTGCCTTGACCGAGCTTGGTACCTGCCCACACAGCTCGACGCTGGCTCAGGTGTTGACTTTTTAAAGGGAATTTGATAAATCCTTTTACAGGTTATATGGTTTACTATACGAGGGGAGCAATAAAATGCCTGTCGTTGTCCTTGTTGCAATCCAGTGATTTTGTCATTTCTTCTTCTGCCACAGGTACAGGTTGGTGTCAGGACGAGTGAGAGGAAATGGACGGTTTCATCAAACTACCAACAGACTAAAGTTGTCAGTAACAAAACCACAAAGACACCTGGATCACACATCCTGACATCACATCAATGCCAGCAGAGATACCACAAAGGAGGAAACAGCAACACTGAAATACCCCTCAACCCATCCATTTCTTTAGTGTCAACTGTACATCTTTTAATGTCTTTATTTGACGGCCAATAACAGATCCATTTAAACTCGCAGCCAATGATTGGAGATGGTGTTAAACCAACTCTTTCCCTTCTGGCACGTTTCTTTCCCATTTAAAAAAAATTTCCACGCCCCTCTCCCTCCTCCCTAGTTCTCCCCTGGGCTGGACCTTCACGTCCAGCACTCAGGTCCCCGCATCGGCATCAAGCACCAACCCTGCTCCAACTCCAGGCTCAGTTCGGCATTGCTCAGGGTTAACTGCACTGGCACTGGATAGGGCCCAGTCCATACAGTCATCTCCGACCGATGTCGACCGGTGGTCCAAGTGTTGGGACTGAACAGGAAAGTCTCAAGGGTGGACGCTCCGGTTGTTGCCTCGATGGTGTGGAATGGGACGAGCTGGTTAAAGCCAATCCATCCCAGTCAACTACATCGGGTGAAACCCCGGTACCACTTGTACTGAGGCCTCCCAGGATAGAGGAAGAGTCCTCCTCTGGCACCAGCTGGTTCGGAGGTGTCCGTGCCTACTGGTGCCAGAATCAGGCTGGTTCCCCCAAGCGCCACCAGCTACTGTTGGTGTGTCCTTCCCCAGAGGCATCCGTCCCCTCTGGTGACACCAACGCAGCCCCGGGACATTGTCTCCAGTTGGCGCCAGCTCATTTGGGGGCACCACCCTCGGTGGACTCGACCCTACACAGGGTCACCTATGCTGTGGGTGACGTCCACTTTGGTGAGTGCAGCTGCAGATCTCTATTTATAGATCTGTAGCTCCCACCCACCACTGTGGACCCACCTTCAGCCGCTCCCTACGACACTCGAGAGGCACTCCCAGGGAGGGTGCGTGCACTCCAGAAACCAAACTGGGAGCCTGAGTTGACCACGGCTTCCGTGCGTTGAGGTTTTTCCATGTATTCAAAACAAGGGTGACTTCGAGTCTGAAACTGTGAGTTCCGGAAGTCCCATCACTTGTGGGGGTTGAGTCTTTACCTGGGGTCTTGCAAAGGCCTCAGGCATCGACCTTTGTTGGATTCCCCCTCCCAATTTCCAAGGCGGTTTGGGCAGACTTGATAGGCGCGCCCCAGTTATGGCCAAGGTAGACAGTCCCGCCACTCTGCCTCACAACTTAACGTTCGCTGGTACAGCTGGTGAACTTCAGTCGTGAAAGCCTCAGAAGGAAGGGAACTGCCCAGGAAACTAGTCCTGTTCCACCCACCAGAATCCAAATGGTGGGACATGTGGGTCTGGCGGACCTTCCTGCAGGGTTTGGCGCATATCCCGAATTCCCTGCCATCAAATCCACTGGGGCTGGCTTCACTGACCAGTAGGTGAGTTGAGGGAGCAATCCCTGCCAGAGAGGACCACCTTCAGAGAGCATCTGCTGCAGCAGCAGACTGTGTGGGTGCTCTCAATGTAGGAGCAGGATCTATCATCCAGTGGATCTTGCATCGCCACTTAGTTTGTCCTCACACCTTGGGGATCCTTCAGCTTCTGCAGATGCCCATTGGTGCTGAGGGCTTCTTTGGTGAGCAAGTGGAGGATCTGCTGTAGCAGAACCTTCAGGCATTCCCGAATTGACACACAAGGGTGGGAGGGCACTGCTCACTTTGTAGCTTAGCCCACCCCATCTATAGGCCCCTTCCACTCGCCAACACCAGTCCACTCGCCATCACCAATCCATTCACCACCACCATCCACTCACCACCACCAATCCATTCACCCCCACCAGCCTATTCAAGGCCTTATCCGGAGCACAATGTCCTTTGCATCTTGCTAGCCCGCCATTCCAGATTAGGACCTGGAATGCAGGTAGCTCACAAGTAACACTCGAGACCCTGTCCAGCTCCACCTCCCCCAGCAGTGATCATGCCTGGATAGCCCACCTCAGAGTTGTGTGGGTGGGCTATTTCCAGTACTTCCCTGTGGAAGTGGATCACTCTGGATGTTTGGTTTGTCCATCAGAGGAACCATCTACTAGTGGGCATACTGGCAGGTCTTCTACCATCCACACTGAGAGCGAGTGATCGTCATCCAGAAGGCTCAACTGTTGGGGGTATTTCTCCAGTTGAGCCTTCTGGATGACCATCACTCTGCCAGTAATGTATCCACAGGTCTCCTTTGTCGCAGCATCTGAACTAGAGCTGGTGGTCCTGGGAGCACAGTGTTCTCCATACATTGGTGCTACAGCCATCAGCTGAATGCTTTGACATATGGGTGGGAGCCACATTCAGGATGAATGGTCTTCTCGGCCAGTGATTTCACTTGGCATTTCAACAGGCTCGGGGTGTGAACGGTATAATAGGACATCTCCACTTTCAGACTCGGTGCAGGGTAAGTCAGTGTGTCTGCAGACAGACAATATGACAAGGGTCCGGTAAGTCAACAAACAGGGTGGGACCCTCCTTCCTGGGCCCCTCTGTCAAGTTGACGCATTGCTTCCCATTGGTGCTTGAACGACGGGGTGACACTCTTGGTGCCACATTTGGCCCGGGGAGGACAACACAACAGTCAGCACACTCAGCTGCTCTGTAGTCCACCCTAACTAGTGGATGATCCACACTGAGGTAGTCCAGAACATCTTCAGGACTTGGGGGGTTTACCAGGTCGATCGACTTACTCGCATCACCGGATAATCACCAATCTGCTGGAGGACCTCAGGCTGTCGGGGCGGAGGCCCGGCAGTCTTTCGTGCTTTTGTTTCTGGATTCTGTTGCTCAGGGTTGCCTGATCTCCAGGATGCTCCAGGAAATTGCAGCAGGTGGTGGTTCTGGTTAACCCTTTGGTTACCTCACAAACCGTGCTTCAGGGACACCCGGGTGTTGAATACACACTTTGATTTCAGGAGCCCACGGGAGAAATCCATGTCATTTTTAGAGTATAGAGGACCCTACCTTTTTTAGGGAATTTTTCATTCTGACATCCTCCACACACTGCTGGACACTGTCCAACTGGTACTCAGGGTGAGGAGGGCGGACCGTACCTGCAAGTGAACAGATTCTCCGGCTCCCAGGACAAATAGATCAAAGTGGGTGTTATTCATGGGTGCCAGCGCCAGATCCAAACAGTAAGCTGAACCGTCAGGATCTGGATTTGGATCCTGCCAGCTTCTGATTGATGGCCTGGCAGTTGAGATGGAATGCCCGTCAGATTAGGGTATACCAGCAGTGCGGCACTCATGGGTAATGCTCACTTTATTGTGTCTGTCCTGGTCATTTAAGCCTCTGTTCCCGTACAAGTACCTCCACCCTCTTCGTCCTCTGTACTACTTGGTTAGTCGCCAGCTGTGTGTGCAGAATGCCTGAATGAAGATCACAGCTCCCTTGTCAGCTGTTCCCGTGTCAGCTGCTCCCTTGTAAGCTCCTCTTCATTCTTCAAGTGACGCGGCATTTGCCACCCACCTGGTTGTCTCTTGGGTCTAGTGGGGAGTGTTGGTATGTCTTTTCCTCGTTCTGGGTTGTCTTTGGGTGTCAACAAACTGGGTTCTGGGGTGTGCTAAAAGTTAACACTGCACGGGAGTCGGGGAGGGAGGGGAAAAACAAGTGGGTTTGTCCTTCAAAGTTAGGATGTCTTAACAAAATGTCTTAACAGGGAAGGTCACGCCTTAAGAGATTTTCCCCAGGTAAATTGTGCCGATGCATCCCAGTAATTAAATCCATATTCCACCCCCAATTCGGCCTGTCAATGTTTAGGAACGGATGTTCCCAGCAAATTAAATGGTGTCACAGTTAACACTTTAAAGAAAAGATTGGGGACAGTTTTCGTTCAACCTGGAACGACAGAAATGGAAACACTAGACAACCTGCCAACCAGTCTCTCGTCATCGCTGAATATTGTGTTTGTGACTGCTGCTACAGAACTAGACAGGAGATTGTTGAAGACCAGGCTCCCGGGGATTGTGTTCAATTGATGTTAGCAGAGTTGAAGTGAGAAAGTAATTGTCTTAGAATATTTGGGCCATAATGATCTCCTGGACTAGTTTCGATTGCCTAAGGGGGTCGGAGAGGAATTTCCCAGATTTTTTTCCCAAATTGGCCTGGGTTTTTATGTCTGGTTTTTCGCCTCTCCCAGGAGATCACATGGTGGGGGGGTCTATATATTGCGATGGACAAGGCTGGATGGACCAGAGTCTTTTCGTGTACAAGTCATCTTTCAATAACTGAAATGTGAGAAGTTTAACATCTGAAAATAAACATGGATTGAAAATGAACAAACTTACTGTGTGTCTCCTGATTTGTGCACGGATCATTGAAGGGAACAGAAAGGGGAAGAGATGAGTTCTGATTGTCCCTGGGCTCAGTTACTGACTGGGTGAACTCTTTGAGCCACACACTAGGCTGGACCCAGATTGATTCCCCAGTCTGCACATACAAACATACAAAAAGACATACAAAAGTAGATGAAGACTATCAGGCCCATTAAGCTCACCCCATCCAGTAGACAGTAGGGCCTCACATGCTGCTGTCCCACCTACCAGTTACGCTATCTCTGGAAACAGACAAAGAAACATGGCCAATTCAGGAAAAACCTCTGGCCAATTGCTCTCCAACTCCCAACACATGACAATCTAAACTAACCACTAACTCTCGCTGTAGCTGGTAATGTCCTCTCAGGGACTGGCCAAGATCATACAGCACAGAAGGAGGCCATTCAGCCCATCGTGCCTCTGCCAGCTCTTTGAATGCACTATCCAATTAGCCCCACTCTCCTGCTCTTTCCCTGTAGCCCAGCAAATTTTTCCTTTTCAAGCATTTACCTAATTCCCTTCTGAAAGTTGCAGTGGATGGAATTATAAGTTGGTGGTATTCTGTCATGTGATCCCCAAAGTTCCAGTAACTAAATTGCCAAATCCCCCAGTCAGTAAAACCTGGATTGGGCTTATTCAGTCACTAAAACACCAGTGGCACATTCAAAGTCCCAGGCCACGTCAAGGAACTCCTCCAAACACAATTAAACAACAAAGTAGTGAATTGGTACAAAAACAAATACTAGTGGGGAGGGGCTGGGGGTGAAGAATTGAGTGGGGGAAACAAGACAACACTTGGCATGTACTGAGAGGCAGAGTCGTGTGTTGGGTTTCCAACTCTGCAGGATGTCCCGGAGTCTCCAGGAATTTAATCTCCTGGATTTTTTTTTATTCGTTCATGGGATGTGGGCTTCGCTGGCAAGGCCAGCATTTATTGCCCATCCCTAATTGCCCTTGCAAAGGTGGTGGTGAGCTGCCTTCTTGAACCGCTGCAGTCCGTGAGGTGAAGGTGCTCCCACAGGAGCGGTTTGGTAGAACTGAGCGACTTGCTCGGCCATTTCAGATGGCAGTTAAAGAGTCAACCCCATTGCTGTGGGTCTGGAGTCACATATAGGTCAGACCGGGTAAGGCCAGCAGATTTCCTTCCCTAAAGGATATTAGTGAACAAGGTGGGATTTTAGTGCAATCCAATAGTTTCATGGTCATCATTACTGATGGTAACTTTTTATTCCAGATTTTTTTACGTGACTGTATTTAAATTCCCCAGCTGCCATGTGGTGGGATTTAAACTCATGTCTCTCAGATTGTTTAATCTAAGTCTGTCTCTGGATTGCTAGTCTGGCAACATAACCACTATGCTGTGGCGGTACCACTGGTTGTCCCTTGCATTGAGACACATAATTCCCTTTAACTTACCTTTTGGGGCAGTTGCCCTTTTAACTTACCTGTTGGGGCCATTGCCCCTTTAAGACGCGCCCTAGCGCGCTGACGTCACGTCACGTACAACGTGATGTGCGTGCGCCGGCACAGCCCGGCCTAGTGTTTTCGGCCTCAACGGCCAGCCGACAGGAGCGACGCAATCTTCCGCTCCTGCGGCAAGCACCGGCACAGCCTGGCCTAGCGTCTTCGGCCTCAACGGCCAGCCGACAGGAGCGACGCGATCTTCCGCTCCCGCGGCAAGCACCGGCACAGCCCGGCCTAGCGTCTTCGGCCTCAACGGCCAGCTGACAGGAGCGATGCAATCTTCCGCTCCCGCGGCATGCACCGGCACAGCCCGGCCTAGCGTCTTCGGCCTCAACGGCTAGCCGACGGGAGCGACGCGATCTTCTGCTCCCGCGGCAAGCACCGGCACAGCCCGGCCTCGCGACCTCGGCCTCAACGGCCAGCGACGCAACGACGCACATCACGGGACGCCCTAAGTGCGGGAAATGCGAGCAACGTGATGACGTCACAACACAAACACAATGACGTCATCACGCTCCCCACAGGACTGCGAACTCAGTCCTCGTGGAGTCCCCGCTGGGACCAGACCTACACTGTTCTGTATGTAATATGTGTGCTACTTTGAACCTATGAACAGGACTGCACTACTTGTAGGGCATAGTGATACGCAGTACCACTCCTGGCCATAGGGGTATAAATAGTACTGTGGGTACTGATCTCCCCTCAGTTCCCGCCTGTTGGCATGAAGTAAAGACCTACGTATAGTCCCTACCTCCAACCAGTAAAGACCTGTTTGAGTTATACGTTTAAGTCTTTGTGTTAATTGTTCAATACAATACACATACTTAACACTGGCGACGGGTCAGGTTCTTACCCTGCAGCAGTTGAAGAGAGGTTTCAAACATCACCACCCCACTAGAAGCGACAGGCTTTAGGACTCTGAAGCCTCCATCAGCGACTGAGCACTGGAGTGCAGCAGCCATCCTGACAGCTTCCAGCGACTGACAGAAGTCTTTCTGCAGTTTCCTTGTTCAACCTAGGTGGTGGGGTAAGCCGTGCAGCGTTGGCTGCAAAGACAGGGCTGGGGAAGTTGGAGAAGATAAGGGCGATCGCAATCCCTGATAAGAGCCGCGGTGAAACGCGCGAGCGGGTAAGCCAGAGCCCGGGAGGGAGCGAGCAAGAGCCGCGCGAGCGGGTGAGCCAGAGGCCGGGAGCCGCTTCAAGTGCGAGGCGCAGCGCGGGCCAGCGATCGGGACCAAAGATAAGGGCCGCACTCGGACTGAAAGGCGCGGCGGCTGCAGAAGCTCAAGGTGCGAGAGCCGCGGTGCACAGCGCGGGCTATCGATCGCAGCGAAGATAAGGGCCGGGCCGCTTTCAAGTGCGAGGCGCAGCCGGGCCATCGATCGCATCCGCTGATAAGGGCCGCACTCGGGCGATCGCGGCGAAGATAAGGGCCGCACTCGGGGGCTGAAGGGAGACGGCGTCGGGGGACGGGTGAAGACCGCCAAGCGCGGGAAAACCACCATTTTGTGGGTGGAGGACGACGGCAAGAGCGGGAAGCCGCCATCTTTGATAACAAGTAAAGAAAATAAAATCTGAGAAATTGCAAATCTACAATGCCTAAACACGGGAATATTAGTACCTTTGATAGTGACCTCGAAGATTGGGCCATATATGTTGAAAGAGTAAAAAATTATTGTAAGGCCAATAAAATTCGTGACCAAGATAAAGCTCTAACATTATTAAATTTAATGGGTGCGAAGACATACGGGCAATTGAAACACCTGTTATCACCAGATGAACCGGCGGATAAGACGTTCGATGAGATTGTTACTGTCCTGAAAGATCATCTAAACCCCACGCCGCTGATGCTAGTGGAACGATTTAAATTTTACAACAGAAGGCAGCTACAGCATGAAAGCAATGCTGAATATTTGCTGGAATTGCGTAAATTAGCGAAATATTGCCAGTTTGGAACGGGACTGACAGATGCACTACGAGACAAATTTGTGTGTGGTTTATTTAAACAGGATACACAAAAGCGACTGCTCGAGGAGAATGAGCTGACACTTGAGAAGGCGGTCACTATGGCAGCAGCACACGAAGCCGCAGCGAGAGGCACGGCAGTAATGCAGCTACGGTCACCGGAGCTCAGTGCACACAAATTGGGTGTGAGTTCTGGCAAATGTTATCGTTGTGGAAAGACAACGCATGATCAGAACCAGTGTTGGTTTAAAAACCAAGAATGTAGAACTTGTGGTAGGCTTGGACATATAGCTAGAGTATGCAGGTCAGGGAAGAAGACCAGCAACAAGAAGTCACCGCAAGGAAAATACGCAAAGGTACACAAGGTGACCGAGCAGGAGTCCGATTCAGACGCTAGCAGTAATGAACTGGCTAGCTTAAGCTGTAATGAACTGGCTAGCTTAAGAGTACTCAACGCTGGTAAGGGTGCAGACCTCCAGACAATTTGGGTCACTCTTCAGATAGAAGGAGTCCAAGTAAAACTGGAATTGGACACTGGATCGGCATTGACGGTCATAAATAAGAAAGATTACGGAAAGTTATTCCAACATATTCCCCTACAGGATACGGGGATTATATTGAAAACATACACGGGGCAAAGAGTGTACCCCATCGGGAAAATAAAGGTTGCAGTGGTCCACAAGGGCGAAGACAGTCAAATAATGGACTTATATGTGATATCTGAAGGAGGTTCTCCACTACTAGGATGGGAGTGGATTAGGAAAATGAATATGGACTGGCATTTCCTACAAACAATAACGAGTGAGAACTCGGTGAAGATAGTCGGCCCAGACTCTGGAACGGATGATGGTAAGCCCAACTCAGGTGCAAAAGACAAAGTTTCAGCACAGAATTCCACTGAGCAACAACAACATAGTTTAACTGTGGATTCTGAGTCTGGCAAGTCTACTGATGTGTCCATTTCTGAGGGACACCGGGCTCGAACTCAACTCCATTTCAAACTACAACAGCAATTAGAACAAATGCTTCGCCGTTTTGAGCAAGAGTTGAATGCAACGAAAGAGTTCTTTGATATAGAGTTGGAGAATCTGGAAAGACAACAGAAGCAGCTGATGGAGAAAATGGAGCAGGAGCACACAAAACGTCTGATGTCAGAGGAGTTAACGGTCAGCCAACTCCTGCATATGCTGAAGGACAGGACTCTGAAATGGGAAAAACTTGAACACGAACTTCAATATTCAAACAAAAGGGGTTCGGAGCTCTCAAAGGTTATTGGAAGAGCTGAGGTGGCAACACAGACTGAGATGACTGCAACAGAGCAGCCCTTGGATGCCAAAAGTACGCTGACTCACGTCAACGTAGAACAACAGACCGCTGAAACAGCTGCTCTGGTAGAGGGATTGAATAGTCCGATCAATCAATCTCCAAAAGAAGTTGAAGTAGTAAAATCTCAAATGAGGTCATTAGTAAACGACTTGCTGAAAGCCCAGAAAAAGCTGGATGAAGAGGTACGCATGAAGAAGTCTCTTCAGGAAAGATGTCTGGACTTGGAACAAAAGCTGGCTAACGCCCAGCTGGGTATGGAGGAAATAGAAGACCCTCTCGCTGGCATAGATCAGGACGACACCGAATATTACTATGTCCTGTCCTGCCCAACTTGTAACTTTGACTCCCACCATACAGAAATCACGGAGGAGCACCGAAAGTCTACGGAACATCGGGAGAAGGTGGCTCTACTACGGAAAAAGGAGGAAGAGAAGGAGGAACTGCGCATGCAGCTGGCAGCTGACAGTGGAGCCCAGAGAGTCTCCAAGAAGCAGAAAAGGAAAAGTCGAAACAGAAGATGACCCATCTGAACCATTATTACCTCTACCAGATCACACACGTGGTCCCTCCGAACGGAGCCAATTCAGTTCGGAAGTTCAAACTGTTAAATCCATGGAAGGACTATTGAATGAGTCACTCCAGCAACGTGAACCGACTACACCACAGAGATTGAATCTGTGAACTGTTTTCCGCAGAGACTGAATCTGTGATCTGTTTTGACATGAAGTTATCTATGTTATTCTGTTATGTAAACCTGAAGTTATATATGTATATATGTTATTACGTTATGTTAAATGGGGAGATGACTGCAAAGCTAGGAAGGGAGGAATGTTGTGTATGTAATATGTGTGCTACTTTGAACCTATGGACAGGACTGCACTACTTGTAGGGCGTAGTGATACGCAGTACCACTCCTGGCCATAGGGGTATAAATAGTACTGTGGGTACTGATCTCCCCTCAGTTCCCGCCTGTGGGCATGAAGTAAAGACCTACGTATAGTCCCTACCTCCAACCAGTAAAGACCTGTTTGAGTTATACGTTTAAGTCTTTGTGTTAATTGTTCAATACAATACATATACTTAACACACACCACGGTGCTCCTACAGTCAGCCATCTTACCTGCTATCTTACCTGCTGTAATTAGCCTGTTCCTGTTAATAAACAACTTATTTATAGCTCGTCGAAGTCAAACTCTCTTATTTAGTGGCGATCTACAGGAACCGCTACATTGGTGACCCCACGACGTGAGTACGGGAGCTCATCAATTCCAACGCTACAATTGGTGAACCCGTATCCGTGAACGATTTTCACGGTAGCAACGCGCAGCCTGACCCTCGTCTTCCCACAACACGACCAACGCACAACCGACGAACAACCACGGAACAGCAACCGCCTAACACCGATTCCACCACAAGCGACCCCGTCTTTGCGAACGTCTTCGCAACGGAAGCGCAGCTTGGAGGTGAGCCCGTTTTTCACGAACGATTTCACAGAGGTAGAGCATGACCAACGGCAACCGTCATCCACCAGCGCTACAATTGGTGGGTTTGTGAACGTCTTTCACAAACGAAGCACGCTATGGAAGCATCAGCTGTTCTGCTGTCGCTACCGCAATCCAGGGAGCCACGGTCTCCCTCGTGCTTTGTGCAGGTAGAAGCCCTGTTCACCGAGAACATCGATGCGGCACAGACCACGCACGTGCTCACGGTCTCCATATCCGACTCTTCTACCGCCACACGGATCGTCCGCCTCTACGTCCAAAGCAACAGCAAGTATACATCTCTCCAAGCGTGGGGTACAGCATGTTCGGGCCCACAAGAGCGGAGCGCACCCCGCGGGGATACCACGAGGACTCACCCCTGCAAAACACGAGGACGCACTCCTCGCGCACGAGGACCCATCCCTCGCGAACCACGAGAACCCATCCCTCGTGAACACCGACGACTCCTTCTCCGCTGACGGCGCACCAGCCCTTCAGCTTGCTGGTTGTGTTACCTACTGCACGATTTGGCGTGAACAAAAGGCGTGCCGCCCTCCCGGCTGTTTTCTCCTAAATCTACAACTGTTACAAGTGTTGACGCCCTCCAGGCAGAGTTACCCCTCCTGAAAGCAACAACAACCTGGACCGTTGCCACCCTCTCTCCAGTTTTCCCTTTAACAAATGCAAACGTCTACTGAAGCTGCACACATCGAGGACGGGTCCAACGGGCATCCTGCGGCCGCGATCAGCCACGTGAAAGTTGCTAGCCTCACCGATCACTGATCAACGCAGCAACTCTTCACCCTCCGTTGTGTTCACGTCGTAGCACTATGGCACGCAACCTTCCGTGCGTTCCAGCCTCCCGAAGGTTTCGCTCACCCATCAACGGAGACATCGCCTGCGTCCGCCCAACCTGCCCGTCACTCTGACAAGGCCTGCTGTTTCGCACGTCTCCACGGTCCTTCGCCTGACGGATACGTTTTATTCGCCACGACGCGTGTAAGGATCCGCTCACGAGCAGCATCTTCATACCTCGCCTACCAAGCCGAGACAGCATGACCGCCGTGACCACCAGCTCGTCAGACCATCTCATCCTTGGACTTTCGTTAAAGCGAATTCTGGGGGGGCCTATGTGGCGGCACCACTGGTTGTCCCTTACATTGAGACACATAATTCCCTTTAACTTACCTTTTGGGGCTGTTGCCCTTTTAACTTACCTGTTGGGGCCATTGCCCCTTTAAGACGCGCCCTAGCGCGCTGACGTCATGTCACGTACAACGTGATGTGCGTGCGCCGGCACAGCCCGGCCTAGCATCTTCGGCCTCAACGGCCAGCCGACAGGAGTGATGCAATCTTCCGCTCCTGCAGCAAGCACCGGCACAGCCCGGCCTCGCGACCTCGGCCTCAACGGCCAGCGACGCAACAACGCACATCACGTGACGCCCTAAGCGCGGGAAACGCGAGCAACGTGATGACGTCATCACGCTCCCCACAGGACTGCGAACTCAGTCCTCGTGGAGTCCCCGCTGGGACCAGACCGACACCACGGTGCTCCTACAGTCAGCCATCTTACCTGCTATCTTACCTGCTGTAATTAGCCTGTTCCTGTTAATAAACAACTTATTTATAGCTCGTCGAAGTCAAACTCTCTTTGAGCAAACCTGGGATAAAAGTCACCAGGGCATTAAAGAAAATGATTTTTTATTTCCATTTTCTTTGACCACTTTCATTCATTTATAAAAATATTGGAGACGGGGGAAAAAGGCGGTTGGATCCAGCAGGTCACGTGATGAAAGCTCCGGGAATACGTCCAATCAGAGATGGCGACTCGTGTTGTGTGACTCACGCCATTTATATACCAAGACAAAATAAAATAATAGCAGGCGTTAATAATTGTGGGTGGCACCAAGACACACACGTGCAGAATGTGAAACCTGTTGAATAATCGCTGACTACTGAGGCACAAGTGGGTCTAAATAACACTTTAACAAACAGAATGGCTGCACATTAATGGCACAGTAATTAACTTGGGATATAATAGGCTTTATTTTGGAAGTACTTAACTCCCAAACTCTCATTACCACACGGCTTGCCAAGAAACAACTGGGTCTTCTTTCAATCACAGGTGTTAGAACTCTCAACCAATCAGCACAGTGTTAACCCTTCGCTCCCCGGAAGTTAAAAGAACTTTCATTTTCAATTGACATTTTGGGAACTGCCTCCCCAGTTTAGCGCCAGGATTCTCCCCAGATAAACAGGGTTTATAACACACTATTCACATGGTTAATGCCCCGAGGCACTTTAGAGAGTAGAATGAGATGCCAAATAGTAATACTAAGAAAGAAGCAATGGACACAAGTAACACTGCACCTTCACTGGACAGCTGCTGACGATAACCTTCAATCCACCCTCACAACAGATGTCAAGCCAGCTCGTTCTTCAAGGTGAGAAATGACCCTGGATGATAATCCTGAGATTTATTCTCCTTTTTGTTTCTTATCTGGCTCCCGACATTAAATTACTTGGTTTTATTACCCCATTGTCTTCTATTTGCAAACGTGAGCTATTGGAGCTTGATAGACAAACATGCTCACACGTGTCGCCTAGAAACACAAACAAATTGATTTTTTGTTAAACAGTGAGGATTTTGCACCTTGAGATCCAATCCATGTGCTGCCGTCAAAAATGGGTGAATAGTTTAGGGTCTGGTCATTACAAGGACAATGTTGAAGGATAAAGGACCGACTGAAAGGTTGCTGCTGAATTTAGCAAAGACCAAGGCCTAGAATTTCAGTATAGCCAGTTTTGGGGCGCTAACGTTAGCGCCCGCCCGAAGTTAGCGCCCGCCCCAAAGTTGCGCCCCCTTGCCGGAAATTCAGTGGCTTCGCCCTAAGAGGTTGCTGGAGCACTAAAAGAGGCGTTCCACTACTATCTTTAGGTGCTAAGCCGGCGGTGCAGAGGGATAGCGCCGAGGTGGGGCGCAGCGCGGGTGCGGTCATTTTTTGATTGACAGCAGACCCCGTGGCGCCGACCAGCTCTTAAAGGGGGAAGGGACGAATTGGTCTGCTGCCACGCCCTGCACACTGCAGCTTTGCAAATAGGCCTCAACACTGCTGCTCAGCCCCAGGGAGTCATGGCAACGCCAGAGAAGGCCCGTCAGCGTGCCCTGCGCTTCTCAGAGCGTGATCTGGAAATAATGGTGACAGCTCTGGAGAAGAGGCGCAGGATCTTGTTCCCAGAGACTGGGAGGAATCCGAACCACCAAGAATACACCAGAGCCTGGAAGCAGATCACCAACAGGGTGACGTTCACCGGCGATGCCCCCAGGACCCACAAACAATGTCGGAAAAAATACAACGACCTGACCAGGATTGTCAGGGTGAGTACCCTTTCCAGTCTCCTCCTCATTCTTGCATGTACACCTGACATGATGGGCAAAGGGAGCTGAAAGTCCTAATGGCCAGCCCTCAGCCAGCAGCTTTGGGACAGTCACGAGCATCAATTGCCCATTCTGCACTCTACACTCTGGCCAAGCTATTCCACCATGGGAGGCAGTGCACAGTACATCAGGGCTACACTCTGGCCAAGCTATTCCACCATGGGAGGCAGTGCACAGTACATCAGGGCTACACTCTGGCCAAGCTATTCCACCATGGGAGGCAGTGCACAGTGCATCAGGGCTACACTCTGGCCAAGCTATTCCACCATGGGAGGCAGTGCACAGTACATCAGGGCTACACTCTGGCCAAGCTATTCCACCATGGGAGGCAGTGCACACTACATCAGGGCTACACTCCGTACTTACAGCCCGTCCTTTCTCTTGCAGGCTAAAGTAGCCTATAATCGCCAGGCCCTTGCCAGGACCAGGGTAGGCCGCGCCAAGCTGCAGAAGCTCACTCCCCTGGAGGAGCGCGTGAGTGTGCTCATGGGAGCCCGGCTGATCGTGCCCACAGCGTGCGGAGTAGCCGACCCTCCACTGCCCGGCAATGGTAAGGACCTCGCCTTTTGGCCCTCTCGCGTCGCACTTGCGCATCTGAGCTACCTCCTTTGCCACTGTCCCACCAATGCGCTGAATGCCACCAGTCCTGACTCCCTCGCTGACGCCGTCTCCTCACTCTGAAGCTACCCTTGTGCATTCCTGCTTTCAGCTGGTGACGACCAGGTCCCTGAAGCTGCCAGTGACAGCCCCTCCGAGCAGGAGGAGGAGGAGGAGGAGGAGGAGCAAGAGCAAGCCGGACCATCAGGGGAACACTCAGGTCCCGCAGGAGAGGACGAAATGATTGACACGTTCTCACTGGACGAGTGCCTGGACCAACTGTCGCAGGGGATTGCAGCTTCTGGGACCAGTGGCGTCCAGCCACCCAGGAGCCCTGCGCGTGGGCCGTGGCCTTCCCCCCAAAGGGGGGAAGGATCAGAGGGGAGTGCAGTTGATCGGGACACTCGCCGCCACCAACGTGGCAAGGTTCCCCTAGTTCGGTCCCCTGCTCCCCAGCGGGAGAGTCCCGACTCCAGTCCGGACACCTTCACCTCGGAGGAGGCGCGGAAGCTGGACAAGATGGCCGAGGATTCGGATCGGCGCCACACGGAGCTCATGCGCGTGGTGGGGCGCATGCCTGAGGCCATCGAGTCGCTGGCGACCAGTGTGCGCGAGTTCGGGGCATCAACTGCCGCGAGTGGCCGCATGCTCACTGATGCCGTCAAGTCCCTAGCGGGTGTGATGCGGGCGCACACCAGGACAACAGGGGCACTCACTGCTGCCACACGCGCTGTCTCAGGCAGGCATCGCCAGGGCTCCCGCCGCGCTGCTGCATCCCAGCGAGCCGCCCCTCGGCTGATTGTTGCGGATCCTGCAGTGCGGGCCCGGCCGAGTGCCAGCGCGCCACAGCACCAGCCAGCGCATCCCAGACGCCAGCTTGCCCACATTGCGCCATCCGTCGCCGACACTCCCCCACTGGGGCGTCAAGGGCAAGCGGCTGGAGCTGATGTTGGCCAGGCTCAGGTGCGCCACTCAGCAGCCGGCCCCTCGAGGCCCAAAGGCCGTCTAGGCCGCCCCCCAAGGGCATCTGGCGGAAGGACATCTGAGCCTCAGGCGCCTTCCCCCAGCCTCGCAGCAGCCACTGGGCAGAGCTTGCGAAGGAGCAGCAGGCCGGGCAGGGGAGGCAAAAGGCTGGACAAGGTCTCGCCCTCGCGGGCCACTCAGTAGAGGGTGTGGCCAGCTTTCATTTTATGTGGCGGTGGCCATCTTTCTTTTGCCCATGGTTGTTTGGTTCGTGGGCTTATTTTTTGCGTTAAGGCCGAGGTTGAGGCCAGGTTTGTACAAATGTGGAGTTACTCCTCCCCAGTTTGTGGGAGTGAGTCGTTTGTTGGGCTTTTTGTGGGGCCCGTTGATTGTTTTTGGGGATTCGTGTGGGAAGGGGTTTTCATTTTTGTGTAATAAATAATTATCTTTATTCATACAGTCTCCATGGTTGTTCTTGTTAGTGTTTGTTGGCTTCGCCGGCTGAGGGCTTGCGGAGCGGCTGCATTCATCTTCCCTCATGGCCACAAGGCATTCCCTGACAGGGGGCTTAGAAGTACCGTGTAATAAGGTGGCGTCGTGCGGCCCTTGGCCCTGGTCGCTCCCTCCTGGGAACGTACTCCTCCTCCTCCTGCTCCTCCTCCTGCTCCTCCTGCTCCTCCTCCTGAGGTGCTGCCCCAACGTCAGGTGGCAGTGCCTGAGTCCTGCGGATAGCCAGGTTGTGTAGCATGCAGCAAACTACCACAAATTGGGAGACCCGGTCCGGCGAATACTGCAGAGCTCCTCCGGAGCGATCAAGGCAGCGGAACCGCTGCTTGAGGACCCCAATAGTTTGCTCAATGATGTTGCGGGTGGTTTGATGACTCTCGTTGTAGGCCTCTTCAGCAGCGGTCCTGGGCGCGCGGAGCGGGGTCATGAGCCAGGTACACAAAGGATAGCCTTTGTCCCCGAGTAGCCATCCTCTTGGGGGAGGCTGTGCCTCGAACATGTCATGCACAGTACTCTGCCGCAGGATAAACGCATCGTGGCTGCTGCCTGGAAAGCTGGCATTGACAGCCATGATGCGCTGCTTGTGGTCACACACCAGCTGCACATTCAGAGAATGGTAGCCCTTCCTGTTGCGAAACTGCTCGCCATGCTCCAGAGGGGCCCGCGCAAAGCCACATGCGTACAGTCAATGGCGCCCTGCACCAAGGGGAAGTCCCCGAGTCTTGCAAATCCCAATGCGCGCTGATGCTGGCTCTCCAGGGCCATGGGGAAGGAGATGAATTGGCTTCTCCTTCTGAACAGTGCTTCGGTCACCTGGCGGATGCAGCGATGCGTGCCGTACTGGGAGATGTTCGCTATGTCCCCAGCAGCGGATTGGAAGGAACCGGTGGCATAGAAGTTCAATGCCACCGTCACCTTCACTTCCACCGACAGAGACGTCCTGCACCTGAGCTTTGGACGCAGATCTCTGCGAAGCAGGTGGCAGATCTCTGCAACCACCTCCTTTCGGAATCGGAGCCTTCTAACACATCGCGCGTCAGTCATGTTGAGGTAGGAGCGCTGCTGGCGGTATAGCCTGACTGGGTAAGGCCTACGTGGCCGACGCCTGTAGCCCCCTCTGCCTCTAGCCAGGGCTGCCCCTCTCACAATGCGTCTGCGAGCCCTACGGACATGGCGCTGCAGCTCCGCGTTGGCACCCCATGCAACCCCCATCAAATCCTGGCAAACAGTCACATTTCCAAAAGGCCACTTGCAGCGCTCTGGCCTGAGTCCAAAAATACCTGAGCTGTTGCTGCTTGAAACCAGTTAGCTATCCTCCTTGTTGTGTGTCCAGAAATGCGTTGCACAAGAGTGTTTGCTGCAAAATGGCTGGGCTTTATACTGGAGCGTACGTCCCCTTTAATTTGCGCCCCCCGGGGCCCGCGCTGGTTGTGTTGCGTTCCTTTTTTCAAACGCTCCGGCCGCCAACCGCACAATGGGGCGGTGCGACTGAAGTTTGGAATCGGGGCGGCCAAAGGGCGTTGCACGAGGATGTGACGTCATTTTCTGCGCGCGCATCCGGGCGGGCACTAAACTTTGCGCCGGCGCTAAGGGTCAAATTAATTTGGGGCGAGGCGCAAACTGCGCTGCGCCCGGGCGCTACACGCATAGCGCCCGAAATTCACTTCTCTTAAGGCGCTAACTGCTGGCGCAACCAACTGAATTTCTAGGCCCAACTTTCCAATGTTGATACCAGGTAAACAATAGCACAAGGCAATTTTGATTTACGCCCTCCAATTTCTCAGTTGTGCATCAAGAACTTGCATTGATAGACCTTTCACAACATCAGGACATCCCAAAGCACTTTACAGACAATGAAGCACTTCCTTAAAGTGTAATCGCTGCTGCAATGTAGGAAACGCAGCAGCCAATTTGCGCACAGCAAGCTCCCACAAATAGCGATGAAATAATGACCAGATAATCTGTTTTTTTTAGTGATGTTGGTTGAGGGATAAATGTTGGCCCTGGGGAACTCCCCTACCCTTCTTCAAAATACTGGCCATGGGATCTTTTAAGTCCACCTGAGAGGACAGATGGAGCCTCGGTTTAACGTCTCATCCGAAAGACGGCACCTCCGACAGTGCCGCACTCCCTCAGTATGGCACTGAAGTGTCAGCTTAGAGTACGTGCTACCACTGGGCCACGCAGGCACCTAAATCAAACAGCTAGATGATTTTAAAAGCACGGGATAATGGAACAAGAAACCTGAATGGGTTTCTAGAAGGAACTAGACAGGTTCTTATCAACAAATGGGATTCAGGGTTATTAGAAACACACCAAGGGATTACAGTGGATAGGTGGGCTCATCAGAACATAGGAACATAAGAAATAGGAGCTGGAGTCGGCCATTCGGCCCCTCGGGCCTGCTCCGCTGTTCAATAAGATCATAACTGATCTGATCTTGGCCTCAACTCCACTTCCCTGCCCGCTCCCCATAACGCTCGACTCCCTTATCGTTCAGAAATCTGTCTATCTCCACCTTCAATATATTCAATGACCCAACCTCCACAGCTCTCTGTGGAAGAGAATTCCAAAGGTTCACCACCCTCTGAGAAGAAATTCCTCCTCATTTCCGATTTAAAAGGGTGCTCCCTTGTTCTGAAATTATGCCCCCTAGCAGGCAGGTAGCGCAGGAGTCCCCTGTGACCATCCCCCTTTCAAACAGATATACTGCTTTGGATATTGGTGAGGGAGATGCTTATCAGAGGAAGGCAGCAGCAGCCAACTTCCTGGCACCGTGGGTGGTTCTGCTGCACAGGACGGGAGGGAAAAGAGCGAGAGAGCTATAGTGATAGGGGATTCTATTGTAAGGGGAATAGATAGGCGTTTCTGCAGCCGCAAACGAGACTCCAGGATGGTATGTTGCCTCCCTGGCGCAAGGGTCAGGGATGTCTCGGAGCGGCTACAGAGCATTTTGGAAGGGGAGGGTGAACATCCAGTTGTCGTTGTGCATATAGGTACCAACGATATAGGTAAAAAGCGGGATGAGGTCCTAAAAGCTGAATATAGGGAGTTAGGAGGTAAATTTTAAGAAGGGCCAGGTCTCTCCAGACGTTGCCGATAACCCAGACCCTTGAATCTGGGAATTCGATTCCTGCCTCTTCTCAGCATCATCTGCAGCACTTGAATATCTTCCTTGTGTCTCGGTAACCAGAACTGGACACAGTGCTCACGGTGGGACTGACCGGAACTGGACACAGTGCTCAAGGTGGGACTTACCATAACTGGACACAGTGCTCAAGGTGGGACTTACCAGAACTGGACACAGTGCTCAAGGTGTGACTGACCAGAACTGGACACAGTGCTCAAGGTGGGTCTGAACAGAACTGGACACAGTGCTCAAGGTGGGTCTGACCAGAACTGGACACAGTGCTCAAGGTGGGTGTGGTAAACCACGTTCACTATCGTTAGCACTGTTCACCACTGTTCGTTATAACTGTATCACTGACCACTATTGTATCACGGTACGAGGTCGCCTCTTGCCACACTGCTATACCTGGGATGACCACTGCCGACTCCGCCTTGGCTCCACCCACCAGGCCAGGTATAAAGGTGAGCGACTGGCTGGTATTCCTCCTGCTTGGATCGGATCACCCACGAGAGTGGGCTGTTATTTAGTCAATAAAAACCTTTAGTCACCTTCGTAACTCTTCGCCTTTTATTGGAGGAATTGATAGGTATATCAATTTTATTGACTAAATTTAATGATGTCCGACAACGAGTCACAACCGGCGGAGGAGCCACCAGCGCAGCTCCCAGGAGCACAGCCACACCAGCCAGCTTGGCTGCGAGCCCTCAGACCGCCGTACCTGGACCTGAACCCACGAGCAGCAAACTCAGCCGCAGACTTTAAACACTGGCTGGTCTGCTTCGAATCATACCTGAGAGAATCCAGCGTCCCTCAGGCATCCAAACTAAGTGTCCTGCAGGCACAACTGAGCCCGAGAGTATACACTCTCATCGAGGACATGACTACCTACGAGACCGCCATCAACCTGCTGAAACAGAAGTACCGGACCCCGGTAAACTACATGTACGCTAGGCACCTCCTAAGATCACGGCCGCAACAGCCAGGAGAATCAGTAGCCGAATTCTCACAGGCGCTATATGCACTCGCCAGGAACTGTGACTTTAAATCGGTGTCGGCAGCCGAAAATACTGAAGATAATATCCGCGACGCATTCCTGAAAGGCCTACGGTCCGAGTACTCACGGCAAAGACTGCTGGAAGCTAAAGACCTCAGCATGGAAAAAGCTGAAGCCCTCGCTATCTCCCTGGAAGTGGCCCACCAAGATCAGGAAGCATTCACCAGGTACTGCTCGCGACCCTGGGACTCGGGCCCGACCCCTACCACAGCACCCTTCCCAGCGCCGCCCCCGGGACCTACCTCTGCGTCGGCGTCCCGGACCCGACCGGCCCCGCCACCCCCGGCACCGGCCCCGACATCGGGCATCCGCGATCGGGCCGCCGGCTGTTTTTTTTGTGGCCAGGAGAAGCACCCGAGGTCGCGCTGCCCAGCCAAGAACTCCATATGTAGAACCTGCCTGAAGAAAGGCCACTTCTCCAAGGCCTGCAGGAGCGGATCCTCAGAGGCCAGCAGTGCCGCATGCGAACTATGGGGGCGGCCATCTTCGTTTAGGGCAACTGAGGCCAGCATCCCCACACATGAGTCATGGGGGCGGCCATCTTTGTTTAGGGCAACTGAGGCCAGCATCCCCACACATGAGTCATGGGGGCGGCCATCTTTGATTAAGGCAACCGACCCCAATAGTGCCTCATGGGGCCCTACCTCGTGGGAGACGCCATTTTACTCACCACGCCCGACCGCCTCGCCCGCAGATGACAACGACTCGCTCAGCTACACACTAGCTTCCGTCACCCTGGACCAAGCCCGCCCGCACCATCTGTCCAAGTCAATGATGGACATCAAAGTGAACGGCCACGCCACGACCTGCCTGTTCGACAGCGGAAGCACGGAGAGCTTCATCCACCCAGACACGGTGAGCCACTACTCCCTCTCTGTCCTACCAACGCGCAGCCGAATCTCGATGGCATCGAGGTCCCACGCCACGGACATCAGCGGCTACTGTGTCGTGACCCTGTCGGTTAAGGGCACGGAGTATAAAAACTTTAAACTCCTCGTCCTCCCCCATCTCTGCGCTGCCATCCTACTAGGGCTGGACTTCCAATCCCACCTCCAAAGCGTAACCCTAGCATACGGTGGACCCCTCCCCCCACTCACAGTCAACAACCAGCAAACGTTAAACCGCCCACCGCGTAACACCTGCAGCCTCTCCACCCTCAAGGTCCCGCCACCCTCTCTGTTTGCTAACCTTACCCCTGACTGCAAACCCGTCGCTACCAAAAGCAGGCGGTATAGCGCCGGGGACAGAGCCTTCATTAGCTCTGAGGTGCGGCGCCTCCTGAAAGAGGGCATTATCGAGGGGAGCAGCAGCCCCTGGCGTGCCCAGGTCGTAGTCGTAAAGACCGGCGATAAAAACCGCCTGGTCATCGACTACAGCCAGACCATAAACAGATATACCCAGCTGGACGCATACCCCCTCCCCCGCATATCTGACATGGTCAATCAGATTGCACAGTATAAAGTATTCTCGACCATCGACCTGAAGTCGGCCTACCACCAACTCCCTATCCACCCTGAGGACCGCCAGTATACCGCCTTCGAGGCGAATGGGCGCCTATACCACTTCCTTAGGGTCCCCTTCGGTGTCACTAATGGGGTCTCGGTCTTCCAAAGGGAGATGGACCAGATGGTTGACCAGAACGAACTGCAGGCTACATTCCCCTACCTAGATAACGTCACTATCTGCGGCCGCGACCAGCAGGAACATGACGCGAATCTGGAGAAATTCCTCCGTACGGCCCAACGGCTGAACCTCACCTACAATAAGGAGAAATGCGTGTTTAACACCACGCGCCTTGCCATCCTCGGCTGCGTAGTGGAGAACGGAATCATCGGCCCCGACCCAGAAAGAATGCGCCCCCTCATGGAGCTACCCCTCCCCCACTGCCCTAAAGCACTTAGGAGAACCCTGGGGCTTTTCGCCTACTATGCCCAATGGGTACCCAATTACGCGGACAAAGCCAGACCCCTCCTGAAAGCCACTTCCTTCCCCCTCACGGAGGAGGCGTGCGCGGCCTTCTCCCTCATTAAGGGAGACATAGCCAAGGCCACGATGCACGCAGTGGACGAGTCCATCCCCTTTCAGGTGGAGAGCGACGCCTCCGACTTCGCCTTAGCCGCCACCCTAAACCAGGAGGGGAGGCCAGTGGCCTTCTTCTCAAGGACCCTACAGGGCCCCGAGATCCGACATTCGTCGGTCGAGAAAGAGGCCCAGGCGATCGTGGAGGCAGTACGGCGCTGGAGGCACTACCTGGCAGGCAAACGATTTACCCTCCTCACCGACCAGCGTTCGGTGGCTTTCATGTTTAATAACAAGCTGAAGGGCAAAATCAAGAATGACAAGATTTTGAGATGGAGAATCGAGCTCTCCACCTACGATTATGAGATCTTGTACCGGCCAGGCAAGCTGAATGAATCCCCTGATGCCCTTTCACGAATGACATGCGCCAGCGCGCATATCGATAGGCTTCAGACCCTCCACGACCAGCTCTGCCACCCCGGAGTCACCAGACTCTACCATTTCATTAAGGCCCGCAACCTGACCTACTCCATCGAGGAGGTCAGGACCATGACCAGGAACTGCCAGACCTGTGCGGAGTGCAAACCGCACTTCTATAGGCCGGACCGAGCAAGCCTGATCAAGGCCACCCGCCCCTTCGAGCGCCTGAGCATCGACTTTAAGGGGCCCCTCCCGTCCTCTGACCGTAATGTGTACTTCCTCAACATCGTTGATGAGTACTCCCGTTTCCCCTTTGCCTTCCCCTGCCCCGACATGACCAGTAGCACGGTCATTAAGTGCCTGAATGCCCTCTTCGCCTTGTTCGGGTTCCCGAACTATATACACAGCGACCGGGGCTCCTCCTTCATGAGCGAGGAACTCCGGCAATTCCTCCTAGAGAGAGGTATTGCAGCAAGCAGGACCACCAGCTACAACCCCAGAGGTAACGGTCAGGTGGAAAGAGAGAACGCGACGGTATGGAAGGCCGTCCTCTTAGCCTTAAAGTCTAAGGGCCTCCCAACCTCCCGCTGGCAAGAAGTCCTCCCGACAGCGCTGCACTCCATCCGGTCATTACTTTGCACGGCCACTAACACCACCCCCCATGAACGAATGTTCGTTTTCCCCAGGAAGTCGACTACGGGAACCACTCTACCAACCTGGCTGACCGCCCCGGGGCCGGTCTGGCTGCGGAAACACGTGAGGACCCATAAAACGGACCCCCTGGTCGAGAGGGTGAACCTCCTGCACGCCAACCCCCAGTACGCCTACGTGGCGTACCCAGACGGGCGGGAGGACACTGTCTCCCTACGAGACCTCGCACCCTCAGCCGATCCGGAAACACCGCCACCACCCCCCCCAACCTCAGTCCAGGTAGACGGCATGCCGGAACCCCACGAGCCCTCGCCGACCACGCAAACACCAGCATCAACACCGGATAAGGCACCAGCACCGGATAAGGCAACACCACCGCTGCGGCGATCGGAGAGGCTTACGAAGCCTCCGGACAGACTGACCTACCAGAATTGGTAGTACACTTCACCCCGCCGGACTTAATTCTAAACAAGGGGTGAATGTGGTAAACCACGTTCACTATCGTTAGCACTGTTCACCACTGTTCGTTATAACTGTATCACTGACCACTATTGTATCACGGTACGAGGTCGCCTCTTGCCACACTGCTATACCTGGGATGACCACTGCCGACTCCGCCTTGGCTCCACCCACCAGGCCAGGTATAAAGGTGAGCGACTGGCTGGTATTCCTCCTGCTTGGATCGGATCACCCACGAGAGTGGGCTGTTATTTAGTCAATAAAAACCTTTAGTCACCTTCGTAACTCTTCGCCTTTTATTGGAGGAATTGATAGGTATATCAGTGGGTCTGACCAGAACTGGACACAGTGCTCAAGGTGGGACTGACCAGAACTGGACACAGTGCTCCAGGTGGGTGTGACCAGAACTGGACACAGTGATCAAGGTGGGACTGACCAGAACTGGACACAGTGCTCAAGGTGGGTCTGACCAGAACTGGACACAGTGCTCAAGGTGGAACTGACCAGAACTGGACACAGTGCTCAAGGTGGGTCTGACCAGAACTGGACACAGTGCTCAAGGTGGGTCTGACCAGAACTGGACACAGTGCTCAAGGAGCTGTCTGACCAGAACTGGACACAGTGCTCACGGTGGGACTGACCGGAACTGGACACAGTGCTCACGGTGGGACTGACCGGAACTGGACACAGTGCTCAAGGTGGGACTGACCAGAACTGGACACAGTGCTCAAGGTGGGTCTGACCAGAACTGGACACAGTGCTCAAGGAGCTGTCTGACCAGAACTGGACACAGTGCTCAAGATGGGTCTGACCAGAACTGGACACAGTGCTCACGGTGGGACTGACTGGAACTGGACACAGTGCTCAAGGTGGGTCTGACCAGAACTGGACACAGTGCTCAAGGTGGGTCTGACCGGAACTGGACACAGTGCTCAAGGTGGGTCTGACCATAACTGGACACAGTGCTCACGGTGGGACTGACCGGAACTGGACACAGTGATCAAGGTGGGTCTGACCAGAACTGGACACAGTGCTCAAGGTGGGACTGACCGGAACTGGACACAGTGATCAAGGTGGGACTGACCAGAACTGGACACAGTGCTCAAGGTGGGTCTGACCAGAACTGGACACAGTGCTCAAGGTGGGTCTGACCAGAACTGGACACAGTGCTCAAGGTGGGACTGACCGGAACTGGACACAGTGCTCAAGGTGGGACTGACCGGAATTGGACACAGTGCTCAAGGAGCTGTCTGACCAGAACTGAACACCGTGCTCAAGGTGGGTCTGAACAGAACTGGACACAGTGCTCAAGGTGGGATTGACCAGAACTGGATACAGTGCTCAAGGTGGGATTGAACTGAACTGGACACAGTGCTCAAGGTGGGACTGACCAGAACTGGACACAGTGCTCAAGGTGGGTCTGACCAGAACTGGACACAGTGCTCACGGTGGGACTGACCGGAACTGGACACAGTGCTCAAGGTGGGACTGACCAGAACTGGGCACAGTGATCAAGGTGGGACTGACCGGAACTGGACACAGTGCTCAAGGAGCTGTCTGACCAGAACTGGACACAGTGCTCAAGGTGGGTCTGACCAGAACTGGACACAGTGCTCAAGGTGGGTCTGACCAGAACTGGACACAGTGCTCAAGGTGGGTCTGACCAGAACTGGACACAGTGCTCAAGGTGGGACTGACCGGAACTGGACACAGTGCTCAAGGTGGGTCTGACCAGAACTGGACACAGTGCTCAAGGTGGGTCTGACCAGAACTGGACACAGTGCTCAAGGTGGGACTGACCGGAACTGGACACAGTGCTCAAGGTGGGACTGACCGGAACTGGACACAGTGATCAAGGTGGGTCTGACCAGAACTGGACACAGTGCTCAAGGTGGGACTGACCGGAACTGGACACAGTGCTCAAGGTGGGTCTGACCAGAACTGGACACAGTGCTCAACGTGGGTCTGACCAGAACTGGACACAGTGCTCAAGGTGGGACTGACCGGAACTGGACACAGTGCTCAAGGTGGGACTGACCGGAACTGGACGCAGTGCTCAAGGTGGGTCTGACCAGAACTGGACACAGTGCTCAAGGTGGGTCTGACCAGAACTGGACACAGTGCTCAAGGTGGGACTGACCGGAACTGGACACAGTGCTCAAGGTGGGTCTGACCATAACTGGACACAGTGCTCACGGTGGGACTGACCGGAACTGGACACAGTGATCAAGGTGGGTCTGACCAGAACTGGACACAGTGCTCAAGGTGGGACTGACCGGAACTGGACACAGTGATCAAGGTGGGACTGACCAGAACTGGACACAGTGCTCAAGGTGGGTCTGACCAGAACTGGACACAGTGCTCAAGGTGGGTCTGACCAGAACTGGACACAGTGCTCAAGGTGGGACTGACCGGAACTGGACACAGTGCTCAAGGTGGGACTGACCGGAACTGGACACAGTGCTCAAGGAGCTGTCTGACCAGAACTGAACACCGTGCTCAAGGTGGGTCTGAACAGAACTGGACACAGTGCTCAAGGTGGGATTGACCAGAACTGGATACAGTGCTCAAGGTGGGATTGACCTGAACTGGACACAGTGCTCAAGGTGGGACTGACCAGAACTGGACACAGTGCTCAAGGTGGGTCTGACCAGAACTGGACACAGTGCTCACGGTGGGACTGACCGGAACTGGACACAGTGCTCAAGGTGGGACTGACCAGAACTGGGCACAGTGATCAAGGTGGGACTGACCGGAACTGGACACAGTGCTCAAGGAGCTGTCTGACCAGAACTGGACACAGTGCTCAAGGTGGGTCTGACCAGAACTGGACACAGTGCTCAAGGTGGGTCTGATCAGAACTGGACACAGTGCTCAAGGTGGGTCTGACCAGAACTGGACACAGTGCTCAAGGTGGGTCTGACCAGAACTGGACACAGTGCTCAAGGTGGGTCTGACCAGAACTGGACACAGTGCTCAAGGTGGGACTGACCGGAACTGGACACAGTGCTCAAGGTGGGACTGACCGGAACTGGACACAGTGATCAAGGTGGGTCTGACCAGAACTGGACACAGTGCTCAAGGTGGGACTGACCGGAACTGGACACAGTGCTCAAGGTGGGTCTGACCAGAACTGGACACAGTGCTCAAGGTGGGTCTGATCAGAACTGGACACAGTGCTCAAGGTGGGACTGACCGGAACTGGACACAGTGCTCAAGGTGGGACTGACCGGAACTGGACGCAGTGCTCAAGGTGGGTCTGACCAGAACTGGACACAGTGCTCAAGGTGGGTCTGACCAGAACTGGACACAGTGCTCAAGGTGGGACTGACCGGAACTGGACACAGTGCTCAAGGTGGGTCTGACCATAACTGGACACAGTGCTCACGGTGGGACTGACCGGAACTGGACACAGTGATCAAGGTGGGTCTGACCAGAACTGGACACAGTGCTCAAGGTGGGACTGACCGGAACTGGACACAGTGATCAAGGTGGGACTGACCAGAACTGGACACAGTGCTCAAGGTGGGTCTGACCAGAACTGGACACAGTGCTCAAGGTGGGTCTGACCAGAACTGGACACAGTGCTCAAGGTGGGACTGACCGGAACTGGACACAGTGCTCAAGGTGGGACTGACCGGAACTGGACACAGTGCTCAAGGAGCTGTCTGACCAGAACTGAACACCGTGCTCAAGGTGGGTCTGAACAGAACTGGACACAGTGCTCAAGGTGGGATTGACCAGAACTGGATACAGTGCTCAAGGTGGGATTGACCTGAACTGGACACAGTGCTCAAGGTGGGACTGACCAGAACTGGACACAGTGCTCAAGGTGGGTCTGACCAGAACTGGACACAGTGCTCACGGTGGGACTGACCGGAACTGGACACAGTGCTCAAGGTGGGACTGACCAGAACTGGGCACAGTGATCAAGGTGGGACTGACCGGAACTGGACACAGTGCTCAAGGTGGGACTGACCGGAACTGGACACAGTGCTCAAGGTGGGTCTGACCAGAACTGGACACAGTGCTCAAGGTGGGTCTGACCAGAACTGGACACAGTGCTCAAGGTGGGACTGACCGGAACTGGACACAGTGCTCAAGGTGGGACTGACCGGAACTGGACACAGTGATCAAGGTGGGTCTGACCAGAACTGGACACAGTGCTCAAGGTGGGTCTGACCGGAACTGGACACAGTGCTCAAGGTGGGTCTGACCAGAACTGGACACAGTGCTCAAGGTGGGTCTGACCAGAACTGGACACAGTGCTCAAGGTGGGACTGACCGGAACTGGACACAGTGCTCAAGGTGGGACTGACCGGAACTGGACACAGTGCTCACGGAGCTGTCTGACCAGAGCTGGACACCGTGCTCAAGGTGGGTCTGAACAGAACTGGACACAGTGCTCAAGGTGGGATTGACCAGAACTGGATACAGTGCTCAAGGTGGGTCTGACCAGAACTGGACACAGTGCTCAAGGTGGGACTGACCGGAACTGGACACAGTGCTCAAGGTGGGTCTGAACGGAACTGGACCCAGTGCTCAAGGTGGATCTGACCAGAACTGGACACAGTGCTCAAGGTGGGACTGACCAGAACTGGACACAGTGCTCAAGGTGGGACTGACCGGAACTGGACACAGTGCTCAAGGTGGGACTGACCAGAACTGGACACAGTGCTCAAGGTGGGTCTGACCAGAACTGGACACAGTGCTCAAGGTGGGACTGACCTGAACTGGACACAGTGCTCAAGGTTGGTCTGACCAGAACTGGACACAGTGATCACGGTGGGACTGACCAGAACTGGACACAGTGCTCAAGGTGGGTCTGACCAGAACTGGACACAGTGCTCAAGGTTGGTCTGACCAGAACTGGACACAGTGATCACGGTGGGACTGACCAGAACTGGACACAGTGCTCAAGGTGGGACTGACCGGAACTGGACACAGTGCTCAAGGTGGGTCTGACCAGAACTGGACACAGTGCTCAAGGTGGGTCTGACCAGAACTGGACACAGTGCTCAAGGTTGGTCTGACCAGAACTGGACACAGTGATCACGGTGGGACTGACCAGAACTGGACACAGTGCTCAAGGTGGGACTGACCGGAACTGGACACAGTGCTCAAGGTGGGTCTGACCGGAACTGGACACAGTGATCACGGTGGGACTGACCAGAACTGGACACAGTGCTCAAGGTGGGTCTGACCAGAGACCCTGTACAGTGTGACCGTTATCCCCTCTTACTTTTATTCTACTGTTCTAACAATGCTGTTCAACATATTACGGGCTTTGTTCACTGTTCCTCTGCATTGGTTGGACATGTTGGCTGTCCATTCGACGGAGACTCCTAGGGCTCGTTCAGCATCATCCTTATCTGTTTTAATACCATTCATGAAGTATGTGTTTTATCTACTTTTCCTTCCTGTTTACTGTACCTTACGCTTTAAATTCCACCTTCCGTTGTTCTGCACACTTGCAAATTATGTCCACCTCATTCTATCATTTCGGAGCTGCAATCTCCAACTCCCGAGCTCCTCCCAGTTTGATATCATCATCAAATTCGACCAGTTTACATTGAGTTTCTGCATCCAAGCCATTGAGGCAAGTTCGAGACAGTAATAATCCCAGCACTGAGCCCTAGGGCACCCCACTCAGTACTTCCGTCCACCTCTAAGAAGTACCACCTGACAGCCAAGGGAAACCTCACAGATCTGTAAAATGGCAGGCTGTCTCGAGTTATGTTGATCTCCTACCCTAGAACAGGTGCCCAGCTCTTTGCTGTAAAGTGCTGATAAAGGGCCTGTGAAGGAAGTAAGTATTCAGAGGGGAATCATGGAACCTCATGTAATGGGAGTGGTCTGTATTAAGCCAAGTGCATTGTGAGACAGCGCTGATACCTCCCACGTGTTATACTCCAGCTAGTAATAGTGCTAAGGGCCGCTCCACGGCCCAAAGTTCCTGGGGTGGGTCTTTCCTCTTCCACCCCTCTGCCCCAATCAAAATTTACATGTCCTGGCCTGCTCGAATGGAAAGGCTACGTTTGAATGTGACCTGATTGGACCGAACCAGATCTGATCAATTAGGACAAAATGTTCCTCGTGAATCAGTGCTTATGGTGCCTGTACCCAACGCGAGGCACAGCCTATACCCAGCACAAGGTGGTGCCTGTACCCAGCATGGGCCAGTGCCTGTACCCAGCGCTAGGCGGTGCCTGTACCCAGCGTGGTGCGGTGCCTGTACCCAGCGCGGGGTGGTGCCTGTACCCAGCTCGAGGCGGTGCCTGTACCCAGCGCTGGGCGGTGCCTGTACCCAGCGCTGGGCGGTGCCTGTACCCAATGCGGGCCAATGCCTGTACCCAGCACGGGGCGGTGCCTGTACCCAGCGTGGGGCGGTGCCTGTACCCAGCGCGGGGCGGTGCCTGTAGCCATCGTGAGGCGGTGCCTGTACCCAGCGCAGGGCGGTGCCTGTACCCAGCGTGGGGCGGTGCCTGTACCCAGCGCGAGGCAGTGCCTGTACCTAGCGTGAGGCGGTGCCTGTACCCAGCGCGAGGCGGTGCCTGTACCCAGTGCAGGGCGGTGCGTGTACCCAGCGGGGGCGGTGCCTGTACCCAGCGCGAGGCGGAGCCTGTACCCAGTGAGAGACAGAGCCTCTACCCAGCGCGAGGCGGTGCCTGTAGCCAGAGTGGGGCAGTGCCTGTACCCAGCGCAGGGCGGTGCCTGTATCCAGCGCGGGGCGGTGCCTGTACCCAGTGCAGGGCGGTGCCTGTACGCAGCGCGGGGCAGTGCCTGTACCCAGCGCGAGGCGGTGCCTGTACCCAGCGTAGGGTGGTGCGTGTACCAGAGCAAGGCGGTGCCTGTACCCAGCGTGAGGCGGTGCCTGTACCCAGCGCAGGGCGGTGACTGTACCCAGCGTGGGGCAGTGTCTGTACCCAGCGCGGGGCGGTGCCTGTACCCAGTGCGAGGCGGTGCCTATACCCAGCGTGGGGCGGTGCCTGTACCCAGCGTGAGGCAGTGCCTGTACCCAGCGTGAGGCAGTGCCTGTACCCAGCGCGAGGCGGTGCCTGTACCCAGCGTGGGGCGGTGCCTGTACCCAGCACGAGGCGGTGCCTGTACCCAGCGCGAGGCGGTGCCTGTACCCAGCGCGAGGTGGTGCCTGTACCCAGCACGAGGCGGTGCCTATACCCAGCACGAGTCAGTGCCTGTACCCAGCGTGAGGCGGTGCCTGTGCCCAGCATGAGGCGGTGCCTGTACCCAGCGTGGGGCGGTGCCTGTACCCAGCGTGGGGCGGTGCCTGTACCCAGCGTGGGGCGGTGCCTGTACCCAGCGTGGGGCGGTGCCTGTACCCAGCGCGAGGTGGTGCCTGTACCCAGCACGAGGCGGTGCCTATACCCAGCACGAGGCAGTGCCTGTACCCAGCGTGAGGCGGTGCCTGTGCCCAGCATGAGGCGGTGCCTGTACCCAGCGTGGGGCGGTGCCTGTACCCAGCGTGGGGCGGTGCCTGTACCCAGCGTGGGGCGGTGCCTGTACCCAGCGTGGGGCGGTGCCTGTACCCAGCGTGAGGCGGTGCCTGTGCCCAGCATGAGGCGGTGCCTGTACCCAGCGTGGGGCGGTGCCTGTACCCAGCGCGGGACGGTGCCTGTACCCAGCGTGGGGCGGTGCCTGTACCCAGCGTGAGGCGGTGCCTGTGCCCAGCATGAGGCGGTGCCTGTACCCAGCGTGGGGCGGTGCCTGTACCCAGCGCGGGACGGTGCCTGTACCCAGCACAAGGCGGTGCCTGTACCCAGCATGAGGCGGTGCCTGTACCCAGCGCGAGGCGGTGCATGTAGCCTTCACTTCCCCTCTCCTGAATGTGCTGGCTCTGGCGGGGGGTCGGTATTGTTCCACGATGACTGGGCCCTCTCCGATCCTTCACTCATGCGGCCATTCTTAATGCGAGAGTCTAAACAGTGAAGATCACAGGATATTGAACCATTGGAATTTTTACAGCCAAGCCCAAGCCCATGCTATCACACATGCACCTTTCCGATGGGGGCACTGGATAGTAATCAGAGCAGCGACCCTGGCTGAGCTATCCTCTCCCTAACCCGGGGGTTTGGACAGTGATGCAAGAGCAGGATCACGGTGTGCACGAAGCTCTGCCAGTTGCTCGAGCTCACGCTGTGAGATTCGGAGCTTGAGGAGCGGCTGGAGTCACTGCAGTGCATCAGGGAGTTCGAGAGTTTCCTGGAAGTGGGTCACCCTACTGCCACAGAAGGTGCAGGAGGTGAGGGAGTGGGTGATCACCAGACAGGGTAGGAGGAAGACTCAGGTAGCGCAGGAATCCCCCAAGCCAGTGGCACTCGCTAACCGGTTTTCAGTTTTGAATACCAGGGAGGGTGACGACTCCTTGGAAGAATGCAGTAGGAATTAAACCCCTGGCACCACGAGAGATTTGACTGCACACAGGGGAAAAAGAAAGAGCAGAAATGCAGTAGTCATAGGGGATTCCATAGTTAGCAGTATAGACAGGCATTTCTGCAACCACAAACATGATTCCCGAATGGTATAAGAACATAAGAATTAGGAGCAGGAGTCGGCCATACGGCCCCTCGAGCCTGCTCCGCCATTCAATAAGATCATGGCTGATCTTCGAGCTCAACTCCGCCTGATCTCCATATCCCTTGATTCCCCATGAGTCCAAAAATCTATCGATCTCAGCCTTGAATATACTCAAAGACTCAGCATCCACAGCCCCCTGGGGCAGAGAATTCCAAAGATTCACCACCCCCTGAGTGAAGAAATTCCTCCTCATCTCGCTCTTAAATGGCCGACCCCTTATCCTGAGACTATGTCCCCTAGTTCTAGACACTCCAGCCAGGGGGAAACAACCTCTCAGCATCTACCCTGTCAATCCCCCTCAGAATCTTGTATGTTTTAATGAGATCACCTCTCATTTTTCTAAACTCCAGAGAGTATCGGCCCATTCTACACAATCTCTCCCATTGTACTTTCCTCAAGGTCTCATGCAGGTCTTTTACGAACCTGTCCCGGTTGACCTCCCTCATTTGGGCTTCGGTCAGGACCGGTACCAACACGTGAGTCGGGGTCCTCACCGCCCTACCGGTCATCAGCTCATACGGAGAGTGCCCTGCGCTTTTGGAGAGGCTGGCCCGGATATTCATGAGAACTAGAGGCAGGACCTCGTCCCATTTCTTTGGGTACCCCCCTATCTCCTTCCTAAGCCTTTCCTTTAAGGTCCGGTTCATCCTTTCCACTATTCCCGATGATTGGGGGTTGTGGGCCACATGCCATTTTCCCTGTATCCCTAAAGGTTTCAGGGTGGTCTGCAAGACTTGTCCTGTGAAATGGCTCCCCTGATCTGATTCCACCACCTGGGGCAATCCCCATCGGGAGAATACATCCCTTACTAGGATCTTAGCCGTGTTTAACGCTGTGGCTGTTCGACAAGGGAAGGCCTCAACCCACTTAGAGAAAACATCCACCAACACCAGACAATACTTGTTGTCTGCTTTTGTGGTGGGCAGGGGCCCAATGAAGTCTATTTGTATAGAATAGAGGATCTAAGGATCCTTATCTGAGGAAGGATGTTCTTGCCATGGAAGGAGTGCAGCGAAGATTCACCAGGCTGATACCTGGGACGGCAGGAATGACGTATGAGGAGAGATTGGGTCGATTGGGCTTGTACTCGCTGGAGTTTAGAAAAATGAGAGGGGATCTCATTGAAACTTATAAAATTCTAACAGGACTGGACAGACTAGATGCAGGAAGGATGTTCCCGATGGCCGGGGAGTCCAGAACCAGGGGTCACAGTCTAAAGATAAGGGGTAAGCCATTTAGGACAGAGGTGAGGAGGAATTTCTTCACCCAGAGAGTGGTGAACCTGTGGAATTCTCTACCACACAAGGCAGTTGAGGCCAATTCATTAAATATATTCAAGAAGGAGTTAAATATATTTCTTAAGGCTAAAGGGATCAAGGGATATGGGGAGAAGGCAGGGACAGGGTACTGAATTTGGATGATCAGCCATGATCTCATTGAATGGCGGAGCAGGCTCGAGGGGCCGAATGTCCTACTCCTGCTCCTATCTTCTATGTTTCTATGTTTCTGTGAATGCCATGGTCCCTCTAACCTCCTAATCTGTCCCAACGGTGCCTTTCTACGGTGGGGTTCTAGATTATTCGCAGCGCACACTAGGCACTCACTGCAATATTCCTTCACCTCTTCCCTGAGATGAGGCCACCAACCCACCTCCTCCACTTTCTTCCAGGTATTTTCCGGCCCTGGATGTCCAGCTCCTGGACCCCCGTGAGCTAGCTGTATAAATTCCTCCTGGTACTGTGTGGGCACGATCCACCTTTCCCCTTTAAACAACATCCCCTCTTTGACCACTATATCTGCTGCTCCAAAAGGACCATCAATTGGTTCCCCTTCTACCCTTTTCTTAATCACAGTTTTTAAAACCGCATCTTGTGTTTGAACCTGGGTCAGGCCTGGGGGCAACTTCACCTCCTGTGGGCCCTCCATATCCCTTATGGCCGCGATCTGTCCAGATCGGTACGGGTCCCAAAGTACTCCCTCCCTGGCCCCTTTTTTGCCAACTCGTCGGCCTTCTGGTTACCTTTCCATTTAGACTCGGTTTTTGAATGCGCCTTTACTTTTTCAATGTAATGCTCCCCTTTATTGCCCATAACGCCCAGGATTGTGTTCAGCAGTGGGGCGATTACTGACGGTTTCCCGTCGGCAGACTTGAATTCTCGTCTAGCCCATATTGCCAGATACTCAGTGCAAGAATTGCACATGAACATCGAGTCTGAGCATATTGTGTAGGGGGTTGGGAATTCCTTGGGATGCCTGACCACATAAGCTACAGCCGCCAGCTCGGCCTGCTCTGCGCTCAGTGTGCTGGGGAGTTTGATGGCTTTCTCCATTCCCAGCCCCTGGGTCATAAATCCCACACCCTGTCCTACACTCTCTGTTTGTCACCGAGCTGGACCCACCCACATATATATCTCTCCCTGTCGGATGTTGCCCGGCCCGGAATCCCACGTTTACATCCCATACCCCTTCTACCGTGCACATGTGATTCTTCCCTGGATAAATCATGTTCAAAGCCAGCTTAGGTTCCGCCAATCTATCCACCCTCAGGTTCATCTGGGAGAGGAGCAATGTCCAGTGGGCAATACGACTGCTACTCACTGTCCCGTCTTTTATCCTCCCGTCCAATAGCATCTGTGTCGGGGTATGGCATGTCAGTAAGGTTATTAAAGATGACCCCGTAAATAATTGGCAACGTTTGACGGCCCAATAGCTCGCCAAAAGGTGTCTTTCACAGTTGGAGTAACCCCTCTCCACATCTGTCAGGACTCGGGAGGCATAAGCCACTGGCCTCAACTTGTCATGTCGTTCTTGGAGCAACACTGCACTCAAACTATCCCCAGTAGCTGCTACCTCCAGATCAAAATCTTTGTTCCTGTTTATTGCTCCTGGTGCGGGTGCAGTTTGTAAATTTTCATTTAGGCGAGTAAATGCCTCCTTACAACTCTCATCCCAACACCATCCTACTCCTTTCCTAAGGAGTCTAAGCGAAGGGGCTGCCGTGGCTGCATAGTCTTCAATAAAATCCCTGCAGTACCCTGTCATTTTTAATGTGGAAGCAAATCATCCTCGGTTCCGAGGGACTGCCTAAGAAGAAGAAGAAGTTTCTCTCTTAACTCGTGTTTTTTCTGATTCACACGTTCCTGAATCAAGTTTATCACTTCTTCAACGGGACTCGGTCTCCTTTGGTTAAACGTTCCATCAATAATACCTGGACTTCCTCCGCACAGGCGCCTCTGTCTAATTTACTCTGATATGCATTAATAAAACTTTTACTAGCCATTTGGTGATTTTCCTAACAGACCTCTAACATCAATAACTATCGGCGCGCAATTCTCGGGCACTCCACTCCCTGCAGGGTTTATCCCTCCTCAAGGGTAGCAGCTGATCAGGAAGCTACTTTTGAGGTCTGATCTATTACACAATACTAGCCACTTTGTCTTGTCCCATCTGGGGTACCAATTGTAAGATCTTAATGATCTCTCAGAGTTCTTGGACAAGACACCAATAGGCAATTTGTGTATCGAGGTTTTAACCATTTTCTTATCAAAAGTTGGGTTGGCCAGTGTCCATATATGGTCTTTAACAAAATCACCTTTTTTAATTGGTTGTAATGGTCAAAATACCATTGTCACTCAGATTAAGGTAGCATCCCGCCTTTCCAGTATTTTTCCGTCAACCCTATACCGCTGTCTTGTTATCATGTTTATAATTTTTCACCCCATTGGAATTTACCACATCTCTATCATTTCCTGCCTCCCTGGTACAAGGCCTTTATACCGAGGGCCCATATCAGCACTGTTTCACTAGTCTTGAGGTATCTCTTTCATTTTATGTCCTTATACTAATTATTTTTTAAATATCTTTGCAATTAGTTTTGTTAAGCAAATTCGAATTTATACTTATCATAATATGTTATTTAGCAATTTAACCTTCACTCGCAGCCTGTGGCTGTTTGTTATCAGAACTTAGTCCAAACTGCTTTTGACTGTCCTCGCAGCTGTATTTTGAACAAGTTTTATTCTTTTAGTTACTCAGGAGTAATTATGGGTTATATTCGTTGGTCAATGGCTACACTTGAATTTATACATAATTGATTCTTATCTACTAAATAACTCTAAATATCAGCCTTTCATACAACAACTTAAAGTAGAAAGCATGGCAAGTTGTTTCACAGAG
Organism: Somniosus microcephalus; assembly: GCF_052327205.1. NCBI lineage: Eukaryota > Metazoa > Chordata > Chondrichthyes > Squaliformes > Somniosidae > Somniosus > Somniosus microcephalus. The sequence goes on from NC_141001.1 coordinate 129,344,023, forward strand.
GGAAAAATAAAAAATAAAGGAGCGACTCCGATTGCCAAGACACAGTGGTAAGGTCAGGAGAGGAGACCAAAAGCCTAGTCAAAAAGATGGGTTTTAAGAAGGTTTTTAAAGTGGAGACAGAAGGAGATGTGTAGGTGTTTTGGGAGAGAGTTCTAGAAATTCTAAAATATTAACCTATCATAGAACCATCGAATAGTACAGCACAGAAGGAGGCCAGTCGGCCCATCGAGTCTGCGCCGGCTCTTTCGAAGAGTGATCCAGTTAGTCCCACTCCCCCGCTCTCTCCCCATATGGAGTTATCCCCGGTGTCCTGGTCAATATTTATCTATCAACCAACAAGACAAAAACAGATTATCTGGTCATTATCACATTGCTGTTTGTGGGATCTTGCTGTGTGCAAATTGGCTGCAGCGTGTCCCACATTACAACAGTGACTCCACTTGAAAAGTACTTCATTGACTGTCCGGTGGTCGTGAAAGGTGCTATATAAATGCAAGTCTTTCATTTTATCTTTCATATCCCTGCAATTTTTTTCTCCTTCGAGTATTTATCCAATTCCGTTTTGAAGGCTACTATTGAATTGTACAGGGCCTTGGTGAGACCGCACCTTGAGTATTGTGTGCAGTTTTGGTCGCCTTATCTGAGGAAGGATGTTCTTGCCATGGAAGGAGTACAGCGAAGATTTACCAGGCTGATACCTGGGATGGCAGGAATGACGTATGAGGAGAGATTGCGTCAATTGGGTTTATACTCACTGGAGTTTAGAAGAAGGAGAGGGGATCTCATTGAAGCTTATAAAATTCTGACAGGACTGGACAGACTAGATGCAGGAAGGATGTTTCCGATGGCGGGGGAGTCCAGAACCAGGGGTCATAGTCTAAGGATAAGGGGTAAGCCATTCAGGACTGAGATGAGGAGGAATTTCTTCACCCAGAGAGTGGTGAACCTGAGGAATTCTCTGCCACAGAGGGCGGTGGAGGCCAATTCGTTAAATATATTCAAGAAGCAGTTGGATATATTTCTTAAGGCTAAAGGGATCAAGGGATATGGGGAGAAGGCAGGGACAGGGGACTGAATTTGGATGATCAGCCATGATCTCATTGAATGGCGGAGCAGGCTCGAGGGGCCGAATGGCCTACTCCTGCTCCTATCTTCTATGTTTCTATGTTTCTATGAATCTGCCTCCACCACCCTATCAGGCAGTGCATTCCAAATCCTAACCACTCGCTGCGTAAATAAAGTTTAGAATCATATAATCATAGAAATTTACGGCACAGAAGGAGGCCATTCAGCCCCTTGTGTCTGTGCCGGCCGAAAAAGAGCTCTCCAGCCTAATCCCACTTTCCAGCTCTTGGTCCGTAGCCCATAGTTTACGGCACTTCAAGCGCATATCCAAGTACTTTTTCAATGTGATGAGGGTTTAGTGTGACAGTGGTATAACATTAGCATCCCTCCAGTTCTCCGGCACTACTACTGTATCCAATGAGGATTGAAAGATTGTGACCGATACCTCTGCTGTTTCTATCTTTGCTTTTTCCAGCAACACAGGATGCATTCCATCCGGACCAGGTGACCTACCAAGTTTCAGTAATGCTAATCTTTTTAGGATGTCTTCTCTATCTATTACTATCCTGTCCATAACTTCCCTCTCCTCTTTCAGTGTAATCTTCACATCATCCGCTTCCTTTTTGAAGACAGATGCAAAGTACTCATTTAATACTTTAGCCGTGTCCTCTGCCTCTACATGAATATGTCCCTTTGGGTTCTTAATAGAATCAGAGACGTTTACGGCACAGAAGGAGGCCACCCGGCCCAGCGCGTCCGCACCGCTTTTCTGCATGTCACCTCTGGTTCATTTGCCAATCATCTTAAATCTGTGCCCTCTCGCTATCGACCCTTCAACCTATTTTGACAACCTGTGTACTTCCATCATTGAAGTGTTATGTTGTTACAGGACTACAACACCCAGAATGCTGTGCATTTCCTGCAATGTGCCAACCCTTCCTGAACTACAATTCCAACAATGCTGTGCATTTCCTACAATGTTCCAACTCTTCCATATCTACAATTCCAACAATGCTGTGCATTTCCTGCAATGTTCCAACCCTTCCTGAACTCCAACTCCAACAATGCTGTGCATTTCCTGCAATGTTCCAACTCTTCCTGAACTACAATTCCAACAATGCTGTGCATTTCCTGCAATGTTCCAACCCTTCCTGAACTCCAACTCCAACAATGCTGTGCATTTCCTGCAATGTTCCAACCCTTCCTGAACTCCAACTCCAACAATGCTGTGCATTTCCTGCAGGGTTCCAAATCTTCCTGAACTCCAACTCCAACAATGCTGTGCATTTCCTGCAATGTTCCAACCCTTCCTGAACTACAATTCCAACAATGCTGTGCATTTCCTGCAATGTTCCATCACTTCCTGAACTCCAACTCCAACAATGCTGTGCATTTCCTGCAATGTTCCAACCCTTCCTGAATTCCAACTCCAACAATGTTGTGTGTTTCCTTTTCGCAACTGAGATTTAAGATTGCAACACTGCAAGTGTGACAAACACAGACAGAGAGAGGGAGAGAAAGAGACACAGACAGACAGAGAAAGGGGTAGACACAGAGAAGGAGAATAAGAGGGCAACAGGGAGAAAGAGGAAAGGGCTAAGGGTGACTGACAGACAGACATAACCGTACAGAGAAAAAGAGGGCAACACAGACAGAGGAACGAAAACTGAGAAAGACTAGAGAGAGAAAAGAGCAAAGGACTGTGGCACTTCGTGCTTTCCGATCTCTGGCTGGAGGCAGTGAGTGCAGTGTTCACTTCCTTGGATTGCTTTGGCCAGAATGCAGTTGTAAGATTTGCTTTTTGCTGAACTGTTATATTTTGAAAAGGTAAGTAAAGGGCAGAGTTAATTAACTGGTGCCTTTCCTGCAGATTTATTTCGCTGTTAAAATCTCACACCAGCACAAGTGAGGTGCTAAGTGCTGCTGTGATTACAGCATCAGTCTGATCTTCCCGGTCAGGTTTCTGGTGTGCTACACTTGAATCAACAGAAGAGAAGGCAACTAAGAACGGGAGGTGAGGGACGGGGAAACAGAAAAAGGGTACGGGTTCTAATTTAGAAATGGCGGGACATGAGGGCATCGAAAATGAGTGGACCAGAATTGAGAACGCAATCCGTATGAGTTTAAGGCATTTACGGGACAGGTATATAGGGACCAGCAGACACCAGACAGAAGAGAGGGTGCCTTTTGAGCTACAGTCAGAGCAATTAGAAGCGACGCCCTTACAGAAATTGCTATTAAGGACTGAGTGTTCAGTTCCTCTGTGTCTCACCTTCTGTCCTCCTGGTGCAGGGAGTTCTTCGGTGTGTTTCTACAATGTTACAATCACAGATCTGTAACGCCCGACATCACTGAACTATCACTCCCTCGCTTTATAATTTAAAATTGATTTGTCTTAATCGCTGAGCAGGATGTTAGTGCTGAAATAGGGAACTCCAATCCAACCCCTGGGATAGGGAACTCCAATCCACCTCCTGGGATAGGGAACTCCAATCCACCTCCTGGGATAGGGAACTCCAATCCAGCTAAAGGGATAGGGTGCTCCAATCCAACCTCTGGGATAGGGAACTCCAATCCACCTCCTGGGAGAGGGAACTCCAATCCACCTCCTGGGATAGGGAACTCCAATCCACCTCCTGGGATAGGGAACTCCAATCCACCTCCTGAGATAGGGAACTCCAATCCACCTCCTGGGATAGGGAACTCCAATCCACCTCCTGGGATAGGGAACTCCAATCCAACCCCTGGGATAGGGAACTCCAATCCACCTCCTGGGATAGGGAACTCCAATCCACCTCCTGGGATAGGGAACTCCAATCCACCTCCTGGGATAGGGAACTCCAATCCAACCCCTGGGATAGGGAACTCCATTTCACCTCCTGGGAGAGGGAACTCCAATCTACCTCCTGGGATAGGGAACTCCAATCCACCTCCTGGGATAGGGAACTCCAATCCAACCCCTGGGATAGGGAACACCAATCCACCTCCTGGGATAGGGAACTCCAATCCACCTCCTGGGATAGGGAACTCCAATCCACCTCCTGGGATAGGGAACTCCAATCCACCTCCTGGGATAGGGAACTCCAATCCACCTCCTGGGATAGGGAACTCCAATCCACCTCCTGGGATAGGGAACTCCAATCCACCTCCTGGGATAGGGAACTCCAATCCACCTCCTGGGATAGGGAACTGCAATCCACCTCCTGGGATAGGGAACTCCAATCCACCTCCTGGGATAGGGAACTCCAATCCACCTCCAGGGATAGGGAACTCCAATCCAAGCCCTGGGATAGGGAACTCCAATCCACCTCCTGGGATAGGGAACTCCAATCCACCTCCTCGGATAGGGAACTCCAATCCACCTCCTGGGATAGGGAACTCCAATGCACCTCCTGGGATAGGGAACTCCAATCCACCTCCTGGGATAGGGAACTCCAATCTACCTCCTGGGATAGGGAACTCCAATCCACCTCCTGGGATAGGGAACTCCAATCCACCTCCTGGGATAGGGAACTCCAATCTACCTCCTGGGATAGGGAACTCCAATCTACCTCCTGGGATAGGGAACTCCAATCCACCTCCAGGGATAGGGAACTCCAATCCAAGCCCTGGGATAGGGAACTCCAATCCACCTCCTGGGATAGGGAACTCCAATCCACCTCCTGGGATAGGGAACTCCAATCCACCTCCTGGGATAGGGAACTCCAATCCACCTCCTGAGATAGGGAACTCCAATCCACCTCCTGGGATAGGGAACTCCAATCCACCTACTGGGATAGGGAACTCCAATCCAACCCCTGGGATAGGGAACTCCAATCCACCTCCTGGGATAGGGAACTCCAATCCACCTCCTGGGATAGGGAACTCCAATCCACCTCCTGGGATAGGGAACTCCAATCCAACCCCTGGGATAGGGAACTCCATTTCACCTCCTGGGATAGGGAACTCCAATCCACCTCCTGGGATAGGGAACTCCAATCCACCTCCTGGGATAGGGAACTCCAATCCAACCCCTGGGATAGGGAACACCAATCCACCTCCTGGGATAGGGAACTCCAATCCAACTCCTGGGATAGGGAACTCCAATCCACCTCCTGGGATAGGCAACTCCAATCCACCTCCTGGGATAGGGAACTCCAATCCACCTCCTGGGATAGGGAACTCCAATCCACCTCCTGGGATAGGGAACTCCAATCCACCTCCTGGGATAGGGAACTCCAATCCACCTCCTGGGATAGGGAACTCCAATCCACCTCCTGGGATAGGGAACTCCAATCCACCTCCTGGGATAGGGAACTCCAATCCACCTCCTGGGATAGGGAACTCCAATCCACCTCCTGGGATAGGAAACTCCAATCCACCTGCTGGGATAGGGAACTCCAATCCACCTCCTGGGATAGGGAACTCCAATCCACCTCCTGGGATAGGGAACTCCAATCCAACCCCTGGGATAGGGAACTCCAATCCACCTCCTGGATAGGGAACTCCAATCCAACCCCTGGGAGAGGGAACTCCAATCCACCTCCTGGGATAGGGAACGCCAATCCACCTCCTGGGATAGGGAACTCCAATCCACCTCCAGGGATAGGGAACTCCAATCCAAGCCCTGGGATAGGGAACTCCAATCCACCTCCTGGGATAGGGAACTCCAATCCACCTCCTCAGACAGGGAACTCCAATCCACCTCCTGGGATAGGGAACTCCAATGCACCTCCTGGGATAGGGAACTCCAATCCACCTCCTGGGATAGGGAACTCCAATCTACCTCCTGGGATAGGGAACTCCAATCCACCTCCTGGGATAGGGAACTCCAATCCACCTCCTGGGATAGGGAACTCCAATCTACCTCCTGGGATAGGGAACTCCAATCTACCTCCTGGGATAGGGAACTCCAATCCACCTCCAGGGATAGGGAACTCCAATCCAAGCCCTGGGATAGGGAACTCCAATCCACCTCCTGGGATAGGGAACTCCAATCCACCTCCTGGGATAGGGAACTCCAATCCACCTCCTGGGATAGGGAACTCCAATCCACCTCCTGAGATAGGGAACTCCAATCCACCTCCTGGGATAGGGAACTCCAATCCACCTCCTGGGATAGGGAACTCCAATCCAACCCCTGGGATAGGGAACTCCAATCCACCTCCTGGGATAGGGAACTCCAATCCACCTCCTGGGATAGGGAACTCCAATCCACCTCCTGGGATAGGGAACTCCAATCCAACCCCTGGGATAGGGAACTCCATTTCACCTCCTGGGATAGGGAACTCCAATCTACCTCCTGGGATAGGGAACTCCAATCCACCTCCTGGGATAGGGAACTCCAATCCAACCCCTGGGATAGGGAACACCAATCCACCTCCTGGGATAGGGAACTCCAATCCACCTCCTGGGATAGGGAACTCCAATCCACCTCCTGGGATAGGGAACTCCAATCCACCTCCTGGGATAGGGAACTCCAATCCACCTCCTGGGATAGGGAACTCCAATCCACCTGCTGGGATAGGGAACTCCAATCCACCTCCTGGGATAGGGAACTCCAATCCACCTCCTGGGATAGGGAACTCCAATCCAACCCCTGGGATAGGGAACTCCAATCCACCTCCTGGATAGGGAACTCCAATCCAACCCCTGGGAGAGGGAACTCCAATCCACCTCCTGGGATAGGGAACGCCAATCCACCTCCTGGGATAGGGAACTCCAATCCACCTCCAGGGATAGGGAACTCCAATCCAAGCCCTGGGATAGGGAACTCCAATCCACCTCCTGGGATAGGGAACTCCAATCCACCTCCTCAGATAGGGAACTCCAATCCACCTCCTGGGATAGGGAACTCCAATGCACCTCCTGGGATAGGGAACTCCAATCCACCTCCTGGGATAGGGAACTCCAATCTACCTCCTGGGATAGGGAACTCCAATCCACCTCCTGGGATAGGGAACTCCAATCCACCTCCTGGGATAGGGAACTCCAATCTACCTCCTGGGATAGGGAACTCCAATCTACCTCCTGGGATAGGGAACTCCAATCCACCTCCAGGGATAGGGAACTCCAATCCAAGCCCTGGGATAGGGAACTCCAATCCACCTCCTGGGATAGGGAACTCCAATCCACCTCCTGGGATAGGGAACTCCAATCCACCTCCTGGGATAGGGAACTCCAATCCACCTCCTGAGATAGGGAACTCCAATCCACCTCCTGGGATAGGGAACTCCAATCCACCTCCTGGGATAGGGAACTCCAATCCAACCCCTGGGATAGGGAACTCCAATCCACCTCCTGGGATAGGGAACTCCAATCCACCTCCTGGGATAGGGAACTCCAATCCACCTCCTGGGATAGGGAACTCCAATCCAACCCCTGGGATAGGGAACTCCATTTCACCTCCTGGGATAGGGAACTCCAATCTACCTCCTGGGATAGGGAACTCCAATCCACCTCCTGGGATAGGGAACTCCAATCCAACCCCTGGGATAGGGAACACCAATCCACCTCCTGGGATAGGGAACTCCAATCCACCTCCTGGGATAGGGAACTCCAATCCACCTCCTGGGATAGGGAACTCCAATCCACCTCCTGGGATAGGGAACTCCAATCCACCTCCTGGGATAGGGAACTCCAATCCACCTCCTGGGATAGGGAACTCCAATCCACCTCCTGGGATAGGGAACTCCAATCCACCTCCTGGGATAGGGAAATCCATTCCACCTCCTGGGATAGGGAACTCCAATTCACCTCCTGGGATAGGGAACTCCAATCCACCTCCTGGGATAGGGAACTCCAATCCACCTCCTGGGATAGGAAACTCCAATCCACCTGCTGGGATAGGGAACTCCAATCCACCTCCTGGGATAAGGAACTCCAATCCACCTCCTGGGATAGGGAACTCCAATCCAACCCCTGGGATAGGGAACTCCAATCCACCTCCTGGGATAGGGAACTCCAATCCAACCCCTGGGATAGGGAACTGCAATCCACCTCCTGGGATAGGGAACTCCAATCCACCTCCTGGGATAGGGAACTCCAATCCACCTCCTGGGATAGGGAACTCCAATCCACCTCCTGGGATAGGGAAATCCAATCCACCTCCAGGGATAGGGAACTCCATTCCAAGCCCTGGGATAGGGAACTCCAATCCACCTCCTGGGATAGGGAACTCCAATCCACCTCCTCGGATAGGGAACTCCAATCCACCTCCTGGGATAGGGAACTCCAGTGAACCTCCTGGGATAGGGAACTCCAATCCACCTCCTGGGATAGGGAACTCCAATCTACCTCCTGGGATAGGGAACTCCAATCCACCTCCTGGGATAGGGAACTCCAATCCACCTCCTGGGGTAGGGAACTCCAATCTACCTCCTGGGATAGGGAACTCCAATCTACCTCCTGGGATAGGGAACTCCAATCCACCTCCAGGGATAGGGAACTCCAATCCAAGCCCTGGGATAGGGAACTCCAATCCACCTCCTGGGATAGGGAACTCCAATCCACCTCCTGGGATAGGGAACTCCAATCCACCTCCTGGGATAGGGAACTCCAATCCACCTCCTGGGATAGGGAACTTCAATCCACCTCCTGGGATAGGGAACTCCAATCCACCTCCTGGGATAGGGAACTCCAATCCAACCCCTGGGATAGGGAACTCCAATCCACCTCCTGGGATAGGGAACTCCAATCCACCTGCTGGGATAGGGAACTCCAATCCACCTCCTGGGATAGGGAACTCCAATCCACCTCCTGGGATAGGGAACTCCAATCCACCTTCTGGGATAGGGAACTCCAATCCAACCCCTGGGATAGGGAACTCCAATCCACCTCCTGGGATAGGGAACTCCAATCCACCTCCTGGGATAGGGAACTCCAATCCACCTCCTGGGATAGGGAACTCCAATCCACCTCCTGGGATAGGGAACTCCAATCCACCTCCTGTGATAGGGAACTCCAATCCACCTCCTGGGATAGGGAACTCCAATCCACCTCCTGGGATAGGGAACTCCAATCCACCTCCTGAGATCGGGAACTCCAATCCACCTCCTGGGATAGGGAACTCCAATCCACCTCCTGGGATAGGGAACTCCAATCCACCTCCTGGGATAGGGAACTCCAATCCACCTCCTGGGATAGGGAACTCCAATCCACCTCCTGGGATAGGGAACTCCAATCCACCTCCTGGGATAGGGAACTCCAATCCTCCTCCTGGGATAGGGAACTCCAATCCACCTCCTGAGATAGGGAACTCCAATCCACCTCCTGGGATAGGGAACTCCAATCCACCTCCTGGGATAGGGAACTCCAATCCACCTCCTGGGAAAGGGAACTCCAATCCACCTCCTGGGATAGGGAACTCCAATCCACCTCCAGGGATAGGGAACTCCAATCCAAGCCCTGGGATAGGGAACTCCAATCCACCTCCTGGGATAGGGAACTCCAATCCACCTCCTCGGATAGGGAACTCCAATCCACCTCCTGGGATAGGGAACTCCAATGCACCTCCTGGGATAGGGAACTCCAATCCACCTCCTGGGATAGGGAACTCCAATCTACCTCCTGGGATAGGGAACTCCAATCCACCTCCTGGGATAGGGAACTCCAATCCACCTCCTGGGATAGGGAACTCCAATCTACCTCCTGGGATAGGGAACTCCAATCTACCTCCTGGGATAGGGAACTCCAATCCACCTCCAGGGATAGGGAACTCCAATCCAAGCCCTGGGATAGGGAACTCCAATCCACCTCCTGGGATAGGGAACTCCAATCCACCTCCTGGGATAGGGAACTCCAATCCACCTCCTGAGATAGGGAACTCCAATCCACCTCCTGGGATAGGGAACTTCAATCCACCTCCTGGGATAGGGAACTCCAATCCACCTCCTGGGATAGGGAACTCCAATCCAACCCCTGGGATAGGGAACTCCAATCCACCTCCTGGTATAGGGAACTCCAATCCACCTGCTGGGATAGGGAACTCCAATCCACCTCCTGGGATAGGGAACTCCAATCCAACCCCTGGGATAGGGAACTCCAATCCACCTCCTGGGATAGGGAACTCCAATCCACCTCCTGGGATAGGGAACTCCAATCCACCTCCTGGGATAGGGAACTCCAATCCACCTCCTGGGATAGGGAACTCCAATCCACCTCCTGGGATAGGGAACTCCAATCCACCTCCTGAGATCGGGAACTCCAACCCACCTCCTGGGATAGGGAACTCCAATCCACCTCCTGGGATAGGGAACTCCAATCCACCTCCTGGGATAGGGAACTCCAATCCACCTCCTGGGATAGGGAACTCCTATCCACCTCCTGGGATAGGGATCTCCAATCCACCTCCTGGGATAGGGAACTCCAATCCACCTCCTGGGATAGGGAACTCCAATCCAACCCCTCGGATAGGGAACTCCAATCCACCTCCTGGGATAGGGAACTCCACTCCACCTCCTGGGATAGGGAACTCCTATGCAACCCCTGGGATAGGGAACTCCAATCCACCTCCTGGGATAGGGAACTCCAATCCACCTCCTGGGATAGGGAACTCCAATCCAACCCCTGGGATAGGGAACTCCAATCTACCTCCTGGGATAGGGAACTCCAATCCATCTCCTGGGATAGGGAACTCCCATCCAACCCCTGGGATAGAGAACTCCCATCCACCTCCTGGGATAGGGAACTCCAATCCACCTCCTGGGATAGGGAACTCCAATCCACCTCCTGGGATAGGGAACACGAATCCAACCCCTGGGATAGGGAACTCCAATCTACCTCCTGGGATAGGGAACTTCAATCCACCTCCTGGGATAGGGAACTCCAATCCACCTCCTGGGATAGGGAACTCCAATCCACCTCCTGGGATAGGGAACACCAATCCACCTCCTGGGATAGGGAACTCCAATCCACCTCCTGGGATGGGGAACTCCAATCCAACCCCTGGGATAGGGAACTCCAATCCACCTCCTGGGATAGGGAACTCCAATCCACCGCCTGGGATAGGGAACTCCAATCCACATCCTGGGATAGGGAACTGCAATCCACCTCCTGAGATAGGGAACTCCAATCCTCCTCCTGGGATAGGGAACTCCAATCCACCTCCTGAGATAGGGAACTCCAATCTACCTCCTGAGATAGGGAACTCCAATCCACCTCCTGGGATAGGGAACTGCAATCCACCTCCTGGGATAGGGAACTCCATTCCACCTCCTGGGATAGGGAACTCCAATCCACCTCCTGGGATAGGGAACTCCAATCCACCTCCTGGGATAGGGAACTCCAATCCACCTCCTGGGATAGGGAACTCCAATCCACCTCCTGGGATAGGGAACTCCAATCCACCTCCTGGGATAGGGAACTCCAATCCACCTCCTGGGATAGGGAACTCCAATCCACCTCCTGGGACAGGGAACTCCAATCTACCTCCTGGGATAGAGAACTCCAATCCACCTCCTGAGATAGGGAACTCCAATCCCCCTCCTGTGATAGGGAACTCCAATCCAGCTGCTGGGATAGGGAACTACAATTCACCTCCTGGGATAGGGAACTCCAATCCAACCCCTGGGATAGGGAACTCCAATCGACCTCCTGGGATAGGGAACTCCAATCGACCTCCAGGGATAGGGAACTCCAATCCACCTGCTGGGATAGGGAACTCCAATCCACCTCCTGGGATAGGGAACTCCAATCCAACCCCTGGGATAGGGAACTCCAATCCACCTCCTGGGATAGGGAACTCCAATCCACCTCCTGGGATAGGGAACTCCAATCCACCTCCTGGGATAGGGAACTCCAATCCACCTCCTGGGATAGGGAACTCCAATCCACCTCCTGGGATAGGGAACTCCAATCCACCTCCTGAGATCGGGAACTCCAACCCACCTCCTGGGATAGGGAACTCCAATCCACCTCCTGGGATAGGGAACTCCAATCCACCTCCTGGGATAGGGAACTCCAATCCACCTCCTGGGATAGGGAACTCCTATCCACCTCCTGGGATAGGGATCTCCAATCCACCTCCTGGGATAGGGAACTCCAATCCACCTCCTGGGATAGGGAACTCCAATCCAACCCCTCGGATAGGGAACTCCAATCCACCTCCTGGGATAGGGAACTCCACTCCACCTCCTGGGATAGGGAACTCCTATCCAACCCCTGGGATAGGGAACTCCAATCCACCTCCTGGGATAGGGAACTCCAATCCACCTCCTGGGATAGGGAACTCCAATCCAACCCCTGGGATAGGGAACTCCAATCTACCTCCTGGGATAGGGAACTCCAATCCATCTCCTGGGATAGGGAACTCCCATCCAACCCCTGGGATAGAGAACTCCCATCCACCTCCTGGGATAGGGAACTCCAATCCACCTCCTGGGATAGGGAACTCCAATCCACCTCCTGGGATAGGGAACTCCAATCCACCTCCTGGGATAGGGAAATCCATTCCACCTCCTGGGATAGGGAACTCCAATTCACCTCCTGGGATAGGGAACTCCAATCCACCTCCTGGGATAGGGAACTCCAATCCACCTCCTGGGATAGGAAACTCCAATCCACCTGCTGGGATAGGGAACTCCAATCCACCTCCTGGGATAAGGAACTCCAATCCACCTCCTGGGATAGGGAACTCCAATCCAACCCCTGGGATAGGGAACTCCAATCCACCTCCTGGGATAGGGAACTCCAATCCAACCCCTGGGATAGGGAACTGCAATCCACCTCCTGGGATAGGGAACTCCAATCCACCTCCTGGGATAGGGAACTCCAATCCACCTCCTGGGATAGGGAACTCCAATCCACCTCCTGGGATAGGGAAATCCAATCCACCTCCAGGGATAGGGAACTCCATTCCAAGCCCTGGGATAGGGAACTCCAATCCACCTCCTGGGATAGGGAACTCCAATCCACCTCCTCGGATAGGGAACTCCAATCCACCTCCTGGGATAGGGAACTCCAGTGAACCTCCTGGGATAGGGAACTCCAATCCACCTCCTGGGATAGGGAACTCCAATCTACCTCCTGGGATAGGGAACTCCAATCCACCTCCTGGGATAGGGAACTCCAATCCACCTCCTGGGGTAGGGAACTCCAATCTACCTCCTGGGATAGGGAACTCCAATCTACCTCCTGGGATAGGGAACTCCAATCCACCTCCAGGGATAGGGAACTCCAATCCAAGCCCTGGGATAGGGAACTCCAATCCACCTCCTGGGATAGGGAACTCCAATCCACCTCCTGGGATAGGGAACTCCAATCCACCTCCTGGGATAGGGAACTCCAATCCACCTCCTGGGATAGGGAACTTCAATCCACCTCCTGGGATAGGGAACTCCAATCCACCTCCTGGGATAGGGAACTCCAATCCAACCCCTGGGATAGGGAACTCCAATCCACCTCCTGGGATAGGGAACTCCAATCCACCTGCTGGGATAGGGAACTCCAATCCACCTCCTGGGATAGGGAACTCCAATCCACCTCCTGGGATAGGGAACTCCAATCCACCTTCTGGGATAGGGAACTCCAATCCAACCCCTGGGATAGGGAACTCCAATCCACCTCCTGGGATAGGGAACTCCAATCCACCTCCTGGGATAGGGAACTCCAATCCACCTCCTGGGATAGGGAACTCCAATCCACCTCCTGGGATAGGGAACTCCAATCCACCTCCTGTGATAGGGAACTCCAATCCACCTCCTGGGATAGGGAACTCCAATCCACCTCCTGGGATAGGGAACTCCAATCCACCTCCTGAGATCGGGAACTCCAATCCACCTCCTGGGATAGGGAACTCCAATCCACCTCCTGGGATAGGGAACTCCAATCCACCTCCTGGGATAGGGAACTCCAATCCACCTCCTGGGATAGGGAACTCCAATCCACCTCCTGGGATAGGGAACTCCAATCCACCTCCTGGGATAGGGAACTCCAATCCTCCTCCTGGGATAGGGAACTCCAATCCACCTCCTGAGATAGGGAACTCCAATCCACCTCCTGGGATAGGGAACTCCAATCCACCTCCTGGGATAGGGAACTCCAATCCACCTCCTGGGAAAGGGAACTCCAATCCACCTCCTGGGATAGGGAACTCCAATCCACCTCCAGGGATAGGGAACTCTAATCCAAGCCCTGGGATAGGGAACTCCAATCCACCTCCTGGGATAGGGAACTCCAATCCACCTCCTCGGATAGGGAACTCCAATCCACCTCCTGGGATAGGGAACTCCAATGCACCTCCTGGGATAGGGAACTCCAATCCACCTCCTGGGATAGGGAACTCCAATCTACCTCCTGGGATAGGGAACTCCAATCCACCTCCTGGGATAGGGAACTCCAATCCACCTCCTGGGATAGGGAACTCCAATCTACCTCCTGGGATAGGGAACTCCAATCTACCTCCTGGGATAGGGAACTCCAATCCACCTCCAGGGATAGGGAACTCCAATCCAAGCCCTGGGATAGGGAACTCCAATCCACCTCCTGGGATAGGGAACTCCAATCCACCTCCTGGGATAGGGAACTCCAATCCACCTCCTGAGATAGGGAACTCCAATCCACCTCCTGGGATAGGGAACTTCAATCCACCTCCTGGGATAGGGAACTCCAATCCACCTCCTGGGATAGGGAACTCCAATCCAACCCCTGGTATAGGGAACTCCAATCCACCTCCTGGTATAGGGAACTCCAATCCACCTGCTGGGATAGGGAACTCCAATCCACCTCCTGGGATAGGGAACTCCAATCCAACCCCTGGGATAGGGAACTCCAATCCACCTCCTGGGATAGGGAACTCCAATCCACCTCCTGGGATAGGGAACTCCAATCCACCTCCTGGGATAGGGAACTCCAATCCACCTCCTGGGATAGGGAACTCCAATCCACCTCCTGGGATAGGGAACTCCAATCCACCTCCTGAGATCGGGAACTCCAACCCACCTCCTGGGATAGGGAACTCCAATCCACCTCCTGGGATATGGAACTCCAATCCACCTCCTGGGATAGGGAACTCCAATCCACCTCCTGGGATAGGGAACTCCTATCCACCTCCTGGGATAGGGATCTCCAATCCACCTCCTGGGATAGGGAACTCCAATCCACCTCCTGGGATAGGGAACTCCAATCCAACCCCTCGGATAGGGAACTCCAATCCACCTCCTGGGATAGGGAACTCCACTCCACCTCCTGGGATAGGGAACTCCTATCCAACCCCTGGGATAGGGAACTCCAATCCACCTCCTGGGATAGGGAACTCCAATCCACCTCCTGGGATAGGGAACTCCAATCCAACCCCTGGGATAGGGAACTCCAATCTACCTCCTGGGATAGGGAACTCCAATCCATCTCCTGGGATAGGGAACTCCCATCCAACCCCTGGGATAGAGAACTCCCATCCACCTCCTGGGATAGGGAACTCCAATCCACCTCCTGGGATAGGGAACTCCAATCCACCTCCTGGGATAGGGAACACGAATCCAACCCCTGGGATAGGGAACTCCAATCTACCTCCTGGGATAGGGAACTTCAATCCACCTCCTGGGATAGGGAACTCCAATCCACCTCCTGGGATAGGGAACTCCAATCCACCTCCTGGGATAGGGAACACCAATCCACCTCCTGGGATAGGGAACTCCAATCCACCTCCTGGGATGGGGAACTCCAATCCAACCCCTGGGATAGGGAACTCCAATCCACCTCCTGGGATAGGGAACTCCAATCCACCGCCTGGGATAGGGAACTCCAATCCACATCCTGGGATAGGGAACTGCAATCCACCTCCTGAGATAGGGAACTCCAATCCTCCTCCTGGGATAGGGAACTCCAATCCACCTCCTGAGATAGGGAACTCCAATCTACCTCCTGAGATAGGGAACTCCAATCCACCTCCTGGGATAGGGAACTGCAATCCACCTCCTGGGATAGGGAACTCCAATCCACCTCCTGGGATAGGGAACTCCAATCCACCTCCTGGGATAGGGAACTCCAATCCACCTCCTGGGATAGGGAACTCCAATCCACCTCCTGGGATAGGGAACTCCAATCCACCTCCTGGGATAGGGAACTCCAATCCACCTCCTGGGATAGGGAACTCCAATCCACCTCCTGGGATAGGGAACTCCAATCCACCTCCTGGGACAGGGAACTCCAATCTACCTCCTGGGATAGAGAACTCCAATCCACCTCCTGAGATAGGGAACTCCAATCCCCCTCCTGTGATAGGGAACTCCAATCCAGCTGCTGGGATAGGGAACTACAATTCACCTCCTGGGATAGGGAACTCCAATCCAACCCCTGGGATAGGGAACTCCAATCGACCTCCTGGGATAGGGAACTCCAATCGACCTCCAGGGATAGGGAACTCCAATCCACCTCCTGGGATAGGGAACTCCAATCCACCTCCTGTGATAGGGAACTCCAATCTACCTCCTGGGATAGGGATCTCCAATCCACCTCCTGGGATAGGGAACTCCAATCCACCTTTGGGATAGGGAACTCCAATCCAACCCCTGGGATAGGGAACTCCCATCCACCTCCTGGGATAGGGAACTCCAATCCACCTCCTGGGATAGGGAACTCCAATCCACCTCCTGGGATAGGGAACTCCAATCCACCTCCTGAGATAGGGAACTCCAATCCACCTCCTGGGATAGGGAACTCCAATCCACCTCCTGGGATAGGGAACTCCAATCCACCTCCTGCGATAGGGAACTCCAATCTACCTCCTGGGATAGGGAAGTCCAATCCACCTCCTGGGATAGGGAACTACAATCCACCTCCTGGGATAGGGAACTCCAATCCACCTCCTGGGATAGGGAACTCCAATCCAACTTTGGGATAGGGAACTCCAATCCACCTCCTGGGTAGGGAACTCCAATCCACCTGCTGGGATAGGGAACTACAATTCACCTCCTGGGATAGGGAACTCCAATCCAACCCCTGGGATAGGGAACTCCAATCCACCTCCTGGGATAGGGAACTCCAATCCACCTCCTGAGATAGGGAGCTCCAATCCACCTCCTGGGATAGGGAACTCCAATCCACCTCCTGGGATAGGGAACTCCAATCCACCTCCTGGGATAGGGAACTCCAATCCACCTCCTGGGATAGGGAACTCCAATCCACCTCCTGGAATAGGGAACTCCAATCCACCTCCTGGGATAGGGAACTCCAATCCACCTCCTGGGATAGGGAACTCCAATCCAGCCCCTCGGATAGGGATCTCCAATCCACCTCCTGGGATAGGGAACTTCAATCCACCTCCTGGGATAGGGAACTCCAATTACCTCCTGGGATAGGGAACTCCAATCCAACCCCTCGGATAGGGAACTCCAATCCACCTCCGGGGATAGGGAACTCCAATCCACCTCCTGGGATAGGGAACTCCAATCCACCTCCTGGGATAGGGAACTCCAATTCACCTCCTGGGATAGGGAACTCCAATGCACCTCCTGGGATAGGGAACTCCAATCCAACCCCTGGGATAGGGAACTCCAATCCACCTCCTGGGATAGGGAACTCCAATCCACCTCCTGGGATAGGGAACTCCAATCCACCTCCTGGGATAGGGAACTCCAATCCACCTCCTGGGATAGAGAACTCCAATCCAACCCCTGGGATAGGGAACTCCAATCCACCTCCTGGGATAGGGATCTCCAATCCACCTCCTGGGATAGGGAACTCCAATCCACCTCCTGGGATAGGGAACTCCAATTCAACCCCTGGGATAGGGAACTCCAATCTACCTCCTGGGATAGGGAACTCCAATCCATCTCCTGGGATAGGGAACTCCAATCCAACCCCTGGGATAGGGAACTCCCTTCCAACCTCCTGGGATAGGGAACACCAATCCACCTCCTGGGATAGGGAACTCCAATCCACCTCCTGGGATAGGGAACTCCAATCCAACCCCTGGGATAGGGAACTCCAATCTACCTCCTGGGATAGGGAACTCCAATCCACCTCCTGGGATAGGGAACTCCAATCCACCTCCTGGGATAGGGAACTCCAATCCACCTCCCGGGATAGGGAACTCCAATCCACCTCCTGGAATAGGGAACTCCAATCCACCTCCTGGGATAGGGAACTCCAATCCACCTCCTGGGATAGGGAACTCCAATCCACCTCCTGGGATAGGGAACTCCAATCCACCTCCTGGGATAGGGAACTCCAATCCACCTCCTGGGATAGGGAACTCCAATCCAACCCCTCGGATAGGGAACTCCAATCCACCTCCTGGGATAGGGAACTCCAAACCACCTCCTGGGATAGGGAACTCCAATCCACCTCCTGGGATAGGGAACTCCAATCCACCTCCTGGGATAGGGAACTCCAATCCACCTCCTGGGATAGGGAACTCCAATCCAACTCCTGGGATAGGGAACTCCAATCCACCTCCTGGGATAGGGAACTCCAATCCGCCTCCTGGGATAGCGAACTCCAATCCACCTCCTGGGACAGGGAACTCCGATCCACCTCCTGGGATAGGGAACTCCAATCCAACCCGTGGGATAGGGAACTCCAATCCACCTCCCGGGATAGGGAACTCCAATCCACCTCCTGAGATAGGGAACTCCAATCCTCCTCCTGGGATAGGGAAATCCAATCCACCTCCTGGGATATGGAACTCCAATCCACCTCCCGGGATAGGGAACTCCAATCCACATCCTGGGATAGGGAACTCCAATCCACCTCCTGGGATAGGGAACTCCAATCCACCTCCTGCGATAGGGAACTCCAATCCACCTCCTGGGATAGGAAACTCCAATCCACCTCCTGGGATAGGGCACTCCAATCCACCTCCTGGGATAGGGATCTCCAATCCAACCCCTGGGATAGGGAACTCCAATCCACCTCCTGGGATAGGGAACTCCAATCCACCTCCTGGGATAGGGAACTCCAATTCAACCCCTGGGATAGGGACCTCCAATCTACCTCCTGGGATAGGGAACTCCAATCCATCTCCTGGGATAGGGAACTCCAATCCAACCCCTGGGATAGGGAACTCCCTTCCACCTCCTGGGATAGGGAACACCAATCCACCTCCTGGGATAGGGAACTCCAATCTACCTCCTGGGATAGGGAACTCCAATCCACCTCCTGGGATAGGGAACTCCAATCCACCTCCTGGGATACGGAACTCCAATCCAACTCCTGGGATAGGGAACTCCAATCCACCTCCTGGGATAGAGAACTCCAATCCAACCCCTGGGATAGGGAACTCCAATCCACCTCCTGGGATAGGGGACTCCAATCCACCTCCTGGGATAGGGAACCCAAATCCACCTCCTGGGACAGGGAACTCCAATCCACCTCCTGGGATAGGGAACTCCAATCCACCTCCTGGGATAGGGAACTCCAATACACCTCCTGGGATAGGGAACTCCAATCCACCTCCTGGGATAGGGAACTCCAATCCAACCCCTGGGATAGGGAACTCCAATCCACCTCCTGGGATAGGGAACTCCAATCCACCTCCCGGGATAGTGAACTTCAATCCACCTCCTGGGATAGGGAACTCCAATCCACCTCCTGGGATCGGGAACTCCAATCCACCTCCTGGGATAGGGAGCTCCAATCCACCTCCTGGGATAGGGAACTCCAATCCACCTCCTGGGATAGGGAACTCCAATCCACCTCCTGGGATAGGGAACTCCAATCCACCTCCTGGGATAGGGAACTCCAATCCACCTCCTGGGATTGGGAACTCCAATCCACCTCCTGGGATAGGGAACTCCAATCCACCTCTTGGGATAGGGAACTCCAATCCAACCCCTGGGATAGGGAACTCCAATCCACCTCTTGGGATAGGGAACTCCAATCCAACCGCTGGGATAGGGAACTCCAATCCACCTCCTGGGATAGGGAACTCCAATCCACCTCCTGGGATAGGGAACTCCAATCCACCTCCTGGGATAGGGAACTCCAATCCAACCCCTGGGATAGGGAACTGCAATCCACCTCCTAGGATAGGGAACTCCAATCTACCTCCTGGGATAGGGAACTCCAATCCACCTCCTGGGATAAGGAACTCCAATCCAACCCCTGGGATAGGGAACTCCAATCCACCTCCTGGGATAAGGAACTCCAATCCACCTCCTGGGATAGGGAACTCCAATCCACCTCCTGGGATAGGGAACTCTAATTCAACCCCTGGGATAGGGAACTCCAATCCACCTCCTGGGATAGGGAAATCCAAACCACCTCCTGGGATAGGGAACTCCAATCCACCTCCTGGGATAGGGAACTCCAATCCACCTGCTGGGATAGGGAACTCCAGTCCACCTCCTGGGATAGGGAACTCCAATCCACCTCCTGGGATAGGGAACTCCAATCCACCTCCTGGGATAGGGAACTCCAATCCACCTCCTGGGATAGGGAACTCCAATCCACCTCCTGGGATAGGGAACCCCAATACACCTCCTGGGATAGGGAACTCCAATCCACCTCCTGGGATTGGGAACTCCAATCCACCTCCTGGGATAGGAAACTCCAATCCACCTGCTGGGATAGGGAACTCTAATCCACCTCCTGGGATAGGGAACTCCAATCCAGCCCCTGGGATAGGGAACTCCAATCCACCTCCTGGGATAGGGATCTCCAATCCTCCTCCTGGGATAGGGAACTCCAATCCACCTCCTGCGATAGGGAACTCCAATCCACCTCCTGGGATAGGGAACTTCAATCCACCTCCTGGGATAGGGAACTCCAATCCACCTCCTGGGATAGGGAACTCCAATCCACCTCTTGGGATAGGGATCTCCAATCCAACCCCTGGGATAGGGATCTCCAATCCACCTCTTGGGATAGGGAACTCCAATCCAACCCCTGGGATAGGGAACTCCAATCCACCTCCTGGGATAGGGAACTCCAATCCACCTCCTGGGATGGGGAACTCCAATCCACCTCCTGGGATAGGGAACTCCAATCCAACCCCTGGGATAGGGAACTGCAATCCACCTCCTGGGATAGGGAACTCCAATCCACCTCCTGGGATAGGGAACTCCAATCCACCTCCTGGGATAGGGAACTCCAATCCACCTCCTGGGATAGGGAACTCCAATCCAACCCCTCGGATAGGGAACTCCAATCCACCTCCTGGGATAGGAATCTCCAAACCACCTCCTGGGATAGGGAACTCCAATCCACCTCCTGGGATAGGGAACTCCAATTCACCTCCTGGGATAGGGAACTCCAATCCACCTCCTGGGATAGGGAACTCCAATCCACCTCCTGGGATAGGGAACTCCAATCCACCTCCTGGGATAGGGAACTCCAATCCGCCTCCTGGGATAGCGAACTCCAATCCACCTCCTGGGACAGGGAACTCCGATCCACCTCCTGGGATAGGGAACTCCAATCCAACCCGTGGGATAGGGAACTCCAATCCACCTCCCGGGATAGGGAACTCCAATCCACCTCCTGAGATAGGGAACTCCAATCCTCCTCCTGGGATAGGGAAATCCAATCCACCTCCTGGGATATGGAACTCCAATCCACCTCCCGGGATAGGGAACTCCAATCCACATCCTGGGATAGGGAACTCCAATCCACCTCCTGGGATAGGGAACTCCAATCCACCTCCTGCGATAGGGAACTCCAATCCACCTCCTGGGATAGGAAACTCCAATCCACCTCCTGGGATAGGGCACTCCAATCCACCTCCTGGGATAGGGATCTCCAATCCAACCCCTGGGATAGGGAACTCCAATCCACCTCCTGGGATAGGGAACTCCAATCCACCTCCTGGGATAGGGAACTCCAATTCAACCCCTGGGATAGGGACCTCCAATCTACCTCCTGGGATAGGGAACTCCAATCCATCTCCTGGGATAGGGAACTCCAATCCAACCCCTGGGATAGGGAACTCCCTTCCACCTCCTGGGATAGGGAACACCAATCCACCTCCTGGGATAGGGAACTCCAATCTACCTCCTGGGATAGGGAACTCCAACCCACCTCCTGGGATAGGGAACTCCAATCCACCTCCTGGGATACGGAACTCCAATCCAACTCCTGGGATAGGGAACTCCAATCCACCTCCTGGGATAGAGAACTCCAATCCAACCCCTGGGATAGGGAACTCCAATCCACCTCCTGGGATAGGGGACTCCAATCCACCTCCTGGGATAGGGAACCCAAATCCACCTCCTGGGACAGGGAACTCCAATCCACCTCCTGGGATAGGGAACTCCAATCCACCTCCTGGGATAGGGAACTCCAATACACCTCCTGGGATAGGGAACTCCAATCCACCTCCTGGGATAGGGAACTCCAATCCAACCCCTGGGATAGGGAACTCCAATCCACCTCCTGGGATAGGGAACTCCAATCCACCTCCCGGGATAGTGAACTTCAATCCACCTCCTGGGATAGGGAACTCCAATCCACCTCCTGGGATCGGGAACTCCAATCCACCTCCTGGGATAGGGAGCTCCAATCCACCTCCTGGGATAGGGAACTCCAATCCACCTCCTGGGATAGGGAACTCCAATCCACCTCCTGGGATAGGGAACTCCAATCCACCTCCTGGGATAGGGAACTCCAATCCACCTCCTGGGATTGGGAACTCCAATCCACCTCCTGGGATAGGGAACTCCAATCCACCTCTTGGGATAGGGAACTCCAATCCAACCCCTGGGATAGGGAACTCCAATCCACCTCTTGGGATAGGGAACTCCAATCCAACCGCTGGGATAGGGAACTCCAATCCACCTCCTGGGATAGGGAACTCCAATCCACCTCCTGGGATAGGGAACTCCAATCCACCTCCTGGGATAGGGAACTCCAATCCAACCCCTGGGATAGGGAACTGCAATCCACCTCCTAGGATAGGGAGCTCCAATCTACCTCCTGGGATAGGGAACTCCAGTCCACCTCCTGGGATAAGGAACTCCAATCCAACCCCTGGGATAGGGAACTCCAATCCACCTCCTGGGATAAGGAACTCCAATCCACCTCCTGGGATAGGGAACTCCAATCCACCTCCTGGGATAGGGAACTCTAATTCAACCCCTGGGATAGGGAACTCCAATCCACCTCCTGGGATAGGGAAATCCAAACCACCTCCTGGGATAGGGAACTCCAATCCACCTCCTGGGATAGGGAACTCCAATCCACCTGCTGGGATAGGGAACTCCAGTCCACCTCCTGGGATAGGGAACTCCAATCCACCTCCTGGGATAGGGAACTCCAATCCACCTCCTGGGATAGGGAACTCCAATCCACCTCCTGGGATAGGGAACTCCAATCCACCTCCTGGGATAGGGAACCCCAATACACCTCCTGGGATAGGGAACTCCAATCCACCTCCTGGGATTGGGAACTCCAATCCACCTCCTGGGATAGGAAACTCCAATCCACCTGCTGGGATACGGAACTCTAATCCACCTCCTGGGATAGGGAACTCTAATTCAACCCCTGGGATAGGGAACTCCAATCCACCTCCTGGGATAGGGAAATCCAAACCACCTCCTGGGATAGGGAACTCCAATCCACCTCCTGGGATAGGGAACTCCAATCCACCTGCTGGGATAGGGAACTCCAGTCCACCTCCTGGGATAGGGAACTCCAATCCACCTCCTGGGATAGGGAACTCCAATCCACCTCCTGGGATAGGGAACTCCAATCCACCTCCTGGGATAGGGAACTCCAATCCACCTCCTGGGATAGGGAACCCCAATACACCTCCTGGGATAGGGAACTCCAATCCACCTCCTGGGATAGGGAACTCCAATCCACCTCCTGGGATAGGGAACTCCAATCCAACCCCTCGGATAGGGAACTCCAATCCACCTCCTGGGATAGGGAACTCCAAACCACCTCCTGGGATAGGGAACTCCAATCCACCTCCTGGGATAGGGAACTCCAATCCACCTCCTGGGATAGGGAACTCCAATCCACCTCCTGGGATAGGGAACTCCAATCCACCTCCTGGGATAGGGAACTCCAATCCACCTCCTGGGATAGGGAACTCCAATCCGCCTCCTGGGATAGCGAACTCCAATCCACCTCCTGGGACAGGGAACTCCGATCCACCTCCTGGGATAGGGAACTCCAATCCAACCCGTGGGATAGGGAACTCCAATCCACCTCCCGGGATAGGGAACTCCAATCCACCTCCTGAGATAGGGTACTCCAATCCTCCTCCTGGGATAGGGAAATCCAATCCACCTCCTGGGATATGGAACTCCAATCCACCTCCCGGGATAGGGAACTCCAATCCACATCCTGGGATAGGGAACTCCAATCCACCTCCTGGGATAGGGAACTCCAATCCACCTCCTGCGATAGGGAACTCCAATCCACCTCCTGGGATAGGAAACTCCAATCCACCTCCTGGGATAGGGCACTCCAATCCACCTCCTGGGATAGGGATCTCCAATCCAACCCCTGGGATAGGGAACTCCAATCCACCTCCTGGGATAGGGAACTCCAATCCACCTCCTGGGATAGGGAACTCCAATTCAACCCCTGGGATAGGGACCTCCAATCTACCTCCTGGGATAGGGAACTCCAATCCATCTCCTGGGATAGGGAACTCCAATCCAACCCCTGGGATAGGGAACTCCCTTCCACCTCCTGGGATAGGGAACACCAATCCACCTCCTGGGATAGGGAACTCCAATCTACCTCCTGGGATAGGGAACTCCAATCCACCTCCTGGGATAGGGAACTCCAATCCACCTCCTGGGATACGGAACTCCAATCCAACTCCTGGGACAGGGAACTCCAATCCACCTCCTGGGATAGAGAACTCCAATCCAACCCCTGGGATAGGGAAATCCAATCCACCTCCTGGGATAGGGGACTCCAATCCACCTCCTGGGATAGGGAACCCAAATCCACCTCCTGGGAAAGGGAACTCCAATCCACCTCCTGGGATAGGGAACTCCAATCCACCTCCTGGGATAGGGAACTCCAATACACCTCCTGGGATAGGGAACTCCAATCCACCTCCTGGGATAGGGAACTCCAATCCAACCCCTGGGATAGGGAACTCCAATCCACCTCCTGGGATAGGGAACTCCAATCCACCTCCCGGGATAGTGAACTTCAATCCACCTCCTGGGATAGGGAACTCCAATCCACCTCCTGGGATCGGGAACTCCAATCCACCTCCTGGGATAGGGAGCTCCAATCCACCTCCTGGGATAGGGAACTCCAATCCACCTCCTGGGATAGGGAACTCCAATCCACCTCCTGGGATAGGGAACTCCAATCCACCTCCTGGGATAGGGAACTCCAATCCACCTCCTGGGATTGGGAACTCCAATCCACCTCCTGGGATAGGGAACTCCAATCCACCTCTTGGGATAGGGAACTCCAATCCAACCCCTGGGATAGGGAACTCCAATCCACCTCTTGGGATAGGGAACTCCAATCCAACCGCTGGGATAGGGAACTCCAATCCACCTCCTGGGATAGGGAACTCCAATCCACCTCCTGGGATAGGGAACTCCAATCCACCTCCTGGGATAGGGAACTCCAATCCAACCCCTGGGATAGGGAACTGCAATCCACCTCCTAGGATAGGGAACTCCAATCTACCTCCTGGGATAGGGAACTCCAATCCACCTCCTGTGATAAGGAACTCCAATCCAACCCCTGGGATAGGGAACTCCAATCCACCTCCTGGGATAAGGAACTCCAATCCACCTCCTGGGATAGGGAACTCCAATCCACCTCCTGGGATAGGGAACTCTAATTCAACCCCTGGGATAGGGAACTCCAATCCACCTCCTGGGATAGGGAAATCCAAACCACCTCCTGGGATAGGGAACTCCAATCCACCTCCTGGGATAGGGAACTCCAATCCACCTGCTGGGATAGGGAACTCCAGTCCACCTCCTGGGATAGGGAACTCCAATCCACCTCCTGGGATAGGGAACTCCAATCCACCTCCTGGGATAGGGAACTCCAATCCACCTCCTGGGATAGGGAACTCCAATCCACCTCCTGGGATAGGGAACCCCAATACACCTCCTGGGATAGGGAACTCCAATCCACCTCCTGGGATTGGGAACTCCAATCCACCTCCTGGGATAGGAAACTCCAATCCACCTGCTGGGATAGGGAACTCTAATCCACCTCCTGGGATAGGGAACTCCAATCCAACCCCTGGGATAGGGAACTCCAATCCACCTCCTGGGATAGGGATCTCCAATCCTCCTCCTGGGATAGGGAACTCCAATCCACCTCCTGCGATAGGGAACTCCAATCCACCTCCTGGGATAGGGAACTTCAATCCACCTCCTGGGATAGGGAACTCCAATCCACCTCCTGGGATAGGGAACTCCAATCCACCTCTTGGGATAGGGATCTCCAATCCAACCCCTGGGATAGGGATCTCCAATCCACCTCTTGGGATAGGGAACTCCAATCCAACCCCTGGGATAGGGAACTCCAATCCACCTCCTGGGATAGGGAACTCCAATCCACCTCCTGGGATGGGGAACTCCAATCCACCTCCTGGGATAGGGAACTCCAATCCAACCCCTGGGATAGGGAACTGCAATCCACCTCCTGGGATAGGGAACTCCAATCCACCTCCTGGGATAGGGAACTCCAATCCACCTCCTGGGATAGGGAACTCCAATCCACCTCCTGGGATAGGGAACTCCAATCCAACCCCTCGGATAGGGAACTCCAATCCACCTCCTGGGATAGGGAACTCCAAACCACCTCCTGGGATAGGGAACTCCAATCCACCTCCTGGGATAGGGAACTCCAATCCACCTCCTGGGATAGGGAACTCCAATCCACCTCCTGGGATAGGGAACTCCAATCCACCTCCTGGGATAGGGAACTCCAATCCACCTCCTGGGATAGGGAACTCCAATCCGCCTCCTGGGATAGCGAACTCCAATCCACCTCCTGGGACAGGGAACTCCGATCCACCTCCTGGGATAGGGAACTCCAATCCAACCCGTGGGATAGGGAACTCCAATCCACCTCCCGGGATAGGGAACTCCAATCCACCTCCTGAGATAGGGAACTCCAATCCTCCTCCTGGGATAGGGAAATCCAATCCACCTCCTGGGATATGGAACTCCAATCCACCTCCCGGGATAGGGAACTCCAATCCACATCCTGGGATAGGGAACTCCAATCCACCTCCTGGGATAGGGAACTCCAATCCACCTCCTGCGATAGGGAACTCCAATCCACCTCCTGGGATAGGAAACTCCAATCCACCTCCTGGGATAGGGCACTCCAATCCACCTCCTGGGATAGGGATCTCCAATCCAACCCCTGGGATAGGGAACTCCAATCCACCTCCTGGGATAGGGAACTCCAATCCACCTCCTGGGATAGGGAACTCCAATTGAACCCCTGGGATAGGGACCTCCAATCTACCTCCTGGGATAGGGAACTCCAATCCATCTCCTGGGATAGGGAACTCCAATCCAACCCCTGGGATAGGGAACTCCCTTCCACCTCCTGGGATAGGGAACACCAATCCACCTCCTGGGATAGGGAACTCCAATCTACCTCCTGGGATAGGGGACTCCAATCCACCTCCTGGGATAGGGAACTCCAATCCACCTCCTGGGATACGGAACTCCAATCCAACTCCTGGGATAGGGAACTCCAATCCACCTCCTGGGATAGAGAACTCCAATCCAACCCCTGGGATAGGGAACTCCAATCCACCTCCTGGGATAGGGGACTCCAATCCACCTCCTGGGATAGGGAACCCAAATCCACCTCCTGGGACAGGGAACTCCAAACCACCTCCTGGGATAGGGAACTCCAATCCACCTCCTGGGATAGGGAACTCCAATACACCTCCTGGGATAGGGAACTCCAATCCACCTCCTGGGATAGGGAACTCCAATCCAACCCCTGGGATAGGGAACTCCAATCCACCTCCTGGGATAGGGAACTCCAATCCACCTCCCGGGATAGTGAACTTCAATCCACCTCCTGGGATAGGGAACTCCAATCCACCTCCTGGGATCGGGAACACCAATCCACCTCCTGGGATAGGGAGCTCCAATCCACCTCCTGGGATAGGGAACTCCAATCCACCTCCTGGGATAGGGAACTCCAATCCACCTCCTGGGATAGGGAACTCCAATCCACCTCCTGGGATAGGGAACTCCAATCCACCTCCTGGGATTGGGAACTCCAATCCACCTCCTGGGATAGGGAACTCCAATCCACCTCTTGGGATAGGGAACTCCAATCCAACCCCTGGGATAGGGAACTCCAATCCAACTCTTGGGATAGGGAACTCCAATCCAACCGCTGGGATAGGGAACTCCAATCCACCTCCTGGGATAGGGAACTCCAATCCACCTCCTGGGATAGGGAACTCCAATCCACCTCCTGGGATAGGGAACTCCAATCCAACCCCTGGGATAGGGAACTGCAATCCACCTCCTAGGATAGGGAACTCCAATCTACCTCCTGGGATAGGGAACTCCAATCCACCTCCTGGGATAAGGAACTCCAATCCAACCCCTGGGATAGGGAACTCCAATCCACCTCCTGGGATAAGGAACTCCAATCCACCTCCTGGGATAGGGAACTCCAATCCACCTCCTGGGATAGGGAACTCTAATTCAACCCCTGGGATAGGGAACTCCAATCCACCTCCTGGGATAGGGAAATCCAAACCACCTCCTGGGATAGGGAACTCCAATCCACCTCCTGGGATAGGGAACTCCAATCCACCTGCTGGGATAGGGAACTCCAGTCCACCTCCTGGGATAGGGAACTCCAATCCACCTCCTGGGATAGGGAACTCCAATCCACCTCCTGGGATAGGGAACTCCAATCCACCTCCTGGGATAGGGAACTCCAATCCACCTCCTGGGATAGGGAACCCCAATACACCTCCTGGGATAGGGAACTCCAATCCACCTCCTGGGATTGGGAACTCCAA
The DNA here is from genome assembly GCF_052327205.1 of Somniosus microcephalus. NCBI lineage: Eukaryota > Metazoa > Chordata > Chondrichthyes > Squaliformes > Somniosidae > Somniosus > Somniosus microcephalus. Next base: position 129,372,956 of record NC_141001.1, read on the forward strand.
TCCACCTCCTGGGATAGGAAACTCCAATCCACCTGCTGGGATAGGGAACTCTAATCCACCTCCTGGGATAGGGAACTCCAATCCAACCCCTGGGATAGGGAACTCCAATCCACCTCCTGCGATAGGGAACTCCAATCCACCTCCTGGGATAGGGAACTTCAATCCACCTCCTGGGATAGGGAACTCCAATCCACCTCCTGGGATAGGGAACTCCAATCCACCTCTTGGGATAGGGATCTCCAATCCAACCCCTGGGATAGGGATCTCCAATCCACCTCTTGGGATAGGGAACTCCAATCCAACCCCTGGGATAGGGAACTCCAATCCACCTCCTGGGATAGGGAACTCCAATCCACCTCCTGGGATGGGGAACTCCAATCCACCTCCTGGGATAGGGAACTCCAATCCAACCCCTGGGATAGGGAACTGCAATCCACCTCCTGGGATAGGGAACTCCAATCTACCTCCTGGGATAGGGAACTCCAATCCACCTCCTGGGATAAGGAACTCCAATCCAACCCCTGGGATAGGGAATTCCAATCCACCTCCTGGGATAGGGAACTCCAATCCACCTCCTGGGATAGGGAACTCCAATCCACCTCCTGGGATAGGGAACTCCAATCCAACCCCTGGGATAGGGAACTCCAATCCACCTCCTGGGATAGGGAACTCCAATCCACCTCCTGGGATAGGGAACTCCAATCCACCTCCTGGGATAGGGAACTCCAATCCACCTGCTGGGATAGGGAACTCCAATCCACCTCCTGGGATAGGGAACTCCAATCCACCTCCTGGGATAGGGAACTCCAATCCACCTCCTGGGATAAGGAACTCCAATCCACCTCCTGGGATAGGGAACTCCAATCCACCTCCTGGGATAGGGAATCCCAATACACCTCCTGGGATAGGGAACTCCAATCCACCTCCTGGGATTGGGAACTCCAATCCACCTCCTGGGATAGGGAACTCCAATCCAACCCCTGGGATAGGGAACTCCAATCCACCTCCTTGGATAGGGAACTCCAATCCAACACCTGGGATAGGGAACTCCAATCCACCACCTGGGATATGGATCTCCAATCCTCCTCCTGGGATAGGGAACTCCAATCCACCTCCTGGGATAGGGAACTCCAATCCAACTCCTGGGATAGGGAACTCCAATCCACCTCCTGGGATAGAGAACTCCAATCCAACCCCTGGGATAGGGAACTCCAATCCACCTCCTGGGATAGGGGACTCCAATCCACCTCCTGGGATAGGGAAACCAAATCCACCTCCTGGGACAGGGAACTCCAATCCACCTCCTGGGATAGGGAACTCCAATCCACCTCCTGGGATAGGGAACTCCAATACACCTCCTGGGATAGGGAACTCCAATCTACCTCCTGGGATAGGGAACTCCAATCCAACCCCTGGGATAGGGAACTCCAATCCACCTCCTGGGATAGGGAACTCCAATCCACCTCCCGGGATAGTGAACTTCAATCCACCTCCTGGGATAGGGAACTCCAATCCACCTCCTGGGATCGGGAACTCCAATCCACCTCCTGGGATAGGGAGCTCCAATCCACCTCCTGGGATAGGGAACTCCAATCCACCTCCTGGGATAGGGAACAGCAATCCACCTCCTGGGATAGGGAACTCCAATCCACCTCCTGGGATAGGGAACTCCAATCCACCTCCTGGGATTGGGAACTCCAATCCACCTCCTGGGATAGGGAACTCCAATCCACCTCTTGGGATAGGGAACTCCAATCCAACCCCTGGGATAGGGAACTCCAATCCACCTCTTGGGATAGGGAACTCCAATCCAACCGCTGGGATAGGGAACTCCAATCCACCTCCTGGGATAGGGAACTCCAATCCACCTCCTGGGATAGGGATCTCCAATCCACCTCCTGGGATAGGGAACTCCAATCCAACCCCTGGGATAGGGAACTGCAATCCACCTCCTAGGATAGGGAACTCCAATCTACCTCCTGGGATAGGGAACTCCAATCCACCTCCTGGGATAAGGAACTCCAATCCAACCCCTGGGATAGGGAACTCCAATCCACCTCCTGGGATAGGGAACTCCAATCCACCTCCTGGGATAGGGAACTCCAATCCACCTCCTGGGATAGGGAACTCTAATTCAACCCCTGGGATAGGGAACTCCAATCCACCTCCTGGGATAGGGAAATCCAAATCACCTCCTGGGATAGGGAACTCCAATCCACCTCCTGGGATAGGGAACTCCAATCCACCTGCTGGGATAGGGAACTCCAGTCCACCTCCTGGGATAGGGAACTCCAATCCACCTCCTGGGATAGGGAACTCCAATCCACCTCCTGGGATAGGGAACTCCAATCCACCTCCTGGGATAGGGAACTCCAATCCACCTCCTGGGATAGGTAACCCCAATACACCTCCTGGGATAGGGAACTCCAATCCACCTCCTGGGATTGGGAACTCCAATCCACCTCCTGGGATAGGAAACTCCAATCCACCTGCTGGGATAGGGAAATCCAATTCACCTCCTGGGATAGGGAACTCCAATTCACCTCCTGGGATAGGGAACTCCAATCCAACCCCTGGGATAGGGAACTCTAATCCACCTCCTGGGATAAGGAACTCCAATCCAACCCCTGGGATAGGGAACTCCAATCCACCTCCTGGGATAGGGATCTCCAATCCTCCTCCTGGGATAGGGAACTCCAATCCACCTCCTGCGATAGGGAACTCCAATCCACCTCCTGGGATAGGGAACTTCAATCCACCTCCTGGGATAGGGAACTCCAATCCACCTCCTGGGATAGGGAACTCCAATCCACCTCTTGGGATAGGGAACTCCAATCCAACCCCTGGGATAGGGATCTCCAATCCACCTCTTGGGATAGGGAACTCCAATCCAACCCCTGGGATAGGGAACTCCAATCCACCTCCTGGGATAGGGAACTCCAATCCACCTCCTGGGATGGGGAACTCCAATCCACCTCCTGGAATAGGGAACTCCAATCCAACCCCTGGGATAGGGAACTCCAATCCACCTCCTGGGATAGGGAACTCCAATCTACCTCCTGGGATAGGGAACTCCAATCCACCTCCTGGGATAAGGAACTCCAATCCAACCCCTGGGATAGGGAATTCCAATCCACCTCCTGGGATAGGGAACTCCAATCCACCTCCTGGGATAGGGAACTCCAATCCACCTCCTGGGATAGGGAACTCCAATCCAACCCCTGGGATAGGGAACTCCAATCCACCTCCTGGGATAGGGAACTCCAATCCACCTCCTGGGATAGGGAACTCCAATCCACCTCCTGGGATAGGGAACTCCAATCCACCTGCTGGGATAGGGAACTCCAATCCACCTCCTGGGATAGGGAACTCCAATCCACCTCCTGGGATAGGGAACTCCAATCCACCTCCTGGGATAAGGAACTCCAATCCACCTCCTGGGATAGGGAACTCCAATCCACCTCCTGGGATAGGGAATCCCAATACACCTCCTGGGATAGGGAACTCCAATCCACCTCCTGGGATTGGGAACTCCAATCCACCTCCTGGGATAGGGAACTCCAATCCAACCCCTGGGATAGGGAACTCCAATCCACCTCCTGGGATAGGGAACTCCAATCCAACACCTGGGATAGGGAACTCCAATCCACCACCTGGGATATGGATCTCCAATCCTCCTCCTGGGATAGGGAACTCCAATCCAACTCCTGGGATAGGGAACTCCAATCCACCTCCTGGGATAGGGAACTCCAATCCACCTCCTGGGATAGGGAACTCCAATCCACCTCCTGGGATAGGGAACTCCAATCCACCTCCTGGGATAGGGAGCTCCAATCCACCTCCTGGGATAGGGAACTCCAATCCACCTCCTGGGATAGGGAACACCAATCCACCTCCTGGGATAGGGAACTCCAATCCACCTCCTGGGATAGGGAACTCCAATCCAACCCCTGGGATAGGGAACTCCAATCCACCTCCTGGGATAGGGAACACCAATCCACCTCCTGGGATAGGGAACTCCAATCCACCTCCTGGGATAGGGAACTCCAATCCACCTCCTGGGATAGGGAACTCCAATCCACCTCCTGGGATAGGGAACTCCAATCCACCTCCTGGGATAGGGAACTCCAATCCACCTCCTGGGATAGGGAACTCCAATCCAACTCCTGGGATAGGGAACTCCATTCCACCTCCTCGGATAGGGAACTCCAATCCACCTCCTGGGATAGGGAACTCCAATCCACCTCCTGGGATAGGGAACTCCAATCCACCTCCAGGGATAGGGAACTCCAACCCACCTCCTGGGATAGGGAACTCCAATCCACCTCTTGGGATAGGGAACTCCAATCTACCTCCTGGGATAGGGAACTCCAATCCACCTCCTGGGATAGGGAACTCCAATCCACCTCCTGCGATAGGGAACTCCAATCCACCTCCTGGGATAGGGAACTCCAATCCACCTCCTGTGATAGGGAACTCCAATCCACCTCCTGAGATAGGGAACTCCAATCCACCTCCTGGGATAGGGTACTCCAATTCACCTCCTGGGATAGGGAACTCCAATCCACCTCCTGGGATAGGGAACTCCAATCCACCTCCTGGGATTGGGAACGCCAATCCACGTCCTGGGATACGGAACTCCAATCCACCTCCTGGGATAGGGAACTCCAATCCACCTCCTGGGAAAGGGAACTCCAATCCACCTCCTGGGATAGGGAACTCCAATCCACCTCCTGGGACACGGAACTCCAATCCACCTCCTGGGATAGGGAACTCCAATCCACCTCCTGGGATAGGGAACTCCAATCCACCTCCTGGGATAGGGACCTCCAATCTACCTCCTGGGATAGGAACTCCAATCCACCTCCTGGGATAGGGAACTCCAATCCACCTCCTGGGATAGGGAACTCCAATCCAACCCCTGGGATAGGGAACTGCAATCCACCTCCTAGGATAGGGAACTCCAATCTACCTCCTGGGATAGGGAACTCCAATCCACCTCCTGGGATAAGGAACTCCAATCCAACCCCTGGGATAGGGAACTCCAATCCACCTCCTGGGATAGGGAACTCCAATCCACCTCCTGGGATAGGGAACTCCAATCCACCTCCTGGGATAGGGAACTCTAATTCAACCCCTGGGATAGGGAACTCCAATCCACCTCCTGGGATAGGGAAATCCAAATCACCTCCTGGGATAGGGAACTCCAATCCACCTCCTGGGATAGGGAACTCCAATCCACCTGCTGGGATAGGGAACTCCAGTCCACCTCCTGGGATAGGGAACTCCAATCCACCTCCTGGGATAGGGAACTCCAATCCACCTCCTGGGATAGGGAACTCCAATCCACCTCCTGGGATAGGGAACTCCAATCCACCTCCTGGGATAGGTAACCCCAATACACCTCCTGGGATAGGGAACTCCAATCCACCTCCTGGGATTGGGAACTCCAATCCACCTCCTGGGATAGGAAACTCCAATCCACCTGCTGGGATAGGGAAATCCAATTCACCTCCTGGGATAGGGAACTCCAATTCACCTCCTGGGATAGGGAACTCCAATCCAACCCCTGGGATAGGGAACTCTAATCCACCTCCTGGGATAAGGAACTCCAATCCAACCCCTGGGATAGGGAACTCCAATCCACCTCCTGGGATAGGGATCTCCAATCCTCCTCCTGGGATAGGGAACTCCAATCCACCTCCTGCGATAGGGAACTCCAATCCACCTCCTGGGATAGGGAACTTCAATCCACCTCCTGGGATAGGGAACTCCAATCCACCTCCTGGGATAGGGAACTCCAATCCACCTCTTGGGATAGGGAACTCCAATCCAACCCCTGGGATAGGGATCTCCAATCCACCTCTTGGGATAGGGAACTCCAATCCAACCCCTGGGATAGGGAACTCCAATCCACCTCCTGGGATAGGGAACTCCAATCCACCTCCTGGGATGGGGAACTCCAATCCACCTCCTGGAATAGGGAACTCCAATCCAACCCCTGGGATAGGGAACTCCAATCCACCTCCTGGGATAGGGAACTCCAATCTACCTCCTGGGATAGGGAACTCCAATCCACCTCCTGGGATAAGGAACTCCAATCCAACCCCTGGGATAGGGAATTCCAATCCACCTCCTGGGATAGGGAACTCCAATCCACCTCCTGGGATAGGGAACTCCAATCCACCTCCTGGGATAGGGAACTCCAATCCAACCCCTGGGATAGGGAACTCCAATCCACCTCCTGGGATAGGGAACTCCAATCCACCTCCTGGGATAGGGAACTCCAATCCACCTCCTGGGATAGGGAACTCCAATCCACCTGCTGGGATAGGGAACTCCAATCCACCTCCTGGGATAGGGAACTCCAATCCACCTCCTGGGATAGGGAACTCCAATCCACCTCCTGGGATAAGGAACTCCAATCCACCTCCTGGGATAGGGAACTCCAATCCACCTCCTGGGATAGGGAATCCCAATACACCTCCTGGGATAGGGAACTCCAATCCACCTCCTGGGATTGGGAACTCCAATCCACCTCCTGGGATAGGGAACTCCAATCCAACCCCTGGGATAGGGAACTCCAATCCACCTCCTGGGATAGGGAACTCCAATCCAACACCTGGGATAGGGAACTCCAATCCACCACCTGGGATATGGATCTCCAATCCTCCTCCTGGGATAGGGAACTCCAATCCAACTCCTGGGATAGGGAACTCCAATCCACCTCCTGGGATAGGGAACTCCAATCCACCTCCTGGGATAGGGAACTCCAATCCACCTCCTGGGATAGGGAACTCCAATCCACCTCCTGGGATAGGGAGCTCCAATCCACCTCCTGGGATAGGGAACTCCAATCCACCTCCTGGGATAGGGAACACCAATCCACCTCCTGGGATAGGGAACTCCAATCCACCTCCTGGGATAGGGAACTCCAATCCAACCCCTGGGATAGGGAACTCCAATCCACCTCCTGGGATAGGGAACACCAATCCACCTCCTGGGATAGGGAACTCCAATCCACCTCCTGGGATAGGGAACTCCAATCCACCTCCTGGGATAGGGAACTCCAATCCACCTCCTGGGATAGGGAACTCCAATCCACCTCCTGGGATAGGGAACTCCAATCCACCTCCTGGGATAGGGAACTCCAATCCAACTCCTGGGATAGGGAACTCCATTCCACCTCCTCGGATAGGGAACTCCAATCCACCTCCTGGGATAGGGAACTCCAATCCACCTCCTGGGATAGGGAACTCCAATCCACCTCCAGGGATAGGGAACTCCAACCCACCTCCTGGGATAGGGAACTCCAATCCACCTCTTGGGATAGGGAACTCCAATCTACCTCCTGGGATAGGGAACTCCAATCCACCTCCTGGGATAGGGAACTCCAATCCACCTCCTGCGATAGGGAACTCCAATCCACCTCCTGGGATAGGGAACTCCAATCCACCTCCTGTGATAGGGAACTCCAATCCACCTCCTGAGATAGGGAACTCCAATCCACCTCCTGGGATAGGGTACTCCAATTCACCTCCTGGGATAGGGAACTCCAATCCACCTCCTGGGATAGGGAACTCCAATCCACCTCCTGGGATTGGGAACGCCAATCCACGTCCTGGGATACGGAACTCCAATCCACCTCCTGGGATAGGGAACTCCAATCCACCTCCTGGGAAAGGGAACTCCAATCCACCTCCTGGGATAGGGAACTCCAATCCACCTCCTGGGACACGGAACTCCAATCCACCTCCTGGGATAGGGAACTCCAATCCACCTCCTGGGATAGGGAACTCCAATCCACCTCCTGGGATAGGGACCTCCAATCTACCTCCTGGGATAGGAACTCCAATCCACCTCCTGGGATAGGGAACTCCAATCCACCTCCTGGGATAGGGAACTCCAATGTACCTCCTGGGATAGGGAACTCCAATCCAACCCCTGGGATAGGGAACTCGAATCCACCTCCTGGGATAGGGAACTCCAATCCACCTCCTGCGATAGGAACTCCAATCCACCTCCTGGGATAGAGAACTCCAATCCACCTCCTGGGATAGGGAACTCCAATCCACCTCCTGGGAGAGGGAACAGCAATCCACCTCCTGGGATAGGGAACTCCAATCCACCTCCTGGGATAGGGAACTCCAATCCACCTCCTGGGATAGGAACTCCAATCCACCTCCTGGGATAGGGAACTCCAATCCACCTCCTGGGATAGGGAACTCCAATCCACCTCCTGGGATAGGGAACTCCAATCCACCTCCTGGGATAGGGAACCCCAATCCACCTCCTGGGATAGGGATCTCCAATCCACCTCCTGGGATAGGGAACTCCAATCCACCTCCTGGGATAGGGAACTCCAATCCACCTCCTGGGATTGGGAACTCCAATCCACCTCCTGGGATAGGGAACTCCAATCCAACCCCTGGGATAGGGAACTCCAATCCATCTCCTGGGATAGGGAACTCCAATCCACCTCCTGGGATAGGGAACTCCAATCCACCTCCTGGGAAAGGGAACTCCAATCCACCTCCTGGGATAGGGAACTCCAATCCACCTCCTGGGACACGGAACTCCAATCCACCTCCTGGGATAGGGAACTCCAATCCACCTCCTGGGATAGGGAACTCCAATCCACCTCCTGGGATAGGGACCTCCAATCTACCTCCTGGGATAGGAACTCCAATCCACCTCCTGGGATAGGGAACTCCAATCCACCTCCTGGGATAGGGAACTCCAATGTACCTCCTGGGATAGGGAACTCCAATCCAACCCCTGGGATAGGGAACTCCAATCCACCTCCTGGGATAGGGAACTCCAATCCACCTCCTGCGATAGGAACTCCAATCCACCTCCTGGGATAGAGAACTCCAATCCACATCCTGGGATAGGGAACTCCAATCCACCTCCTGGGATAGGGAACAGCAATCCACCTCCTGGGATAGGGAACTCCAATCCACCTCCTGGGATAGGGAACTCCAATCCACCTCCTGGGATAGGAACTCCAATCCACCTCCTGGGATAGGGAACTCCAATCCACCTCCTGGGATAGGGAACTCCAATCCACCTCCTGGGATAGGGAACTCCAATCCACCTCCTGGGATAGGGAACCCCAATCCACCTCCTGGGATAGGGATCTCCAATCCACCTCCTGGGATAGGGAACTCCAATCCACCTCCTGGGATAGGGAACTCCAATCCACCTCCTGGGATAGGGAACTCCAATCCACCTCCTCGGATAGGGAACTTAAATCCACCTCCTGGGATAGGGAACTCCAATCCACCTTCTGGGATAGGGAACTCCAATCCACCTCCTGGGATAGGGAACTCCAATCCACCTCCTGGGATAGGGAACTCCAATACACCTCCTGGGATAGGGAACTCCAATCCACCTCCTGGGATAGGGAACTCCAATCCACCTCCTGGGATAGGGAACTCCAATCCACCTCCTGGGATAGGGAACTCCAATCCACCTGCTGGGATAGGGAACTCCAATCCACCTCCTGGGATAGGGAACTCCAATCCACCTCCTGGGATAGGGAACTCCAATCCACCTCCTGGGATAAGGAACTCCAATCCACCTCCTGGGATAGGGAACTCCAATCCACCTCCTGGGATAGGGAATCCCAATACACCTCCTGGGATAGGGAACTCCAATCCACCTCCTGGGATTGGGAACTCCAATCCACCTCCTGGGATAGGGAACTCCAATCCAACCCCTGGGATAGGGAACTCCAATCCACCTCCTGGGATAGGGAACTCCAATCCAACACCTGGGATAGGGATCTCCAATCCACCACCTGGGATATGGATCTCCAATCCTCCTCCTGGGATAGGGAACTCCAATCCAACTCCTGGGATAGGGAACTCCAATCCACCTCCTGGGATAGGGAACTCCAATCCACCTCCTGGGATAGGGAACTCCAATCCACCTCCTGGGATAGGGAACTCCAATCCACCTCCTGGGATAGGGAGCTCCAATCCACCTCCTGGGATAGGGAACTCCAATCCACCTCCTGGGATAGGGAACACCAATCCACCTCCTGGGATAGGGAACTCCAATCCACCTCCTGGGATAGGGAACTCCAATCCAACCCCTGGGATAGGGAACTCCAATCCACCTCCTGGGATAGGGAACACCAATCCACCTCCTGGGATAGGGAACTCCAATCCACCTCCTGGGATAGGGAACTCCAATCCACCTCCTGGGATAGGGAACTCCAATCCACCTCCTGGGATAGGGAACTCCAATCCACCTCCTGGGATAGGGAACTCCAATCCACCTCCTGGGATAGGGAACTCCAATCCAACTCCTGGGATAGGGAACTCCATTCCACCTCCTCGGATAGGGAACTCCAATCCACCTCCTGGGATAGGGAACTCCAATCCACCTCCTGGGATAGGGAACTCCAATCCACCTCCAGGGATAGGGAACTCCAACCCACCTCCTGGGATAGGGAACTCCAATCCACCTCTTGGGATAGGGAACTCCAATCTACCTCCTGGGATAGGGAACTCCAATCCACCTCCTGGGATAGGGAACTCCAATCCACCTCCTGCGATAGGGAACTCCAATCCACCTCCTGGGATAGGGAACTCCAATCCACCTCCTGTGATAGGGAACTCCAATCCACCTCCTGAGATAGGGAACTCCAATCCACCTCCTGGGATAGGGTACTCCAATTCACCTCCTGGGATAGGGAACTCCAATCCACCTCCTGGGATAGGGAACTCCAATCCACCTCCTGGGATTGGGAACGCCAATCCACGTCCTGGGATACGGAGCTCCAATCCACCTCCTGGGATAGGGAACTCCAATCCACCTCCTGGGAAAGGGAACTCCAATCCACCTCCTGGGATAGGGAACTCCAATCCACCTCCTGGGACACGGAACTCCAATCCACCTCCTGGGATAGGGAACTCCAATCCACCTCCTGGGATAGGGAACTCCAATCCACCTCCTGGGATAGGGACCTCCAATCTACCTCCTGGGATAGGAACTCCAATCCACCTCCTGGGATAGGGAACTCCAATCCACCTCCTGGGATAGGGAACTCCAATGTACCTCCTGGGATAGGGAACTCCAATCCAACCCCTGGGATAGGGAACTCCAATCCACCTCCTGGGATAGGGAACTCCAATCCACCTCCTGCGATAGGAACTCCAATCCACCTCCTGGGATAGAGAACTCCAATCCACCTCCTGGGATAGGGAACTCCAATCCACCTCCTGGGAGAGGGAACAGCAATCCACCTCCTGGGATAGGGAACTCCAACCCACCTCCTGGGATAGGGAACTCCAATCCACCTCCTGGGATAGGAACTCCAATCCACCTCCTGGGATAGGGAACTCCAATCCACCTCCTGGGATAGGGAACTCCAATCCACCTCCTGGGATAGGGAACTCCAATCCACCTCCTGGGATAGGGAACCCCAATCCACCTCCTGGGATAGGGATCTCCAATCCACCTCCTGGGATAGGGAACTCCAATCCACCTCCTGGGATAGGGAACTCCAATCCACCTCCTGGGATTGGGAACTCCAATCCACCTCCTGGGATAGGGAACTCCAATCCACCTCCTGGGATAGGGAACTCCAATCCACCTCCTGGGATAGGGAACTCCAATCCAACCCCTGGGATAGGGAACTCCAATCCATCTCCTGGGATAGGGAACTCCAATCCACCTCCTGGGATAGGGAACTCCAATCCACCTCCTGGGAAAGGGAACTCCAATCCACCTCCTGGGATAGGGAACTCCAATCCACCTCCTGGGACACGGAACTCCAATCCACCTCCTGGGATAGGGAACTCCAATCCACCTCCTGGGATAGGGAACTCCAATCCACCTCCTGGGATAGGGACCTCCAATCTACCTCCTGGGATAGGAACTCCAATCCACCTCCTGGGATAGGGAACTCCAATCCACCTCCTGGGATAGGGAACTCCAATGTACCTCCTGGGATAGGGAACTCCAATCCAACCCCTGGGATAGGGAACTCCAATCCACCTCCTGGGATAGGGAACTCCAATCCACCTCCTGCGATAGGAACTCCAATCCACCTCCTGGGTTAGAGAACTCCAATCCACATCCTGGGATAGGGAACTCCAATCCACCTCCTGGGATAGGGAACAGCAATCCACCTCCTGGGATAGGGAACTCCAATCCACCTCCTGGGATAGGGAACTCCAATCCACCTCCTGGGATAGGAACTCCAATCCACCTCCTGGGATAGGGAACTCCAATCCACCTCCTGGAATAGGGAACTCCAATCCACCTCCTGGGATAGGGAACTCCAATCCACCTCCTGGGATAGGGAACCCCAATCCACCTCCTGGGATAGGGATCTCCAATCCACCTCCTGGGATAGGGAACTCCAATCCACCTCCTGGGATAGGGAACTCCAATCCACCTCCTGGGATAGGGAACTCCAATCCACCTCCTCGGATAGGGAACTTAAATCCACCTCCTGGGATAGGGAACTCCAATCCACCTTCTGGGATAGGGAACTCCAATCCACCTCCTGGGATAGGGAACTCCAATCCACCTCCTGGGATAGGGAACTCCAATCCACCTCCTGGGATAGGGAACTCCAATCCACCTCCTGGGATAGGGAACTCCAATCCACCTCCTGGGATAGGGAACACCAATCCACCTCCTGGGATAGGGAACTCCAATCCACCTCCTGGGATAGGGAACTCCAATCCAACCCCTGGGATAGGGAACTCCAATCCACCTCCTGGGATAGGGAACTCCAATCCACCTCCTGGGATAGGGAACTCCAATCCACCTCCTGGGATAGGGAACTCCAATACACCTCCTGGGATAGGGAACTCCAATCCAACTCCTGGGATAGGGAACTCCATTCCACCTCCTCGGATAGGGAACGCCAATCCACCTCCTGGGATAGGGAACTCCAATCCACCTCCTGGGATAGGGAACTCCAATCCACCTCCAGGGATAGGGAACTCCAACCCACCTCCTGGGATAGGGAACTCCAATCCACCTCCTGGGATAGGGAACTCCAATCCACCTCCTGGAATAGGGAACTCCAATCCGCCTCCTGCGATAGGGAACTCCAATCCACCTCCTGGGATAGGGAACTCCAATCCACCTCCTGTGATAGGGAACTCCAATCCACCTCCTGAGATAGGGAACTCCAATCCACCTCCTGGGATAGGGTACTCCAATTCACCTCCTGGGATAGGGAACTCTAATCCACCTCCTGGGATAGGGAACTCCAATCCACCTCCTGGGATTGGGAACTCCAATCCACCTCCTGGGATACGGAACTCCAATCCACCTCCTGGGATAGGGAACTCCAATCCACCTCCTGGGATAGGGAACTCCAATCCACCTCCTGGGATAGGGAACTCCAATCCACCTCCTGGGATAGGGAACTCCAATCCAACCCCTGGGATAGGGAACTCCAATCCATCTCCTGGGATAGGGAACTCCAATCCACCTCCTGGGATAGGGAACTCCAATCCACCTCCTGGGATAGTGAACTCCAATCCACCTCCTGGGATAGAGAACTCCAATCCACCTCCTGGGACACGGAACTCCAATCCACCTCCTGGGATAGGGAACTCCAATCCACCTCCTGGGATAGTGAACTCCAATCCACCTCCTGGGATAGGGACCTCCAATCTACCTCCTGGGATAGGAACTCCAATCCACCTCCTGGGATAGGGAACTCCAATCCACCTCCTGGGATAGGGAACTCCAATGCACCTCCTGGGATAGGGAACTCCAATCCAACCACTGGGATAGGGAACTCCAATCCACCTCCTGGGATAGGGAACTCCAATCCACCTCCTGGGATAGGGAACTCCAATCCACCTCCTGGGATAGGGAACTCCAATCCACCTCCTGGGATAGGGAACTCCAATCCACCTCCTGGGATAGGGAACTCCAATCCACCTCCTGGGATACGGAACCCCAATCCACCTCCTGGTATAGGGATCTCCAATCCACCTCCTGGGATAGGGAACTCCAATCCACCTCCTGGGATAGGGAACTCCAATCCACCTCCTGGGATAGGGAACTCCAATCCACCTCCAGGGATAGGGAACTCCAATCCACCTCCTGGGATAGGGTACTCCAATTCACCTCCTGGGATAGGGAACTCCAATCCACCTCCTGGGATAGGGAACTCCAATCCACCTCCTGGGATTGGGAACGCCAATCCACGTACTGGGATACGGAACTCCAATCCACCTCCTGGGATAGGGAACTCCAATCCACCTCCTGGGAAAGGGAACTCCAATCCACCTCCTGGGATAGGGAACTCCAATCCACCTCCTGGGACACGGAACTCCAATCCACCTCCTGGGATAGGGAACTCCAATCCACCTCCTGGGATAGGGAACTCCAATCCACCTCCTGGGATAGGGACCTCCAATCTACCTCCTGGGATAGGAACTCCAATCCACCTCCTGGGATAGGGAACTCCAATCCACCTCCTGGGATAGGGAACTCCAATGTACCTCCTGGGATAGGGAACTCCAATCCAACCCCTGGGATAGGGAACTCCAATCCACCTCCTGGGATAGGGAACTCCAATCCACCTCCTGCGATAGGAACTCCAATCCACCTCCTGGGATAGAGAACTCCAATCCACCTCCTGGGATAGGGAACTCCAATCCACCTCCTGGGATAGGGAACAGCAATCCAGCTCCTGGGATAGGGAACTCCAATCCACCTCCTGGGATAGGGAACTCCAATCCACCTCCTGGGATAGGAACTCCAATCCACCTCCTGGGATAGGGAACTCCAATCCACCTCCTGGGATAGGGAACTCCAATCCACCTCCTGGGATAGGGAACTCCAATCCACCTCCTGGGATAGGGAACCCCAATCCACCTCCTGGGATAGGGATCTCCAATCCACCTCCTGGGATAGGGAACTCCAATCCACCTCCTGGGATAGGGAACTCCAATCCACCTCCTGGGATTGGGAACTCCAATCCACCTCCTGGGATAGGGAACTCCAATCCACCTCCTGGGATAGGGAACTCCAATCCACCTCCTGGGATAGGGAACTCCAATCCAACCCCTGGGATAGGGAACTCCAATCCATCTCCTGGGATAGGGAACTCCAATCCACCTCCTGGGATAGGGAACTCCAATCCACCTCCTGGGAAAGGGAACTCCAATCCACCTCCTGGGATAGGGAACTCCAATCCACCTCCTGGGACACGGAACTCCAATCCACCTCCTGGGATAGGGAACTCCAATCCACCTCCTGGGATAGGGAACTCCAATCCACCTCCTGGGATAGGGACCTCCAATCTACCTCCTGGGATAGGAACTCTAATCCACCTCCTGGGATAGGGAACTCCAATCCACCTCCTGGGATAGGGAACTCCAATGTACCTCCTGGGATAGGGAACTCCAATCCAACCCCTGGGATAGGGAACTCCAATCCACCTCCTGGGATAGGGAACTCCAATCCACCTCCTGCGATAGGAACTCCAATCCACCTCCTGGGATAGAGAACTCCAATCCACCTCCTGGGATAGGGAACTCCAATCCACCTCCTGGGATAGGGAACAGCAATCCACCTCCTGGGATAGGGAACTCCAATCCATCTCCTGGGATAGGGAACTCCAATCCACCTCCTGGGATAGGAACTCCAATCCACCTCCTGGGATAGGGAACTCCAATCCACCTCCTGGGATAGGGAACTCCAATCCACCTCCTGGGATAGGGAACTCCAATCCACCTCCTGGGATAGGGAACCCCAATCCACCTCCTGGGATAGGGATCTCCAATCCACCTCCTGGGATAGGGAACTCCAATCCACCTCCTGGGATAGGGAACTCCAATCCACCTCCTGGGATAGGGAACTCCAATCCACCTCCTCGGATAGGGAACTTAAATCCACCTCCTGGGATAGGGAACTCCAATCCACCTTCTGGGATAGGGAACTCCAATCCACCTCCTGGGATAGGGAACTCCAATCCACCTCCTGGGATAGGGAACTCCAATCCACCTCCTGGGATAGGGAACTCCAATCCACCTCCTGGGATAGGGAACTCCAATCCACCTCCTGGGATAGGGAACACCAATCCACCTCCTGGGATAGGGAACTCCAATCCACCTCCTGGGATAGGGAACTCCAATCCAACCCCTGGGATAGGGAACTCCAATCCACCTCCTGGGATAGGGAACTCCAATCCACCTCCTGGGATAGGGAACTCCAATCCACCTCCTGGGATAGGGAACTCCAATACACCTCCTGGGATAGGGAACTCCAATCCAACTCCTGGGATAGGGAACTCCATTCCACCTCCTCGGATAGGGAACGCCAATCCACCTCCTGGGATAGGGAACTCCAATCCACCTCCTGGGATAGGGAACTCCAATCCACCTCCAGGGATAGGGAACTCCAACCCAACCCCTGGGATAGGGAACTCCAATCCATCTCCTGGGATAGGGAACTCCAATCCACCTCCTGGGATAGGGAACTCCAATCCACCTCCTGGGATAGTGAACTCCAATCCACCTCCTGGGATAGGGAACTCCAATCCACCTCCTGGGACACGGAACTCCAATCCACCTCCTGGGATAGGGAACTCCAATCCACCTCCTGGGATAGTGAACTCCAATCCACCTCCTGGGATAGGGACCTCCAATCTACCTCCTGGGATAGGAACTCCAATCCACCTCCTGGGATAGGGAACTCCAATCCACCTCCTGGGATAGGGAACTCCAATGCACCTCCTGGGATAGGGAACTCCAATCCAACCACTGGGATAGGGAACTCCAATCCACCTCCTGGGATAGGGAACTCCAATCCACCTCCTGGGATAGGGAACTCCAATCCACCTCCTGGGATAGGGAACTCCAATCCACCTCCTGGGATAGGGAACTCCAATCCACCTCCTGGGATAGGGAACTCCAATCCACCTCCTGGGATAAGGAACCCCAATCCACCTCCTGGTATAGGGATCTCCAATCCACCTCCTGGGATAGGGAACTCCAATCCACCTCCTGGGATAGGGAACTCCAATCCACCTCCTGGGATAGGGAACTCCAATCCACCTCCAGGGATAGGGAACTCCAACCCACCTCCTGGGATAGGGAACTCCAATCCACCTCTTGGGATAGGGAACTCCAATCTACCTCCTGGGATAGGGAACTCCAATCCACCTCCTGGGATAGGGAACTCCAATCCGCCTCCTGCGATAGGGAACTCCAATCCACCTCCTGGGAAAGGGAACTCCAATCCACCTCCTGTGATAGGGAACTCCAATCCACCTCCTGAGATAGGGAACTCCAATCCACCTCCTGGGATAGGGTACTCCAATTCACCTCCTGGGATAGGGAACTCTAATCCACCTCCTGGGATAGGGAACTCCAATACACCTCCTGGGATTGGGAACTCCAATCCACCTCCTGGGATACGGAACTCCAATCCACCTCCTGGGATAGGGAACTCCAATCCACCTCCTGGGATAGGGAACTCCAATCCACCTCCTGGGATAGGGAACTCCAATCCACCTCCTGGGATAGGGAACTCCAATCCAACCCCTGGGATAGGGAACTCCAATCCATCTCCTGGGATAGGGAACTCCAATCCACCTCCTGGGATAGGGAACTCCTATCCACCTCCTGGGATAGGGAACTCCAATCCACCTCCTGGGATAGGGAACTCCAATCCACCTCCTGGGACACGGAACTCCAATCCACCTCCTGGGATAGGGAACTCCAATCCACCTCCTGGGATAGTGAACTCCAATCCACCTCCTTGGAGAAGGACCTCCAATCTACCTCCTGGGATAGGAACTACAATCCACCTCCTGGGATAGGGAACTCCAATCCACCTCCTGGGATAGGGAACTCCAATGCACCTCCTGGGATAGGGAACTCCAATCCAACCACTGGGATAGGGAACTCCAATCCACCTCCTGGGATAGGGAACTCCAATCCACCTCCTGGGATAGGAACTCCAATCCACCTCCTGGGATAGGGAACTCCAATCCACCTCCTGGGATAGGGAACTCCAATCCAACCCCTCGGATAGGGAACTCCAATCCACCTCCTGGGATAGGGAACTCCAATCCACCTCCTGGGATAGGGAACTCCAATCCACCTGCTGGGATAGGGAACTCCAGTCCACCTCCTGGGATAGGGAACTCCAATCCACCTCCTGGGATAGGGAACTCCAATCCACCTCCTGGGATAGGGAACTCCAATCCACCTCCTGGGATAGGGAACCCCAATACACCTCCTGCGATAGGGAACTCTAATCCACCTCCTGGGATAGGGAACTCCAATACACCTCCTGGGATTGGGAACTCCAATCCACCTCCTGGGATACGGAACTCCAATCCACCTCCTGGGATAGGGAACTCCAATCCACCTCCTGGGATAGGGAACTCCAATCCACCTCCTGGGATAGGGAACTCCAATCCACCTCCTGGGATAGGGAACTCCAATCCAACCCCTGGGATAGGGAACTCCAATCCATCTCCTGGGATAGGGAACTCCAATCCACCTCCTGGGATAGGGAACTCCAATCCACCTCCTGGGATAGGGAACTCCAATCCACCTCCTGGGATAGGGAACTCCAATCCACCTCCTGGGACACGGAACTCCAATCCACCTCCTGGGATAGGGAACTCCAATCCACCTCCTGGGATAGTGAACTCCAATCCACCTCCTTGGAGAAGGACCTCCAATCTACCTCCTGGGATAGGAACTACAATCCACCTCCTGGGATAGGGAACTCCAATCCACCTCCTGGGATAGGGAACTCCAATGCACCTCCTGGGATAGGGAACTCCAATCCAACCACTGGGATAGGGAACTCCAATCCACCTCCTGGGATAGGGAACTCCAATCCACCTCCTGGGATAGGAACTCCAATCCACCTCCTGGGATAGGGAACTCCAATCCACCTCCTGGGATAGGGAACTCCAATCCAACCCCTCGGATAGGGAACTCCAATCCACCTCCTGGGATAGGGAACTCCAATCCACCTCCTGGGATAGGGAACTCCAATCCACCTGCTGGGATAGGGAACTCCAGTCCACCTCCTGGGATAGGGAACTCCAATCCACCTCCTGGGATAGGGAACTCCAATCCACCTCCTGGGATAGGGAACTCCAATCCACCTCCTGGGATAGGGAACTCCAATCCACCTCCTGGGATAGGGAACCCCAATACACCTCCTGGGATAGGGAACTCCAATCCACCTCCTGGGATTGGGAACTCCAATCCACCTCCTGGGATAGGAAACTCCAATCCACCTGCTGGGATAGGGAACTCCAATTCACCTCCTGGGATAGGGAACTCCAATCCAACCCCTGGGATAGGGAACTCTAATCCACCTCCTGGGATAGGGAACTCCAATCCAACCCCTGGGATAGGGAACTCCAATCCACCTCCTGGGATAGGGATCTCCAATCCTCCTCCTGGGATAGGGAACTCCAATCCACCTCCTGCGATAGGGAACTCCAATCCACCTCCTGGGATAGGGAGCTTCAATCCACCTCCTGGGATAGGGAACTCCAATCCACCTCCTGGGATAGGGAACTCCAATCCACCTCTTGGGATAGGGAACTCCAATCCAACCCCTGGGATAGGGAACTCCAATCCACCTCTTGGGATAGGGAACTCCAATCCAACCCCTGGGATAGGGAACTCCAATCCACCTCCTGGGATAGGGAACTCCAATCCACCTCCTGGGATAGGGAACTCCAATCCACCTCCTGGGATAGGGAACTCCAATCCAACCCCTGGGATAGGGAACTGCAATCCACCTCCTGGGATAGGGAACTCCAATCTACCTCCTGGGAAAGGGAACTCCAATCCACCTCCTGGGATAAGGAACTCCAATCCAACCCCTGGGATAGGGAATTCCAATCCACCTCCTGGGATAGGGAACTCCAATCCACCTCCTGGGATAGGGAACTTCAATCCACCTCCTGGGATAGGGAACTCCAATCCAACCCCTGGGATAGGGAACTCCAATCCACCTCCTGGGATAGGGAACTCCAATCCACCTCCTGGGATAGGGAACTCCAATCCACCTCCTGGGATAGGGAACTCCAATCCACCTGCTGGGATAGGGAACTCCAATCCACCTCCTGGGATAGGGAACTCCAATCCACCTCCTGGGATAGGGAACTCCAATCCACCTCCTGGGATAAGGAACTCCAATCCACCTCATGGGATAGGGAACTCCAATCCACCTCCTGGGATAGGGAACCCCAATACACCTCCTGGGATAGGGAACTCCAATCCACCTCCTGGGATTGGGAACTCCAATCCACCTCCTGGGATAGGGAACTCCAATCCAACCCCTGGGATAGGGAACTCCAATCCACCTCCTGGGATAGGGAACTCCAATCCAACCCCTGGGATAGGGAACTCCAATCCACCACCTGGGATAGGGATCTCCAATCCTCCTCCTGGGATAGGGAACTCCAATCCACCTCCTGGGATAGGGAACTCCAATCCACCTCCTGGGATAGGGAACTCCAATCCACCTCCTGGGATAGGGAACTCCAATCCACCTCCTGGGATAGGGAACTCCAATCCACCTCCTGGGATAGGGAACTCCAATCCACCTCCTGGGATAGGGAACTCCAATCCACCTCCTGGGATAGGGAACTCCAATCCTACTCCTGGGATAGGGAACTCCATTCCACCTCCTCGGATAGGGAACTCCAATCCACCTCCTGGGATAGGGAACTCAAATCCACCTCCTGGGATAGGGAACTCCAATCCACCTCCTGCGATAGGGAACTCCAATCCACCTCCTGGGATAGGGAACTCCAATCCACCTCCTGTGATAGGGAACTCCAATCCACCTCCTGAGATAGGGAACTCCAATCCACCTGCTGGGATAGGGTACTCCAATTCACCTCCTGGGATAGGGAACTCCTATCCACCTCCTGGGATAGGGAACACCAATCCACCTCCTGGGATTGGGAACTCCAATCCACCTCCTGGGATACGGAACTCCAATCCACCTCCTGGGATAGGGAACTCCAATCCACCTCCTGGGATAGGGAACTCCAATCCACCTCCTGGGATAGGGAACTCCAATCCACCTCCTGGGATAGGGAACTCCAATCCAACCCCTGGGATAGGGAACTCCAATCCATCTCCTGGGATAGGGAACTCCAATCCACCTCCTGGGATAGGGAACTCCAATCCACCTCCTGGGATAGGGAACTCCAATCCACCTCCTGGGATAGGGAACTCCAATCCACCTCCTGGGACACGGAACTCCAATCCACCTCCTGGGATAGGGAACTCCAATCCACCTCCTGGGATAGGGAACTCCAATCCACCTCCTGGGATAGGGACCTCCAATCTACCTCCTGGGATAGGAACTCCAATCCACCTCCTGGGATAGGGAACTCAATACACCTCCTGGGATAAGGAACTCCAATGCACCTCCTGGGATAGGGAACTCCAATCCAACCTCTGGGATAGGGAACTCCAATCCACCTCCTGGGATAGGGAACTCCAATCCACCTCCTGCGATAGGAACTCCAATCCACCTCCTGGGATAGGGAACTCCAATCCACCTCCTGGGATAGGGAACTCCAATCCACCTCCTGGGATAGGGAACAGCAATCCACCTCCTGGGATAGGGAACTCCAATCCACCTCCTGGGATAGGGAACTCCAATCCACCTCCTGGGATAGGCACTCCAATCCACCTCCTGGGATAGGGAACTCCAATCCACCTCCTGGGATAGGGAACTCCAATCCACCTCCTGGGATAGGGAACTCCAATCCACCTCCTGGGATAGGGAACCCCAATCCATCTCCTGGGATAGGGATCTCCAATCCACCTCCTGGGATAGGGAACTCCAATCCACCTCCTGGGATAGGGAACTCCAATCCACCTCCTGGGATAGGGAACTCCAATCCACCTCCTGGGATAGGGAACTCCAATCCACCTCCTGGGACAGGGAACTCCAATCCACCTCCTCGGATAGGGAACTTAAATCCACCTCCTGGGATAGGGAACTCCAATCCACCTCCTGGGATAGGGAACTCCAATCCACCTCCTGGGATAGGGAACTCCAATCCACCTCCTGGGATAGGGAACTCCAATCCACCTCCTGGGATAGGGAACGCCAATCCACCTCCTGGGATAGGCAACTCCAATCCACCTCCTGGGATAGGGAACTCCAATCCACCTCCTGGGATAGGGAACTCCAATCCACCTCCTGGGATAGGGAACACCAATCCACCTCCTGGGATAGGGAACTCCAATCCACCTCCTGGGATAGGGAACTCCAATCCAACCCCTGGGATAGGGAACTCCAATCCACCTCCTGGGATAGGGAACTCCAATCCACCTCCTGGGATAGGGAACTCCAATCCACCTCCTGGGATAGGGAACACCAATCCACCTCCTGGGATAGGGAACTCCAATCCAACTCCTGGGATACGGAACTCCATTCCACCTCCTCGGATAGGGAACTCCAATCCACCTCCTGGGATAGGGAACTCCAATCCACCTCCTGGGATAGGGAACTCCAATCCACCTCCAGGGATAGGGAACTCCAACCCACCTCCTGGGATAGGGAACTCCAATCCACCTCTTGGGATAGGGAACTCCAATCTACCTCCTGGGATAGGGAACTCCAATCCACCTCCTGGGATAGGGAACTCCAATCCGCCTCCTGCGATAGGGAACTCCAATCCACCTCCTGGGCTAGGGAACTCCAATCCACCTCCTGTGATAGGGAACTCCAATCCACCTCCTGAGACAGGGAACTCCAATCCACCTCCTGGGATAGGGTACTCCAATTCACCTCCTGGGATAGGGAACTCTAATCCACCTCCTGGGATAGGGAACTCCAATCCACCTCCTGGGATTGGGAACTCCAATCCACCTCCTGGGATACGGAACTCCAATCCACCTCCTGGGATAGGGAACTCCAATCCACCTCCTGGGATAGGGAACTCCAATCCACCTCCTGGGATAGGGAACTCCAATCCACCTCCTGGGATAGGGAACTCCAATCCAACCCCTGGGATAGGGAACTCCAATCCATCTCCTGGGATAGGGAACTCCAATCCACCTCCTGGGATAGGGAACTCCAATCCACCTCCTGGGATAGGGAACTCCAATCCACCTCCTGGGATAGGGAACTCCAATCCACCTCCTGGGACACGGAACTCCAATCCACCTCCTGGGATAGTGAACTCCAATCCACCTCCTGGGATAGTGAACTCCAATCCACCTCCTGGGATAGGGACCTCCAATCTACCTCCTGGGATAGCAACTCCAATCCACCTCCTGGGATAGGGAACTCCAATGCACCTCCTGGGATAGGGAACTCCAATCCAACCACTGGGATAGGGAACTCCAATCCACCTCCTGGGATAGGGAACTCCAATCCACCTCCTGGGATAGGAACTCCAATCCACCTCCTGGGATAGGGAACTCCAATCCACCTCCTGGGATAGGGAACTCCAATCCACCTCCTGGGATAGGGAACTCCAATCCACCTCCTGGGATAGGGAACTCCAAACCACCTCCTGGGATAGGGAACTCCAATCCACCTCCTGGGATAGGAACTCCAATCCACCTCCTGGGATAGGGAACTCCAATCCACCTCCTGGGATAGGGAACTCCAATCCACCTCCTGGGATAGGGAACTCCAATCCACCTCCTGGGATACAGAACCCCAATCCACCTCCTGGGATAGGGATCTCCAATCCACCTCCTGGGATAGGGAACTCCAATCCACTTCCTGGGATAGGGTACTCCAATTCACCTCCTGGGATAGGGAACTCTAATCCACCTCCTGGGATAGGGAACTCCAATACACCTCCTGGGATTGGGAACTCCAATCCACCTCCTGGGATACGGAGCTCCAATCCACCTCCTGGGATAGGGAACTCCAATCCACCTCCTGGGATAGGGAACTCCAATCCACCTCCTGGGATAGGGAACTCCAATCCACCTCCTGGGATAGGGAACTCCAATCCAACCCCTGGGATAGGGAACTCCAATCCATCTCCTGGGATAGGGAACTCCAATCCACCTCCTGGGATAGGGAACTCCAATCCACCTCCTGGGATAGGGAACTCCAATCCACCTCCTGGGATAGGGAACTCCAATCCACCTCCTGGGACACGGAACTCCAATCCACCTCCTGGGATAGGGAACTCCAATCCACCTCCTGGGATAGTGAACTCCAATCCACCTCCTGGGAGAGGGACGTCCAATCTACCTCCTGGGATAGGAACTACAATCCACCTCCTGGGATAGGGAGCTCCAATCCACCTCCTGGGATAGGGAAATCCAATGCACCTCCTGGGATAGGGAACTCCAATCCAACCACTGGGATAGGGAACTCCAATCCACCTCCTGGGATAGGGAACTCCAATCCACCTCCTGGGATAGGAACTCCAATCCACCTCCTGGGATAGGGAACTCCAATCCACCTCCTGGGATAGGGAACTCCAATCCACCTCCTGGGATAGGGAACTCCAATCCACCTCCTGGGATAGGGAACTCCAATCCACCTCCTGGGATAGGGAACTCCAATCCACCTCCTGGGATAGGAACTCCAATCCACCTCCTGGGATAGGGAACTCCAATCCACCTCCTGGGATAGGGAACTCCAATCCACCTCCTGGGATAGGGAACTCCAATCCACCTCCTGGGATAGGGAACCCCAATCCACCTCCTGGGATAGGGATCTCCAATCCACCTCCTGGGATAGGGAACTCCAATCCACCTCCTGGGATAGGGAACTCCAATCCACCTCTTGGGATAGGGAACTCCAATCCACCTCCTGGGATAGGGAACTCCAATCCACCTCCTGTGATAGGGAACTCCAATCCACCTCCTCGGATAGGGAACTCCAATCCACCTCCTGGGATAAGGAACTCCAATCCAGCTCCTGGGATAGGGAACTCCAATCCACCGCCTGGGATAGGGAACTCCAATCCACCTCCTGGGATAGGGAACTCCAATCCACCTCCTGGGATACAGAACTCCAATCCACCTCCTGGGATAGGGAACTTCAATCCACCTCCTGGGATAGGGAACTCCAATCCAACTCCTGGGATAGGGAACTCCAATCCACCTCCTGGGATTGGGAACTCCAATCCACCTCCTGGGATAGGGAACTCCAATCCACCTCCCGGGATAGGGAACTCCAATCCACCTCCTGGGATAGGGAACTCCAATCCACCTCCTGGGATAGGGAACTCCAATCCATCTCCTGGGATAGGGAACTCCAATCCAACCCCTGGGATAGGGAACTCCAATCCACCTCCTGGGATAGGGAACTCCAATCCACCTCCTGGGATAGGGAACTCCAATCCACCTCCTGGGATAGGGAACTCCAATCCAACCCCTGGGATAGGGAACTCCAATCCATCTCCTGGGATAGGGAACTCCAATCCACCTCCTGGGATAGGGAACTCCAATCCACCTCCTGGGATAGGGAACTCCAATCCACCTCCTGGGATAGGGAACTCCAATCCACCTCCTGGGATACGGAACTCCAATCCACCTCCTGGGATAGGGAACTCCAATCCACCTCCTGGGATAGGGAACTCCAATCCACCTCCTGGGATAGGGACCTCCAATCTACCTCCTGGGATAGGAACTCCAATCCACCTCCTGGGAAAGGGAACTCCAATCCACCTCCTGGGATAGGGAACTCCAATGCACCTCCTGGGATAGGGAACTCCAATCCAACCCCTGGGATAGGGAACTCCAATCCACCTCCTGGGATAGGGAACTCCAATCCACCTCCTGGGATAGGAACTCCAATCCACCTCCTGGGATAGGGAACTCCAATCCACCTCCTGGGATAGGGAACTCCAATCCACCTCCTGGGAAAGGGAACTCCAATCCACCTCCTGGGATAGGGAACTCCAATCCACCTCCTGGGATAGGGAACTCCAATCCACCTCCTGGAATAGGAACTCCAATCCACCTCCTGGGATAGGGAACTCCAATCCACCTCCTGGGATAGGGAACTCCAATCCACCTCCTGGGATAGGGAACTCCAATCCACCTCCTGGGATAGGGAACCCCAATCCACCTCCTGGGATAGGGATCTCCAATCCACCTCCTGGGATAGGGAACTCCAATCCACCTCCTGGGATAGGGAACTCCAATCCACCTCCTGGGATACAGAACTCCAATCCACCTCCTGGGATAGGGAACTTCAATCCACCTCCTGGGATAGGGAACTCCAATCCAACTCCTGGGATAGGGAACTCCAATCCACCTCCTGGGATTGGGAACTCCAATCCACCTCCTGGGATAGGGAACTCCAGTCCACCCCCTGGGATAGGGAACTCCAATCCACCTCCTGGGATAGGGAACTCCAATCCACCTCCTGGGATAGGGAACTCCAATCAACCTCCTGGGGTAGGGAACTCCAAGCCACCTCCTGGGATAGGGAACTCCAATCCACGTCCTGGGATAGGGAACTCCAATCCACCTCCTGGGATAGGGAACTCCAATCGACCTCCTGGGATAGGGAACTCCAATCCACCTCCTGGGATAGGGAACTCCAATCCACCCCCTGAGATAGAGAACTCCAATCCACCTCCTGGGATAGGGAACTCCAATCCACCTCCCGGGATAGGGTACTCCAATCCACCTCCTGGGATAGGGAACTCCAATCCACCTCCCGGGATAGGGAACTCCAATCCACCTCCTGGGATAGGGAACTCCAATCCACCTCCTGGGATAGGGAACTCCAATCCACCTCCTGGGATAGGGAACTCCAATCCAACCCCTGGGATAGGGAACTCCAATCCACCTCCTGGGATAGGGAACTCCAATCCACCTCCTGGGATAGGGAACTCCAATCCACCTCCTGGGATAGGGAACTCCAATCCAACCCCTGGGATAGGGAACTCCAATCCATCTCCTGGGATAGGGAACTCCAATCCACCTCCTGGGATAGGGAACTCCAATCCACCTCCTGGGATAGGGAACTCCAATCCACCTCCTGGGATAGGGAACTCCAATCCACCTCCTGGGATACGGAACTCCAATCCACCTCCTGGGATAGGGAACTCCAATCCACCTCCTGGGATAGGGAACTCCAATCCACCTCCTGGGATAGGGACCTCCAATCTACCTCCTGGGATAGGAACTCCAATCCACCTCCTGGGAAAGGGAACTCCAATCCACCTCCTGGGATAGGGAACTCCAATGCACCTCCTGGGATAGGGAACTCCAATCCAACCCCTGGGATAGGGAACTCCAATCCACCTCCTGGGATAGGGAACTCCAATCCACCTCCTGGGATAGGAACTCCAATCCACCTCCTGGGATAGGGAACTCCAATCCACCTCCTGGGATAGGGAACTCCAATCCACCTCCTGGGAAAGGGAACTCCAATCCACCTCCTGGGATAGGGAACTCCAATCCACGTCCTGGGATAGGGAACTCCAATCCACCTCCTGGAATAGGAACTCCAATCCACCTCCTGGGATAGGGAACTCCAATCCACCTCCTGGGATAGGGAACTCCAATCCACCTCCTGGGATAGGGAACTCCAATCCACCTCCTGGGATAGGGAACCCCAATCCACCTCCTGGGATAGGGATCTCCAATCCACCTCCTGGGATAGGGAACTCCAATCCACCTCCTGGGATAGGGAACTCCAATCCACCTCCTGGGATACGGAACTCCAATCCACCTCCTGGGATAGGGAACTCCAATCCACCTCCTGGGATAGGGAACTCCAATCCACCTCCTCGGATAGGTAACTCCAATCCACCTCCTGGGATAGGGAACTCCAATCCACCTCCTGGGATAGGGAACTCCAATCCACCGCCTGGGATAGGGAACTCCAATCCATCTCCTGGGATAGGGAACTCCAATCCACCTCCTGGGATAGAGAACTCCAATCCACCTCCTGGGATAGGGAACTTCAATCCACCTCCTGGGATATGGAACTCCAATCCAACTCCTGGGATAGGGAACTCCAATCCACCTCCTGGGATAGGGAACTCCAATCCACCTCCTGCGATAGGGAACTCCAGTCCACCCCCTGGGAGAGGGAACTCCAATCCACCTCCTGGGATAGGGAACTCCAATCCACCTCCTGGGATAGGGAACTCCAATCAACCTCCTGGGATAGGGAACTCCAAGCCACCTCCTGGGATAGGGAACTCCAATCCACGTCCTGGGATAGGGAACTCCAATCCACCTCCTGGGATAGGGAACTCCAATCGACCTCATGGGATAGGGAACTCCACTCCACCTCCTGGGATAGGGAACTCCAATCCAACCCCTGGGATAGAGAACTCCAATCCACCTCCTGGGATAGGGAACTCCAATCCACCTCCCGGGATAGGGTACTCCAATCCACCTCCTGGGATAGGGAACTCCAATCCACCTCCCGGGATAGGGAACTCCAATCCACCTCCTGGGATAGGGAACTCCAATCCACCTCCTGGGATAGGGAACTCCAATCCAGCTCCTGGGATAGGGAACTCCAATCCAACCCCTGGGATAGGGAACTCCAATCCACCTCCTGGGATAGGGAACTCCAATCCACCTCCTGGGATAGGGAACTCCAATCCACCTCCTGGGATAGGGAACTCCAATCCACCTCCCGGGATAGGGAACTCCAATCCACCTCCCGGGATAGGGAACTCCAATCCACCTCCTGGGATAGGGAACTCCAATCCACCTCCTGGGATAGGGAACTCCAATCCACCTCCTGGGATATTAAACTCCAATCCACCTCCTGGGATAGGGAACTCCAATCCACCTCCTGGGATGGGGAACTCCAATCCACCTCCTGGGATAGGGAACTCCAATCCACCTCCTGGGATAGGGAACTCCAATCCACCTCCTGGGATAGGGAACTCCAATACACCCGCTAGGATAGGGAACTCCAATCCACCTCCTGGGATAGGGAACTACAATCCACCTCCTGGGATAGGGAACTCCAATCCACCTCCTGGGATAGGGATCTCCAATCCATCCCCTGGGATAGGGAACTCCAATACACCCGCTGGGATAGGGAACTCCAATCCACCCCCTGGGATAGGGAACTCCAATCCACCTCCTGGGATAGGGAACTCCAATCCACCTCCTGGGATAGGGAACTCCAATCCAACCTTCTGGGATAGGGAACTTCAATCCACCTCCTGGGATAGGGAACTCCAATCCACCTCCTGGGATAGGGAACTCCAATCCACCTCCTGGGATAGGGAACTCCAATCCACCTCCTGGGATAGGCAACTCCAATCCACCTCCTGGGATAGGGAACTCCAATCCACCTCCGGGGATAGGGAACTCCAATCCACCTCCTGGAATAGGGAACTCCAATCCACCTCCTGGGATAGGGAACCCCAATCCACCTCCTGGGATAGGGAACTCCAATCCACCTCCTGGGATAGGGAACTCCAATCCACCTCCTGGGATAGGGAACTCCAATCCACCTCTTGGGATAGGGAACTCCAATCCACCTCCTGGGATCGGGAACTCCAATCCACCTCCTGGGATAGGGAAATCCAATCCACCTCCTGGGATAGGGAACTCCAATCCACCTCCTGGGATAGGGAACTCCAATCCACCTCCTGGGATAGGGAACTCCAATCCACCTCCTGGGATAGGGAACTCCAATCCATATCCTGGGATAGGGAACTCCAATCCACCTCCTGGGATAGTAAACTCCAATCCACCTCCTGAGATAGGAAACTCCAATCCACCTCCTGGGATAGGGAACTCCAGTCCACCTCCTGGGATAGGGAACTCCAATCCACCTCCTGGGATAGGGAACTCCAATCCACCTCCTGGGATAGGGAAATCCAATCCACCTTCTGGGATAGGGAACTCCAAACCATCCCCTGGGATAGGGAACTCCAATACACCCGCTAGGATAGGGAACTCCAATCCACCTCCTGGGATAGGGAACCCCAATCCACCTCCTGGGATAGGGAACTCCAATCCACCTCCTGGGATAGGGAACTCCAATCCATCCCCTGGGATGGTGAACTCCAATACACCCGCTGGGATAGGGAACTCCAATCCACCTCCTGGGATAGGGAACTCCAATCCACCTCCTGGGATAGGGAACTCCAATCCACCTCCTGGGATAGGGAACTCCAATCCAACCTTCTGGGATAGGGAACTCCAATCCACCTCCTGGGATAGGGAACTCCAATCCACCTCCTGGGATAGGGAACTCCAATCCACCTCCTGGGATAGGGAACTCCATTCCCTGGGATAGGGAACTCCAATCCACCTCCTGCGATAGGGAACTCCAATCCACCTCCTGGGATAGGGAACTCCAATCCACCTCCTGGGATAGGGAACTCCAATCCACCTCCTGGGATAGGGAACTCCAATCCAACCTTCTGGGATAGGGAACTCCAATCCACCTCCTGGGATAGGGAACTCCAATCCAACTCCTGGGATAGGGAACTCCAATCCACCTCCTGGGATAGGGAACTCCAATCCAACCCCTGGGATAGGGAACTCCAATCCACCTCCTGGGATAGGGAACTCCAACCCACCTCCTGGGATAGGGAACTCCAATCCACCTCCTGGGATAGGGAACTCCAATCCACCTCCTGGGATAGGGAACTCCAATCCACCTCCTGGGATAGGGAACTCCAATCCACCTCCTGGGATAGGGAACTCCAATCCACCTCCTGGGATAGGGAACTCCAATCCACCTCCTGGGATAGGGAGCTCCAATCCACCTCCTGGGATAGGGAACTCCAATCCACCTCCTGGGATGGGGAACTCCAATCCACCCCCTGGGATAGGGAACTCCAATCCACCTCCTGGGATAGGGAACTCCAATCCACCTCCTGGGATAGGGAACTCTAATCCACCTCCTGGGATAGGGAACTCTAATCCACCTCCTGGGATAGGGAACTCCAATCCACCTTCTGTGATAGGGAACTCCAATCCACCTCCTGAGATAGGGAACTCCAATCCACCTCCTGGGATAGGGAACTCCAATCCACCTCCTGGGATAGGGAACTCCAATCCAACCCCTGGGATAGGGAACTCCAATCCACCTCCTGGGATAGGGAACTCCAATCCATCTCCTGGGATAGGGAACTCCAATCCACCTCCTGGGATAGGGAACTCCAATCCACCTCCTGGGATAGGGAACTCCAATCCACCTCCTGGGATAGGGAACTCCAATCCACCTCCTGGGATAGAGAACTCCAATCCACCTCCTGGGATAGGGAACTCCAATCCACCTCCTGGGATAGGGAACTCCAATCCACCTCCTGGGATACGGAACTCCAATCCACCTCCTGTGATAGGGAACTCCAATCCACCTCCTGGGATAGGGAACTCCAATCCACCTCCTGGGATAGGGACCTCCAATCTACCTCCTGGGATAGGAACTCCAAACCACCTCCTGGGATAGGGAACTCCAATCCACCTCCTGGGATAGGGAACTCCAATGCACCTCCTGGGATAGGGAACTCCAATCCAACCCCTGGGATAGGGAACTCCAATCCACCTCCTGGGATAGGGAACTCCAATCCACCTCCTGGGATAGGAACTCCAATCCACCTCCTGGGATAGGGAACTCCAATCCACCTCCTGGGATAGGGAACTCCAATCCACCTCCTGGGAAAGGGAACTCCAATCCACCTCCTGGGATAGGGAACTCCAATCCACCTCCTGGGATAGGGAACTCCAATCCACCTCCTGGAATAGGAACTCCAATCCACCTCCTGGGATAGGGAACTCCAATCCACCTCCTGGGATAGGGAACTCCAATCCACCTCCTGGGATAGGGAACTCCAATCCACCTCCTGGGATAGGGAACCCCAATCCACCTCCTGGGATAGGGATCTCCAATCCACCTCCTGGGATAGGGAACTCCAATCCACCTCCTGGGATAGGGAACTCCAATCCACCTCCTGGGATAGGGAACTCCAATCCACCTCCTGGGATAGGGAACTCCAATCCACCTCCTGGGATAGGGAACTCCAATCCACCTCCTCGGATAGGTAACTCCAATCCACCTCCTGGGATAGGGAACTCCAATCCACCTCCTGGGATAGGGAACTCCAATCCACCGCCTGGGATAGGGAACTCCAATCCATCTGCTGGGATAGGGAACTCCAATCCACCTCCTGGGATAGAGAACTCCAATCCACCTCCTGGGATAGGGAACTTCAATCCACCTCCTGGGATAGGGAACTCCATTCTAACTCCTGGGATAGGGAACTCCAATCCACCTCCTGGGATAGGGAACTCCAATCCACCTCCTGCGATAGGGAACTCCAGTCCACCCCCTGGGATAGGGAACTCCAATCCACCTCCTGGGATAGGGAACTCCAATCCACCTCCTGGGAGAGGGAACTCCAATCAACCTCCTGGGATAGGGAACTCCAAGCCACCTCCTGGGATAGCGAACTCCAATCCACGTCCTGGGATAGGGAACTCCAATCCACCTCCTGGGATAGGGAACTCCAATCGACCTCCTGGGATAGGGAACTCCACTCCACCTCCTGGGATAGGGAACTCCAATCCACCCCCTGGGATAGAGAACTCCAATCCACCTCCTGGGATAGGGAACTCCAATCCACCTCCCGGGATAGGGTACTCCAATCCACCTCCTTGAATAGGGAACTCCAATCCACCTCCCGGGATAGGGAACTCCAATCCACCTCCTGGGATAGGGAACTCCAATCCACCTCCTGGGATAGGGAACTCCAATCCACCTCCTGGGATAGGGAACTCCAATCCAACCCCTGGGATAGGGAACACCAATCCACCTCCTGGGATAGGGAACTCCAATCCACCTCCTGTGATAGGGAACTCCAATCCACCTCCCGGGATAGGGAACTCCAATCCACCTCCCGGGATAGGGAACTCCAATCCACCTCCTGGGATAGGGAACTCCAATCCACCTCCTGGGATAGGGAACTCCAATCCACCTCCTGGGATACTAAACTCCAATCCACCTCCTGGGATAGGGAACTCCAATCCACCTCCTGGGATAGGAAACTCCAATCCACCTCCTGGGATAGGGAACTCCAATCCACCTCCTGGGATAGGGAACTCCAATACACCCGCTAGGATAGGGAACTCCAATCCACCTCCTGGGATAGGGAACTCCAATCCACCTCCTGGGATAGGGAACTCCAATCCACCTCCTGGGATAGGGATCTCCAATCCATCCCCTGGGATAGGGAACTCCAATACACCCTCTGGGATAGGGGAACTCCAATCCACCCCCTGGGATAGGGAACTCCAATCCACCTCCTGGGATAGGGAACTCCAATCCACCTCCTGGGATAGGGAACTCCAATCCAACCTTCTGGGATAGGGAACTTCAATCCACCTCCTGGGATAGGGAACTCCAATCCACCTCCTGGGATAGGGAACTCCAATCCACCTCCTGGGATAGGGAACTCCAATCCACCTCCTGGGATAGGGAACTCCAATCCACCTCCTGGGATAGGAACTCCAATCCACCTCCTGGGATAGGGAACTCCAATCCACCTCCGGGGATAGGGAACTCCAATCCACCTCCTGGAATAGGGAACTCCAATCCACCTCCTGGGATAGGGAACCCCAATCCACCTCCTGGGATAGGGAACTCCAATCCACCTCCTGGGATAGGGAACTCCAATCCACCTCCTGGGATAGGGAACTCCAATCCACCTCCTGGGATAGGGAACTCCAATCCACCTCCTGGGATCGGGAACTCCAATCCACCTCCTGGGATAGGGAAATCCAATCCACCTCCTGGGATAGGGAACTCCAATCCACCTCCTGGGATAGGGAACTCCAATCCACCTCCTGGGTTGGGAACTCCAATCCACCTCCTGGGATAGGGAACTCCAATCCACATCCTGGGATAGGGACCTCCAATCTACCTCCTGGGATAGGAACTCCAATCCACCTCCTGGGAAAGGGAACTCCAATCCACCTCCTGGGATAGGGAACTCCAATGCACCTCCTGGGATAGGGAACTCCAATCCAACCCCTGGGATAGGGAACTCCAATCGACCTCATGGGATAGGGAACTACACTCCACCTCCTGGGATAGGGAACTCCAATCCAACCCCTGGGATAGAGAACTCCAATCCACCTCCTGGGATAGGGAACTCCAATCCACCTCCCGGGATAGGGTACTCCAATCCACCTCCTGGGATAGGGAACTCCAATCCACCTCCCGGGATAGGGAACTCCAATCCACCTCCTGGGATAGGGAACTCCAATCCACCTCCTGGGATAGGGAACTCCAATCCACCTCCTGGGATAGGGAACTCCAATCCAACCCCTGGGATAGGGAACTCCAATCCACCTCCTGGGATAGGGAACTCCAATCCACCTCCTGGGATAGGGAACTCCAATCCACCTCCTGGGATAGGGAACTCCAATCCACCTCCCGGGATAGGGAACTCCAATCCACCTCCCGGGATAGGGAACTCCAATCCACCTCCTGGGATAGGGAACTCCAATCCACCTCCTGGGATAGGGAACTCCAATCCACCTCCTGGGATATTAAACTCCAATCCACCTCCTGGGATAGGGAACTCCAATCCACCTCCTGGGATGGGGAACTCCAATCCACCTCCTGGGATAGGGAACTCCAATCCACCTCCTGGGATAGGGAACTCCAATCCACCTCCTGGGATAGGGAACTCCAATACACCCGCTAGGATAGGGAACTCCAATCCACCTCCTGGGATAGGGAACTCCAATCCACCTCCTGGGATAGGGAACTCCAATCCACCTCCTGGGATAGGGATCTCCAATCCATCCCCTGGGATAGGGAACTCCAATACACCCGCTGGGATAGGGAACTCCAATCCACCCCCTGGGATAGGGAACTCCAATCCACCTCCTGGGATAGGGAACTCCAATCCACCCCCTGGGATAGGGAACTCCAATCCAACCTTCTGGGATAGGGAACTTCAATCCACCTCCTGGGATAGGGAACTCCAATCCACCTCCTGGGATAGGGAACTCCAATCCACCTCCTGGGATAGGGAACTCCAATCCACCTCCTGGGATAGGCAACTCCAATCCACCTCCTGGGATAGGGAACTCCAATCCACCTCCGGGGATAGGGAACTCCAATCCACCTCCTGGAATAGGGAACTCCAATCCACCTCCTGGGATAGGGAACCCCAATCCACCTCCTGGGATAGGGAACTCCAATCCACCTCCTGGGATAGGGAACTCCAATCCACCTCCTGGGATAGGGAACTCCAATCCACCTCTTGGGATAGGGAACTCCAATCCACCTCCTGGGATCGGGAACTCCAATCCACCTCCTGGGATAGGGAAATCCAATCCACCTCCTGGGATAGGGAACTCCAATCCACCTCCTGGGATAGGGAACTCCAATCCACCTCCTGGGATAGGGAACTCCAATCCACCTCCTGGGATAGGGAACTCCAATCCATATCCTGGGATAGGGAACTCCAATCCACCTCCTGGGATAGTAAACTCCAATCCACCTCCTGAGATAGGAAACTCCAATCCACCTCCTGGGATAGGGAACTCCAGTCCACCTCCTGGGATAGGGAACTCCAATCCACCTCCTGGGATAGGGAACTCCAATCCACCTCCTGGGATAGGGAAATCCAATCCACCTTCTGGGATAGGGAACTCCAAACCATCCCCTGGGATAGGGAACTCCAATACACCCGCTAGGATAGGGAACTCCAATCCACCTCCTGGGATAGGGAACCCCAATCCACCTCCTGGGATAGGGAACTCCAATCCACCTCCTGGGATAGGGAACTCCAATCCATCCCCTGGGATGGTGAACTCCAATACACCCGCTGGGATAGGGAACTCCAATCCACCTCCTGGGATAGGGAACTCCAATCCACCTCCTGGGATAGGGAACTCCAATCCACCTCCTGGGATAGGGAACTCCAATCCAACCTTCTGGGATAGGGAACTCCAATCCACCTCCCGGGATAGGGAACTCCAATCCACCTCCCGGGATAGGGAACTCCAATCCACCTCCTGGGATAGGGAACTCCAATCCACCTCCTGGGATAGGGAACTCCAATCCACCTCCTGGGATATTAAACTCCAATCCACCTCCTGGGATAGGGAACTCCAATCCACCTCCTGGGATGGGGAACTCCAATCCACCTCCTGGGATAGGGAACTCCAATCCACCTCCTGGGATAGGGAACTCCAATCCACCTCCTGGGATAGGGAACTCCAATACACCCGCTAGGATAGGGAACTCCAATCCACCTCCTGGGATAGGGAACTCCAATCCACCTCCTGGGATAGGGAACTCCAATCCACCTCCTGGGATAGGGATCTCCAATCCATCCCCTGGGATAGGGAACTCCAATACACCCGCTGGGATAGGGAACTCCAATCCACCCCCTGGGATAGGGAACTCCAATCCACCTCCTGGGATAGGGAACTCCAATCCACCCCCTGGGATAGGGAACTCCAATCCAACCTTCTGGGATAGGGAACTTCAATCCACCTCCTGGGATAGGGAACTCCAATCCACCTCCTGGGATAGGGAACTCCAATCCACCTCCTGGGATAGGGAACTCCAATCCACCTCCTGGGATAGGCAACTCCAATCCACCTCCTGGGATAGGGAACTCCAATCCACCTCCGGGGATAGGGAACTCCAATCCACCTCCTGGAATAGGGAACTCCAATCCACCTCCTGGGATAGGGAACCCCAATCCACCTCCTGGGATAGGGAACTCCAATCCACCTCCTGGGATAGGGAACTCCAATCCACCTCCTGGGATAGGGAACTCCAATCCACCTCTTGGGATAGGGAACTCCAATCCACCTCCTGGGATCGGGAACTCCAATCCACCTCCTGGGATAGGGAAATCCAATCCACCTCCTGGGATAGGGAACTCCAATCCACCTCCTGGGATAGGGAACTCCAATCCACCTCCTGGGATAGGGAACTCCAATCCACCTCCTGGGATAGGGAACTCCAATCCATATCCTGGGATAGGGAACTCCAATCCACCTCCTGGGATAGTAAACTCCAATCCACCTCCTGAGATAGGAAACTCCAATCCACCTCCTGGGATAGGGAACTCCAGTCCACCTCCTGGGATAGGGAACTCCAATCCACCTCCTGGGATAGGGAACTCCAATCCACCTCCTGGGATAGGGAAATCCAATCCACCTTCTGGGATAGGGAACTCCAAACCATCCCCTGGGATAGGGAACTCCAATACACCCGCTAGGATAGGGAACTCCAATCCACCTCCTGGGATAGGGAACCCCAATCCACCTCCTGGGATAGGGAACTCCAATCCACCTCCTGGGATAGGGAACTCCAATCCATCCCCTGGGATGGTGAACTCCAATACACCCGCTGGGATAGGGAACTCCAATCCACCTCCTGGGATAGGGAACTCCAATCCACCTCCTGGGATAGGGAACTCCAATCCACCTCCTGGGATAGGGAACTCCAATCCAACCTTCTGGGATAGGGAACTCCAATCCACCTCCTGGGATAGGGAACTCCAATCCACCTCCTGGGATAGGGAACTCCAATCCACCTCCTGGGATAGGGAACTCCATTCCCTGGGATAGGGAACTCCAATCCACCTCCTGGGATAGGGAACTCCAATCCACCTCCTGGGATAGGGAACTCCAATCCACCTCCTGGGATAGGGAACTCCAATCCACCTCCTGGGATAGGGAACTCCAATCCAACCTTCTGGGATAGGGAACTCCAATCCACCTCCTGGGATAGGGAACTCCAATCCAACTCCTGGGATAGGGAACTCCAATCCACCTCCTGGGATAGGGAACTCCAATCCAACCCCTGGGATAGGGAACTCCAATCCACCTCCTGGGATAGGGAACTCCAACCCACCTCCTGGGATAGGGAACTCCAATCCACCTCCTGGGATAGGGAACTCCAATCCACCTCCTGGGATAGGGAACTCCAATCCACCTCCTGGGATAGGGAACTCCAATCCACCTCCTGGGATAGGGAACTCCAATCCACCTCCTGGGATAGGGAACTCCAATCCACCTCCTGGGATAGGGAACTCCAATCCACCTCCTGGGATAGGGAACTCCAATCCACCTCCTGGGATGGGGAACTCCAATCCACCCCCTGGGATAGGGAACTCCAATCCACCTCCTGGGATAGGGAACTCCAATCCACCTCCTGGGATAGGGAACTCTAATCCACCTCCTGGGATAGGGAACTCTAATCCACCTCCTGGGATAGGGAACTCCAATCCACCTTCTGTGATAGGGAACTCCAATCCACCTCCTGAGATAGGGAACTCCAATCCACCTCCTGGGATAGGGAACTCCAATCCACCTCCTGGGATAGGGAACTCCAATCCAACCCCTGGGATAGGGAACTCCAATCCACCTCCTGGGATAG
Source organism: Somniosus microcephalus (assembly GCF_052327205.1). NCBI lineage: Eukaryota > Metazoa > Chordata > Chondrichthyes > Squaliformes > Somniosidae > Somniosus > Somniosus microcephalus. The sequence continues at coordinate 129,411,293 of NC_141001.1, forward strand.
GGAACTCCAATCCATCTCCTGGGATAGGGAACTCCAATCCACCTCCTGGGATAGGGAACTCCAATCCACCTCCTGGGATAGGGAACTCCAATCCACCTCCTGGGATAGGGAACTCCAATCCACCTCCTGGGATAGAGAACTCCAATCCACCTCCTGGGATAGGGAACTCCAATCCACCTCCTGGGATAGGGAACTCCAATCCACCTCCTGGGATACGGAACTCCAATCCACCTCCTGGGATAGGGAACTCCAATCCACCTCCTGGGATAGGGAACTCCAATCCACCTCCTGGGATAGGGACCTCCAATCTACCTCCTGGGATAGGAACTCCAATCCACCTCCTGGGATAGGGAACTCCAATCCACCTCCTGGGATAGGGAACTCCAATGCACCTCCTGGGATAGGGAACTCCAATCCAACCCCTGGGATAGGGAACTCCAATCCACCTCCTGGGATAGGGAACTCCAATCCACCTCCTGGGATAGGAACTCCAATCCACCTCCTGGGATAGGGAACTCCAATCCACCTCCTGGGATAGGGAACTCCAATCCACCTCCTGGGAAAGGGAACTCCAATCCACCTCCTGGGATAGGGAACTCCAATCCACCTCCTGGGATAGGGAACTCCAATCCACCTCCTGGAATAGGAACTCCAATCCACCTCCTGGGATAGGGAACTCCAATCCACCTCCTGGGATAGGGAACTCCAATCCACCTCCTGGGATAGGGGAACTCCATCCACCTCCTGGGATAGGGAACCCCAATCCACCTCCTGGGATAGGGATCTCCAATCCACCTCCTGGGATAGGGAACTCCAATCCACCTCCTGGGATAGGGAACTCCAATCCACCTCCTGGGATAGGGAACTCCAATCCACCTCCTGGGATAGGGAACTCCAATCCACCTCCTGGGATAGGGAACTCCAATCCACCTCCTCGGATAGGTAACTCCAATCCACCTCCTGGGATAGGGAACTCCAATCCACCTCCTGGGATAGGGAACTCCAATCCACCGCCTGGGATAGGGAACTCCAATCCATCTGCTGGGATAGGGAACTCCAATCCACCTCCTGGGATAGAGAACTCCAATCCACCTCCTGGGATAGGGAACTTCAATCCACCTCCTGGGATAGGGAACTCCATTCTAACTCCTGGGATAGGAACTCCAATCCACCTCCTGGGATAGGGAACTCCAATCCACCTCCTGCGATAGGGAACTCCAGTCCACCCCCTGGGATAGGGAACTCCAATCCACCTCCTGGGATAGGGAACTCCAATCCACCTCCTGGGAGAGGGAACTCCAATCAACCTCCTGGGATAGGGAACTCCAAGCCACCTCCTGGGATAGCGAACTCCAATCCACGTCCTGGGATAGGGAACTCCAATCCACCTCCTGGGATAGGGAACTCCAATCGACCTCCTGGGATAGGGAACTCCACTCCACCTCCTGGGATAGGGAACTCCAATCCACCCCCTGGGATAGAGAACTCCAATCCACCTCCTGGGATAGGGAACTCCAATCCACCTCCCGGGATAGGGTACTCCAATCCACCTCCTTGAATAGGGAACTCCAATCCACCTCCCGGGATAGGGAACTCCAATCCACCTCCTGGGATAGGGAACTCCAATCCACCTCCTGGGATAGGGAACTCCAATCCACCTCCTGGGATAGGGAACTCCAATCCAACCCCTGGGATAGGGAACTCCAATCCACCTCCTGGGATAGGGAACTCCAATCCACCTCCTGTGATAGGGAACTCCAATCCACCTCCCGGGATAGGGAACTCCAATCCACCTCCCGGGATAGGGAACTCCAATCCACCTCCTGGGATAGGGAACTCCAATCCACCTCCTGGGATAGGGAACTCCAATCCACCTCCTGGGATACTAAACTCCAATCCACCTCCTGGGATAGGGAACTCCAATCCACCTCCTGGGATAGGAAACTCCAATCCACCTCCTGGGATAGGGAACTCCAATCCACCTCCTGGGATAGGGAACTCCAATACACCCGCTAGGATAGGGAACTCCAATCCACCTCCTGGGATAGGGAACTCCAATCCACCTCCTGGGATAGGGAACTCCAATCCACCTCCTGGGATAGGGATCTCCAATCCATCCCCTGGGATAGGGAACTCCAATACACCCTCTGGGATAGGGAACTCCAATCCACCCCCTGGGATAGGGAACTCCAATCCACCTCCTGGGATAGGGAACTCCAATCCACCTCCTGGGATAGGGAACTCCAATCCAACCTTCTGGGATAGGGAACTTCAATCCACCTCCTGGGATAGGGAACTCCAATCCACCTCCTGGGATAGGGAACTCCAATCCACCTCCTGGGATAGGGAACTCCAATCCACCTCCTGGGATAGGGAACTCCAATCCACCTCCTGGGATAGGAACTCCAATCCACCTCCTGGGATAGGGAACTCCAATCCACCTCCGGGGATAGGGAACTCCAATCCACCTCCTGGAATAGGGAACTCCAATCCACCTCCTGGGATAGGGAACCCCAATCCACCTCCTGGGATAGGGAACTCCAATCCACCTCCTGGGATAGGGAACTCCAATCCACCTCCTGGGATAGGGAACTCCAATCCACCTCCTGGGATAGGGAACTCCAATCCACCTCCTGGGATCGGGAACTCCAATCCACCTCCTGGGATAGGGAAATCCAATCCACCTCCTGGGATAGGGAACTCCAATCCACCTCCTGGGATAGGGAACTCCAATCCACCTCCTGGGTTGGGAACTCCAATCCACCTCCTGGGATAGGGAACTCCAATCCACATCCTGGGATAGGGACCTCCAATCTACCTCCTGGGATAGGAACTCCAATCCACCTCCTGGGAAAGGGAACTCCAATCCACCTCCTGGGATAGGGAACTCCAATGCACCTCCTGGGATAGGGAACTCCAATCCAACCCCTGGGATAGGGAACTCCAATCCACCTCCTGGGATAGGGAACTCCAATCCACCTCCTGGGATAGGAACTCCAATCCACCTCCTGGGATAGGGAACTCCAATCCACCTCCTGGGATAGGGAACTCCAATCCACCTCCTGGGAAAGGGAACTCCAATCCACCTCCTGGGATAGGGAACTCCAATCCACGTCCTGGGATAGGGAACTCCAATCCACCTCCTGGAATAGGAACTCCAATCCACCTCCTGGGATAGGGAACTCCAATCCACCTCCTGGGATAGGGAACTCCAATCCACCTCCTGGGATAGGGAACTCCAATCCACCTCCTGGGATAGGGAACCCCAATCCACCTCCTGGGATAGGGATCTCCAATCCACCTCCTGGGATAGGGAACTCCAATCCACCTCCTGGGATAGGGAACTCCAATCCACCTCCTGGGATACGGAACTCCAATCCACCTCCTGGGATAGGGAACTCCAATCCACCTCCTGGGATAGGGAACTCCAATCCACCTCCTCGGATAGGTAACTCCAATCCACCTCCTGGGATAGGGAACACCAATCCACCTCCTGGGATAGGGAACTCCAATCCACCGCCTGGGATAGGGAACTCCAATCCATCTCCTGGGATAGGGAACTCCAATCCACCTCCTGGGATAGAGAACTCCAATCCACCTCCTGGGATAGGGAACTTCAATCCACCTCCTGGGATATGGAACTCCAATCCAACTCCTGGGATAGGGAACTCCAATCCACCTCCTGGGATAGGGAACTCCAATCCACCTCCTGCGATAGGGAACTCCAGTCCACCCCCTGGGAGAGGGAACTCCAATCCACCTCCTGGGATAGGGAACTCCAATCCACCTCCTGGGATAGGGAACTCCAATCAACCTCCTGGGATAGGGAACTCCAAGCCACCTCCTGGGATAGGGAACTCCAATCCACGTCCTGGGATAGGGAACTCCAATCCACCTCCTGGGATATGGAACTCCAATCGACCTCATGGGATAGGGAACTCCACTCCACCTCCTGGGATAGGGAACTCCAATCCAACCCCTGGGATAGAGAACTCCAATCCACCTCCTGGGATAGGGAACTCCAATCCACCTCCCGGGATAGGGTACTCCAATCCACCTCCTGGGATAGGGAACTCCAATCCACCTCCCGGGATAGGGAACTCCAATCCACCTCCTGGGATAGGGAACTCCAATCCACCTCCTGGGATAGGGAACTCCAATCCACCTCCTGGGATAGGGAACTCCAATCCAACCCCTGGGATAGGGAACTCCAATCCACCTCCTGGGATAGGGAACTCCAATCCACCTCCTGGGATAGGGAACTCCAAACCACCTCCTGGGATAGGGAACTCCAATCCACCTCCCGGGATAGGGAACTCCAATCCACCTCCCGGGATAGGTAACTCCAATCCACCTCCTGGGATAGGGAACTCCAATCCACCTCCTGGGATAGGGAACTCCAATCCACCTCCTGGGATATTAAACTCCAATCCACCTCCTGGGATAGGGAACTCCTATCCACCTCCTGGGATAGGGAACTCCAATCCACCTCCTGGGATAGGGAACTCCAATCCACCTCCTGGGATAGGGAACTCCAATCCACCTCCTGGGATAGGGAACTCCAATACACCCGCTAGGATAGGGAACTCCAATCCACCTCCTGGGATAGGGATCTCCAATCCACCTCCTGGGATAGGGAACTCCAATCCACCTCCTGGGATAGGGATCTCCAATCCATCCCCTGGGATAGGGAACTCCAATACACCCGCTGGGATAGGGAACTCCAATCCACCCCCTGGGATAGGGAACTCCAATCCACCTCCTGGGATAGGGAACTCCAATCCACCTCCTGGGATAGGGAACTCCAATCCAACCTTCTGGGATACGGAACTTCAATCCACCTCCTGGGATAGGGAACTCCAATCCACCTCCTGGGATAGGGAACTCCAATCCACCTCCTGGGATAGGGAACTCCAATCCACCTCCTGGGATAGGCAACTCCAATCCACCTCCTGGGATAGGAACTCCAATCCACCTCCTGGGATAGGGAACTCCAATCCACCTCCGGGGATAGGGAACTCCAATCCACCTCCTGGAATAGGGAACTCCAATCCACCTCCTGGGATAGGGAACCCCAATCCACCTCCTGGGATAGGGAACTCCAATCCACCTCCTGGGATAGGGAACTCCAATCCACCTCCTGGGATAGGGAACTCCAATCCACCTCTTGGGATAGGGAACTCCAATCCACCTCCTGGGATCGGGAACTCCAATCCACCTCCTGGGATAGGGAAATCCAATCCACCTCCTGGGATAGGGAACTCCAATCCACCTCCTGGGATAGGGAACTCCAATCCACCTCCTGGGATAGGGAACTCCAATCCACCTCCTGGGATAGGGAACTCCAATCCATATCCTGGGATAGGGAACTCCAATCCACCTCCTGGGATAGTAAACTCCAATCCACCTCCTGAGATAGGAAACTCCAATCCACCTCCTGGGATAGGGAACTCCAGTCCACCTCCTGGGATAGGGAACTCCAATCCACCTCCTGGGATAGGGAACTCCAATCCACCTCCTGGGATAGGGAAATCCAATCCACCTTCTGGGATAGGGAACACCAAACCATCCCCTGGGATAGGGAACTCCAATACACCCGCTAGGATAGGGAACTCCAATCCACCTCCTGGGATAGGGAACCCCAATCCACCTCCTGGGATAGGGAACTCCAATCCACCTCCTGGGATAGGGAACTCCAATCCATCCCCTGGGATGGTGAACTCCAATACACCCGCTGGGATAGGGAACTCCAATCCACCTCCTGGGATAGGGAACTCCAATCCACCTCCTGGGATAGGGAACTCCAATCCACCTCCTGGGATAGGGAACTCCAATCCAACCTTCTGGGATAGGGAACTCCAATCCACCTCCTGGGATAGGGAACTCCAATCCACCTCCTGGGATAGGGAACTCCAATCCACCTCCTGGGATAGGGAACTCCAATCCACCTCCTGGGATAGGAAACTCCAATCCACCTCCTGGGATAGGGAACTCCAATCCACCTCCTGGGATAGGGAACTCCAATACACCCGCTAGGATAGGGAACTCCAATCCACCTCCTGGGATAGGGAACTCCAATCCACCTCCTGGGATAGGGAACTCCAATCCACCTCCTGGGATAGGGATCTCCAATCCATCCCCTGGGATAGGGAACTCCAATACACCCTCTGGGATAGGGAACTCCAATCCACCCCCTGGGATAGGGAACTCCAATCCACCTCCTGGGATAGGGAACTCCAATCCACCTCCTGGGATAGGGAACTCCAATCCAACCTTCTGGGATAGGGAACTTCAATCCACCTCCTGGGATAGGGAACTCCAATCCACCTCCTGGGATAGGGAACTCCAATCCACCTCCTGGGATAGGGAACTCCAATCCACCTCCTGGGATAGGGAACTCCAATCCACCTCCTGGGATAGGAACTCCAATCCACCTCCTGGGATAGGGAACTCCAATCCACCTCCGGGGATAGGGAACTCCAATCCACCTCCTGGAATAGGGAACTCCAATCCACCTCCTGGGATAGGGAACCCCAATCCACCTCCTGGGATAGGGAACTCCAATCCACCTCCTGGGATAGGGAACTCCAATCCACCTCCTGGGATAGGGAACTCCAATCCACCTCCTGGGATAGGGAACTCCAATCCACCTCCTGGGATCGGGAACTCCAATCCACCTCCTGGGATAGGGAAATCCAATCCACCTCCTGGGATAGGGAACTCCAATCCACCTCCTGGGATAGGGAACTCCAATCCACCTCCTGGGTTGGGAACTCCAATCCACCTCCTGGGATAGGGAACTCCAATCCACATCCTGGGATAGGGACCTCCAATCTACCTCCTGGGATAGGAACTCCAATCCACCTCCTGGGAAAGGGAACTCCAATCCACCTCCTGGGATAGGGAACTCCAATGCACCTCCTGGGATAGGGAACTCCAATCCAACCCCTGGGATAGGGAACTCCAATCCACCTCCTGGGATAGGGAACTCCAATCCACCTCCTGGGATAGGAACTCCAATCCACCTCCTGGGATAGGGAACTCCAATCCACCTCCTGGGATAGGGAACTCCAATCCACCTCCTGGGAAAGGGAACTCCAATCCACCTCCTGGGATAGGGAACTCCAATCCACGTCCTGGGATAGGGAACTCCAATCCACCTCCTGGAATAGGAACTCCAATCCACCTCCTGGGATAGGGAACTCCAATCCACCTCCTGGGATAGGGAACTCCAATCCACCTCCTGGGATAGGGAACTCCAATCCACCTCCTGGGATAGGGAACCCCAATCCACCTCCTGGGATAGGGATCTCCAATCCACCTCCTGGGATAGGGAACTCCAATCCACCTCCTGGGATAGGGAACTCCAATCCACCTCCTGGGATACGGAACTCCAATCCACCTCCTGGGATAGGGAACTCCAATCCACCTCCTGGGATAGGGAACTCCAATCCACCTCCTCGGATAGGTAACTCCAATCCACCTCCTGGGATAGGGAACACCAATCCACCTCCTGGGATAGGGAACTCCAGTCCACCCCCTGGGATAGGGAACTCCAATCCATCTCCTGGGATAGGGAACTCCAATCCACCTCCTGGGATAGAGAACTCCAATCCACCTCCTGGGATAGGGAACTTCAATCCACCTCCTGGGATATGGAACTCCAATCCAACTCCTGGGATAGGGAACTCCAATCCACCTCCTGGGATAGGGAACTCCAATCCACCTCCTGCGATAGGGAACTCCAGTCCACCCCCTGGGAGAGGGAACTCCAATCCACCTCCTGGGATAGGGAACTCCAATCCACCTCCTGGGATAGGGAACTCCAATCAACCTCCTGGGATAGGGAACTCCAAGCCACCTCCTGGGATAGGGAACTCCAATCCACGTCCTGGGATAGGGAACTCCAATCCACCTCCTGGGATATGGAACTCCAATCGACCTCATGGGATAGGGAACTCCACTCCACCTCCTGGGATAGGGAACTCCAATCCAACCCCTGGGATAGAGAACTCCAATCCACCTCCTGGGATAGGGAACTCCAATCCACCTCCCGGGATAGGGTACTCCAATCCACCTCCTGGGATAGGGAACTCCAATCCACCTCCCGGGATAGGGAACTCCAATCCACCTCCTGGGATAGGGAACTCCAATCCACCTCCTGGGATAGGGAACTCCAATCCACCTCCTGGGATAGGGAACTCCAATCCAACCCCTGGGATAGGGAACTCCAATCCACCTCCTGGGATAGGGAACTCCAATCCACCTCCTGGGATAGGGAACTCCAATCCACCTCCTGGGATAGGGAACTCCAATCCACCTCCCGGGATAGGGAACTCCAATCCACCTCCCGGGATAGGTAACTCCAATCCACCTCCTGGGATAGGGAACTCCAATCCACCTCCTGGGATAGGGAACTCCAATCCACCTCCTGGGATATTAAACTCCAATCCACCTCCTGGGATAGGGAACTCCTATCCACCTCCTGGGATAGGGAACTCCAATCCACCTCCTGGGATAGGGAACTCCAATCCACCTCCTGGGATAGGGAACTCCAATCCACCTCCTGGGATAGGGAACTCCAATACACCCGCTAGGATAGGGAACTCCAATCCACCTCCTGGGATAGGGATCTCCAATCCACCTCCTGGGATAGGGAACTCCAATCCACCTCCTGGGATAGGGATCTCCAATCCATCCCCTGGGATAGGGAACTCCAATACACCCGCTGGGATAGGGAACTCCAATCCACCCCCTGGGATAGGGAACTCCAATCCACCTCCTGGGATAGGGAACTCCAATCCACCTCCTGGGATAGGGAACTCCAATCCAACCTTCTGGGATACGGAACTTCAATCCACCTCCTGGGATAGGGAACTCCAATCCACCTCCTGGGATAGGGAACTCCAATCCACCTCCTGGGATAGGGAACTCCAATCCACCTCCTGGGATAGGCAACTCCAATCCACCTCCTGGGATAGGAACTCCAATCCACCTCCTGGGATAGGGAACTCCAATCCACCTCCGGGGATAGGGAACTCCAATCCACCTCCTGGAATAGGGAACTCCAATCCACCTCCTGGGATAGGGAACCCCAATCCACCTCCTGGGATAGGGAACTCCAATCCACCTCCTGGGATAGGGAACTCCAATCCACCTCCTGGGATAGGGAACTCCAATCCACCTCTTGGGATAGGGAACTCCAATCCACCTCCTGGGATCGGGAACTCCAATCCACCTCCTGGGATAGGGAAATCCAATCCACCTCCTGGGATAGGGAACTCCAATCCACCTCCTGGGATAGGGAACTCCAATCCACCTCCTGGGATAGGGAACTCCAATCCACCTCCTGGGATAGGGAACTCCAATCCATATCCTGGGATAGGGAACTCCAATCCACCTCCTGGGATAGTAAACTCCAATCCACCTCCTGAGATAGGAAACTCCAATCCACCTCCTGGGATAGGGAACTCCAGTCCACCTCCTGGGATAGGGAACTCCAATCCACCTCCTGGGATAGGGAACTCCAATCCACCTCCTGGGATAGGGAAATCCAATCCACCTTCTGGGATAGGGAACACCAAACCATCCCCTGGGATAGGGAACTCCAATACACCCGCTAGGATAGGGAACTCCAATCCACCTCCTGGGATAGGGAACCCCAATCCACCTCCTGGGATAGGGAACTCCAATCCACCTCCTGGGATAGGGAACTCCAATCCATCCCCTGGGATGGTGAACTCCAATACACCCGCTGGGATAGGGAACTCCAATCCACCTCCTGGGATAGGGAACTCCAATCCACCTCCTGGGATAGGGAACTCCAATCCACCTCCTGGGATAGGGAACTCCAATCCAACCTTCTGGGATAGGGAACTCCAATCCACCTCCTGGGATAGGGAACTCCAATCCACCTCCTGGGATAGGGAACTCCAATCCACCTCCTGGGATAGGGAACTCCATTCCCTGGGATAGGGAACTCCAATCCACCTCCTGGGATAGGGAACTCCAATCCACCTCCTGGGATAGGGAACTCCAATCCACCTCCTGGGATAGGGAACTCCAATCCACCTCCTGGGATAGGGAACTCCAATCCAACCTTCTGGGATAGGGAACTCCAATCCACCTCCTGGGATAGGGAACTCCAATCCAACTCCTGGGATAGGGAACTCCAATCCACCTCCTGGGATAGGGAACTCCAATCCAACCCCTGGGATAGGGAACTCCAATCCACCTCCTGGGATAGGGAACTCCAACCCACCTCCTGGGATAGGGAACTCCAATCCACCTCCTGGGATAGGGAGCTCCAATCCACCTCCTGGGATAGGGAACTCCAATCCACCTCCTGGGATAGGGAACTCCAATCCACCTCCTGGGATAGGGAACTCCAATCCACCTCCTGGGATAGGGAACTCCAATCCACCTCCTGGGATAGGGAACTCCAATCCACCTCCTGGGATAGGGAACTCCAATCCACCTCCTGGGATAGGGAACTCCAATCCACCTCCTGGGATAGGGAACTCCAATCCACCTCCTGGGATAGGGAACTCCAATCCACCTCCTGGGATAGGGAACTCCAATCCAACCTTCTGGGATAGGGAACTCCAATCCACCTCCTGGGATAGGGAACTCCAATCCAACTCCTGGGATAGGGAACTCCAATCCACCTCCTGGGATAGGGAACTCCAATCCAACCCCTGGGATAGGGAACTCCAATCCACCTCCTGGGATAGGGAACTCCAACCCACCTCCTGGGATAGGGAACTCCAATCCACCTCCTGGGATAGGGAGCTCCAATCCACCTCCTGGGATAGGGAACTCCAATCCACCTCCTGGGATAGGGAACTCCAATCCACCTCCTGGGATAGGGAACTCCAATCCACCTCCTGGGATAGGGAACTCCAATCCACCTCCTGGGATAGGGAACTCCAATCCACCTCCTGGGATAGGGAACTCCAATCCACCTCCTGGGATAGGGAACTCCAATCCACCTCCTGGGATAGGGAACTCCAATCCACCTCCTGGGATGGGGAACTCCAATCCACCCCCTGGGATAGGGAACTCCAATCCACCTCCTGGGATAGGGAACTCCAATCCACCTCCTGGGATAGGGAACTCTAATCCACCTCCTGGGATAGGGAACTCTAATCCACCTCCTGGGATAGGGAACTCCAATCCACCTTCTGTGATAGGGAACTCCAATCCACCTCCTGAGATAGGGAACTCCAATCCACCTCCTGGGATAGGGAACTCCAATCCACCTCCTGGGATAGGGAACTCCAATCCAACCCCTGGGATAGGGAACTCCAATCCACCTCCTGGGATAGGGAACTCCAATCCACCTCCTGGGATAGGGAACTCCAATCCACCTCCTGGGATAGGGAACTCCAATCCACCTCCTGGGATAGGGAACTCCAATCCACCTCCTGGGATAGGGAACTCCAATCCACCTCCTGGGATAGAGAACTCCAATCCACCTCCTGGGATAGGGAACTCCAATCCACCTCCTGGGATAGGGAACTCCAATCCACCTCCTGGGATACGGAACTCCAATCCACCTCCTGGGATAGGGAACTCCAATCCACCTCCTGGGATAGGGAACTCCAATCCACCTCCTGGGATAGGGACCTCCAATCTACCTCCTGGGATAGGAACTCCAATCCACCTCCTGGGATAGGGAACTCCAATCCACCTCCTGGGATAGGGAACTCCAATGCACCTCCTGGGATAGGGAACTCCAATCCAACCCCTGGGATAGGGAACTCCAATCCACCTCCTGGGATAGGGAACTCCAATCCACCTCCTGGGATAGGAACTCCAATCCACCTCCTGGGATAGGGAACTCCAATCCACCTCCTGGGATAGGGAACTCCAATCCACCTCCTGGGAAAGGGAACTCCAATCCACCTCCTGGGATAGGGAACTCCAATCCACCTCCTGGGATAGGGAACTCCAATCCACCTCCTGGAATAGGAACTCCAATCCACCTCCTGTGATAGGGAACTCCAATCCACCTCCTGGGATAGGGAACTCCAATCCACCTCCTGGGATAGGGAACTCCAATCCACCTCCTGGGATAGGGAACCCCAATCCACCTCCTGGGATAGGGATCTCCAATCCACCTCCTGGGATAGGGAACTCCAATCCACCTCCTGGGATAGGGAACTCCAATCCACCTCCTGGGATAGGGAACTCCAATCCACCTCCTGGGATAGGGAACTCCAATCCACCTCCTGGGATAGGGAACTCCAATCCACCTCCTCGGATAGGTAACTCCAATCCACCTCCTGGGATAGGGAACTCCAATCCACCTCCTGGGATAGGGAACTCCAATCCACCGCCTGGGATAGGGAACTCCAATCCATCAGCTGGGATAGGGAACTCCAATCCACCTCCTGGGATAGAGAACTCCAATCCACCTCCTGGGATAGGGAACTTCAATCCACCTCCTGGGATAGGGAACTCCATTCCAACTCCTGGGATAGGGAACTCCAATCCACCTCCTGGGATAGGGAACTCCAATCCACCTCCTGCGATAGGGAACTCCAGTCCACCCCCTGGGATAGGGAACTCCAATCCACCTCCTGGGATAGGGAACTCCAATCCACCTCCTGGGAGAGGGAACTCCAATCAACCTCCTGGGATAGGGAACTCCAAGCCACCTCCTGGGATAGCGAACTCCAATCCACGTCCTGGGATAGGGAACTCCAATCCACCTCCTGGGATAGGGAACTCCAATCGACCTCCTGGGATAGGGAACTCCACTCCACCTCCTGGGATAGGGAACTCCAATCCACCCCCTGGGATAGAGAACTCCAATCCACCTCCTGGGATAGGGAACTCCAATCCACCTCCCGGGATAGGGTACTCCAATCCACCTCCTTGAATAGGGAACTCCAATCCACCTCCCGGGATAGGGAACTCCAATCCATCTCCTGGGATAGGGAACTCCAATCCACCTCCTGGGATAGGGAACTCCAATCCACCTCCTGGGATAGGGAACTCCAATCCAACCCCTGGGATAGGGAACTCCAATCCACCTCCTGGGATAGGGAACTCCAATCCACCTCCTGTGAGAGGGAACTCCAATCCACCTCCCGGCATAGGGAACTCCAATCCACCTCCCGGGATAGGGAACTCCAATCCACCTCCTGGGATAGGGAACTCCAATCCACCTCCTGGGATAGGGAACTCCAATCCACCTCCTGGGATATTAAACTCCAATCCACCTCCTGGGATAGGGAACTCCAATCCACCTCCTGGGATAGGAAACTCCAATCCACCTCCTGGGATAGGGAACTCCAATCCACCTCCTGGGATAGGGAACTTCAATACACCCGCTAGGATAGGGAACTCCAATCCACCTCCTGGGATAGGGAACTCCAATCCACCTCCTGGGATAGGGAACTCCAATCCACCTCCTGGGATAGGGATCTCCAATCCATCCCCTGGGATAGGGAACTCCAATACACCCTCTGGGATAGGGAACTCCAATCCACCCCCTGGGATAGGGAACTCCAATCCACCTCCTGGGATAGGGAACTCCAATCCACCTCCTGGGATAGGGAACTCCAATCCAACCTTCTGGGATAGGGAACTTCAATCCACCTCCTGGGATAGGGAACTCCAATCCACCTCCTGGGATAGGGAACTCCAATCCACCTCCTGGGATAGGGAACTCCAATCCACCTCCTGGGATAGGGAACTCCAATCCACCTCCTGGGATAGGAACTCCAATCCACCTCCTGGGATAGGGAACTCCAATCCACCTCCGGGGATAGGGAACTCCAATCCACCTCCTGGAATAGGGAACTCCAATCCACCTCCTGGGATAGGGAACCCCAATCCACCTCCTGGGATAGGGAACTCCAATCCACCTCCTGGGATAGGGAACTCCAATCCACCTCCTGGGATAGGGAACTCCAATCCACCTCCTGGGATAGGGAACTCCAATCCACCTCCTGGGATCGGGAACTCCAATCCACCTCCTGGGATAGGGAAATCCAATCCACCTCCTGGGATAGGGAACTCCAATCCACCTCCTGGGATAGGGAACTCCAATCCACCTCCTGGGTTGGGAACTCCAATCCACCTCCTGGGATAGGGAACTCCAATCCACATCCTGGGATAGGGAACTCCAATCCACCTCCTGGGATAGTAAACTCCAATCCACCTCCTGAGATAGGAAACTCCAATCCACCTCCTGGGATAGGGAACTCCAGTCCACCTCCTGGGATAGGGAACTCCAATCCACCTCCTGGGATAGGGAACTCCAATCCACCTCCTGGGATAGGGAAATCCAATCCACCTTCTGGGATAGGGAACTCCAAACCATCCCCTGGGATAGGGAACTCCAATACACCCGCTAGGATAGGGAACTCCAATCCACCTCCTGGGATAGGGAACCCCAATCCACCTCCTGTGATAGGGAACTCCAATCCACCTCCTGGGATAGGGAACTCCAATCCATCCCCTGGGATGGTGAACTCCAATACACCCGCTGGGATAGGGAACTCCAATCCACCTCCTGGGATAGGGAACTCCAATCCACCTCCTGGGATAGGGAACTCCAATCCACCTCCTGGGATAGGGAACTCCAATCCACCTCCTGGGATAGGGAACTCCAATCTACCTCCTGGGATTGGGAACTCCAATCCACCTCCTGGGATAGGGAACTCCAATCCACCTCCTGGGATTGGGAACTCCAATCCACCTCCTGGGATAGGGAACTCCAATCCACCTCCTGGGATAGGGAACTCCAATCCACCTCCTGGAATAGGGAACTCCAATCCACCTCCTGGGATAGGGAACTTCAATCCACCTCCTGGGATAGGAAACATCAATCCACCTCCTGGGATGGAACACTTTTATACACTTCTGGGATATAGGACATAGATCCATCTTCCACTTTTAGCACCTAGTATCAGCAACAAACACTCCCAGGCCAGCTACATCACGGGTTAGATGCAGCGTAAAAGTCCTTCTGAACTGTCCCATCAAACACTCCCAGGGCTGGTACAGCACTGGTTAGATACAGAGTAAAGCTCCTTCGACACTGTCCAATCAAACACTCCCAGGGCATGTACAGCACGAATTAGATACAGAGTAAAGCTCCTTCTAAACTGTCCCATCAAACACTCCCAGGGCATGTACAGCACGAATTAGATACAGAGTAAAGCTCCCTCTACACCATCCCATCAACCACACCCAGGGCAGGTACAGCATGGGTTAGATACAGAGTAAAGCTCCCTCTACACTGTCCCATCAAACACTCCCAGGGCAGGTACATCACGGGTTAGATACAGAGTAAACCTCCCTCTACACTGTCCCATCAAACACTCCCAGGGCAGGTACAGCATGGGTTAGATACAGAGTAAACCTCCCTCTACACTGTCCCATCAAACACTCCCAGGGCAGGTACAGCACGGGTTAGATACAGAGTAAAGCTCCCTCTACACTGTCCCATCAAACACTCCCAGGGCAGGTACATCACGGGTTAGATACAGAGTAAACCTCCCTCTACACTGTCCCATCAAACACTCCCAGGGCAGGTACAGCACGGGTTAGATACAGAGTAAAGCTCCTCATCCAACACTTCTGGGGAACATATAGCACGCTTTAGATGTGATCTTAGAATCATACAATCTTACTGTACAGAAGGAGGCCATTCGGCCCATCTTGCTAGTGCCAACTCTCTGAGAGAGCCAGCTATTAGCCCCATACTCCTGCTGTTTCCGCATTGCCCTGCAAATTTTTTTGAGCACCTCTTTGATTCTCCCCTTAACCTTCTCTGCTCTAAGGAGAAAAATCCCAGCTTCATTCGTCTTTCCGTGTAACTGAATTCCTCATCCCTGGTACCGTTCTGGTAAATCTCCTCTGCACCCTCTCCAAGGCCTTGACATCCTTTCTAATGCATGGTGCTCATAATTGGACACAATACTCTAGCTGAGGTCTAACTAATGATTTATAAATGTTTACGATAGGGTCCTTACTTTCTGCCTCTATTTATAAAACCAAGGATCCCGTGTGCTTTTTTAGCAACTTCATCAACTTGTCCTACCAGCTTCAAAGATTTGTGTATATGAACCCCAGGGGGCAAAAATTGGGTCGTGCCCCCTTTGGGGCGCTAACTTCACCAGGGCGCCCCGAAAAAATTAGCACACCCGCGCCCGAAATTCACTGGTAGCACCCCAAGAGGGAGGTGGGGTGTTACTGGAAGCGCCCCGCCTCCCTCTTGGGGCGCTGCGAGGGAATATCACGGTGCTACGTGTCGCGGTGTCACGCGCTGCAGCACGTCGCGCCGCGGTACTGCAGGCCTTCCTCCCCTTATTAAAGGGGAGGGGCCTAGCGCAGCACGACCTGGGGCCCAGCTGGGCCACCAGGGATCGGAGTGCCACTCAAGAGGAGTGCCAGGCTCACGGAGCGCTGCCGGCACCCCGTGGGGGGGCTGTACAGAAGGCCGGGGACAGCAATGGGGGCAGGTGCTGGCAAGTGGCCAGCAACAAAAATGGCCACCTGGCACCTCCCCTTTAATTTGCGCTGCCCCGGCCGCAGGTAGGCCCCCCTGACCCTGTCGGGCATAGCGTCCGGCGTTAAGTCATGGGGCGGTACCGATGATCGCGGCCGGGGTGCGAGCGGGGTGCTGTGCGTGGCGATGACATCATCGCCGAAGGCGCAGCGCCGCAGGGCGTTACCAGTTAGCGCCGCCGCTAACCTCCTGCTGAATTTCGCGGGAGGCGTTGGCGGTGCCGCGCCCAGGCGCTAGTTGTTTTGTGCCCTGATAGCGCTAACGGGAGGCACAAATCAACCTAATCTTATCCCCAGGTGTCTCTGTTCCTGCACCACCTTTAAAATTGTACCTTTAGTTTATATTGCCTCTTTTTTTCTTTCCAAAATGAATCACCTCACACTTCTTTGCGTTAACTTTGAACTGCCGAGTGTCCGCCCATTTCATAAGTTGTCCTGAAGTCTGTTACTCTCCTCCTCACTGTTTACTACATTGTCAAGCTTTGTGATATCCGCAAACTTTGAAATTCTGTCCCCTATACCTAAGCCCAGGCCAGTAATATATATCAAAATAAGCAGTGGTTCTAATACCGACCCGTGTGGAACGCCATTGTGTTCTTCCCTCCAGTATGGAAAACAACCTTTCACTTCTACTCTCTGCTTTCTGTCCATTAGCCAATTTTGTATCCACACTGCCACTGTCCCTTTAATCCCATGGGCTTTAATTTTGCTAACGGGTCTATTATGTGTTTGTTTTATTCATTCATGGGATGTGGGCGTCGCTGGCAAGGCCGGCATTTATTGCCCATCCCTAGTTGCCCTTGAGAAGGTGGTGGTGAGCCGCCTTCTTGAACCGCTGCAGTCCGTGTGGTGAAGGTACTCCCACAGTGCTGTTGGGGAGGGAGTTCCAGGATTTTGACCCAGCGACGATGAAGGAAAAGCAAAATATTTCCAATTCAGGACTTTTACAGCTCCTGTATACTGTAGTACCGGCAGTAACCACACCGGTATATAAGCTGTGCGCATGCCTCTGTACTCCAGTCTAGAGATGACCCTCCTCCAGTAAAGACCTGTTGTTTGTTTATGTACAGCATCCGTGTAATTCTTTATCCACTGAACCATGGATCTAACAGTGGCGACGAGTGTTGATGCGATTCTACCTGCAACATTAAACAAAAAAAAACAAAAATAGTCGAGTCCAGGAACACGGGCGTCGACCGCGAGCAACCGCCCAGCAGTCAGGCAGAGATCCAACTTCGCTGGGGAGGCTGTGGAGAGCCGGGCTTGGTTCCCCAGCCACAACGAGCAGTAAGAGACCGACGACAGGTCCTGAGCAGACCCTTCCCGAGCAGCGGCGGCTGGAGCCGACCGACGGCAGAGAGAGAGAGCCGGGCAGCGTCGACGCGGTAAGAAAGAGGGTGAAGAGAGCAGGGCGCAGCCGGGGATTGATCACCGAGCGGTGTCGAGGAAAAATACTGCAAACTGGAGAGAGAGAGGGTAAGAAACAGCCGGGTTCTAAACTGAGCGGCGTCGACAAATATCAAGAGAAGAACGCGCAGAGCACAGCCAGGGATCACGGGCTGATCAGGGTCCACGGGGCGAAGCAAGGGGAGATGCCATTGAGCCGCGGAGAAGCAGGGAGAGCGCGGGAGGCGCCATTGAGCCACAGAGAAGGAAGAGCACGGGAGATGCCATTTTGTGAAGCCGCAGCGGAGAAGACGGGCGAGCGCGGGAAGGAAGGAAAGCGCGGGAGACGCCATTTTGTGCCAGCGGAGAAGAAGGGGAAGCGCGGGAGGCGCCATTGGTGATAGTTAACGCACAACCAAGGATGCCGAAGAGTGGCAGTATCTCTACGTTCGACAATGAAGTCGAAGATTGGGCGACATATGTGGAACATATTGAGGTGTACTGCAGGGCGAATGAAGTGCCAGATGCTAATAAAGCACTGGTTCTGTTAAATTCCATGGGTGCAAAAACTTATGGGTTACTGCGAAATCTAATAACCCCAGAGAAGCCGGTAAACAAGGATTTTGGAAGCATAGCAGAAATCCTACAGGATCACTTAAGCCCCACACCGCTGCTGATAGCAGAACGATTTAAGTTCCATAAAAAGAACCAACACAAAGACGAAAGCAATGCTGAGTACCTAACGGAACTGCGCAAGCTATCGAAATACTGCCAGTTTGGAGCGGGACTAGCAGACATGTTAAGGGACAAGTTTGTGTGTGGGCTACAAAGTGAAGGAACCCAGAAACGGCTTCTATCAGAAAAGGACCTTACGCTGGACAAAGCTTTCAATATGGCAGTATCACACGAAGCAGCCGCAAGGGGCGCTGCAGAGATACAACGGAGACCGCAAGAATACGGCACCAACGAAATGACCTATGGAACAGGGAAGTGCTATCGTTGCGGCAGAACAACACATGACCAGAAAGATTGTTGGTTCAATGACCAAGTGTGCAGACAGTGTGGGAAAGCAGGACACATAGCAAGAGTCTGCAGGTCTGGGAAGAAAACCAACAGTAAGAAATCTCCACAGGAGAAGTACAAAAAGGTACACCAGGTGATGGACAGTGGTTCAGACGAACAGAAAAGTGACACAGACTCCGGAAGCAAGGAGCTGGGTTGTCTGAAACTACATAATGTAACCGAAATAGAGGATCACCAGACTATCTGGGTTACACTCAAGATAGACGGAGTCCAAGTGGAAATGGAATTGGACACAGGGTCAGCTCTAACAGTCATAAATCAAAGAGGCTACAAGCGGCTATTTTCACACATACCCTTGAAAGCTACAGAGATTGTCTTGAAGACGTATACGGGGCAAAAAGTCTACCCCAAAGGAAAAATAAGGGTGAAAGTGACATATAAATGTCAGGAAATACCTAAAATGGATATATATGTATTGCCAAATGGAGGACCACCACTGCTAGGACGTGAGTGGATCTGGAAGATACATTTAGATTGGCATTCCATACAGGCACTGAAGGTGGAGGCCAAAAAGGATGACAACGTCACACCTGGACGACTGTCAAAAATGCTAACTGACGCAAAAGAAGTGTTCCAGGAGGGACTAGGAACACTAAAAGGAATAACAGCAACAATTAAAATAGAGGATAATGCAAGCCCAAAGTTTCTGAAGGCCAGACCAGTGCCTTATGCGATCAGACCAGCGGTTGAAGCAGAGCTGGAAGGGTTGGAACGTTCAGGAGTACTGTCCAAAGTGGACTGGAGCGAGTGGGCTACACCCATCGTCCCTGTAATGAAGAGGTCGTTGAGTAATACGCCTGGGGAACCAAAGAAGATCCGCATCTGTGGGGATTTTAAGGTGACAGTGAACCCACTCCTTCACACGGTGCAACATCCGCTTCCACGAATTGAGGATATTTTCGCCTCGCTATCTGGTGGTAAACGCTTCACCAAAATTGATCTAGCCCAGGCGTACTTGCAAATGGAGGTAGAAGAAGCTTCGAAACATTACCTTATGATCAACACCCATAAAGGTCTCTATCAATACAACCGGCTGGTGTTTGGAGTAGCCTCGGCTCCAGCTATCTGGCAAAGGGCGATGGATCAGGTCCTGCAAGGGATTCCAGGGACCCAGTGTTATTTGGACGACATCTTGGTCACGGGCAAAAATGACGGTGATCACCTCGCTAACTTGGAGAAGGTGCTCGCCAGATTAAAGGAATATGGGCTACGAGCTAATCGCCACAAGTGCGAGTTTTTCCAGAAACAGATCTCGTATTGCGGCCACGTCATTGATGAAGAGGGGTTACATAAGTCCCCTGACAAGATTGAGGCAGTAGTCAAGGCTCCAGCACCGGAAAATGTGTCACAACTGAGGTCGTTCCTCAGGCTGGTAAACTATTACCACAAGTTCTTACCAAATTTGTCTGCGGTACTACACCCGCTGAACACCCTACTGCAAACAGGGGTACCATGGAAGTGGGATGACGAATGTAGATGAGCTTTCCAGAAGTGTAAAGAATTGATCACATCAAAAGAGGTGTTGGCCCATTTCAACCCAGCACTACCAATTCGTTTGGCATGTGATGCATCACCCTACGGCATTGGAGCGGTGCTGTCGCACAAATTCCCAGACGGGTTGGAGAGGCCAGTGGCCTTTGCGTCTCGGCCACTAACCTCAGCCGAGCGCAACTATGCCCAGATTGACAGGGAGGCCCTCAGCCTAGTCTGGGGAGTAAAAAAATTCAACCGTTTTCTGCATGGGCAGAAGTTCACCTTGCTGACTGACCACCAACCACTTGTCTCCATCTTTAATCCTAAGAAGGGTGTGCCAGTAATGACTGCACAGCGGTTACAAAGATGGTCCCTGTTTCTAGGGGCGAATCAATATGAAATAGAATATAATGGCACGAAACAGCATGGGAACGCTGATGGGCTATCGTGCCTGCTACTGCCTACGGTGGAGGAAGCACCAGCAGTGGACCCTATCGAGATATTTTATTCATCGATAATTGAACGATTGCCAGTAACAAACACGGATATAGAGAAGGAGACCCGCAATGATCCGACGCTGTCACGGGTATATGAATTGACGGTGAGGGGATGGCCAACACATGACGACTCACTGTTTCCAGCATTCTCATCCAGAAGAGAACAGCTGTCAGTATGCCAGGGGACAGTGATGTGTGGATCCAGAGTGGTGATTCCACCCAAGTTAAGGGAGAGAGTGCTAAAGGAGCTACATGAAGGTCATCTGGGGGGTGTGAAAATGAAAAGCCTTGCTAGGGCTTATGTGTGGTGGCTGGGAATCGATCAACAAATCGAAGACCTAACTAAGAGCTGCTTAGGATGCCAGAAGGTCCAAAATGCACCACCACATGCCCCTCTACACCCATGGGAGTGGCCCTCCTCTCCATGGCAATGGGTGCACATTGATTTCGCTGGTCCATTCATGTACTCAATGTTCTTAATAGCAGTGGATGCTCATTCAAAGTGGCCTGAGGTGATAAAGATGTCTTCAACCACTACAGAGAAAATGATTGCAGTCCTACGGACCATATTTGCCAAAAACGGTTTGCCAGAGCAGATCTGCTCTGATAATGGACCACAGTTTGTGTCCGACGAGTTCCAAAAATTCATGAAAAGGAATGGGCTAAGGCATTACACATCCGCCCCGTATCATCCAGCCACCAATGGATTGGCTGAGAGGTTCGTACAAACCTTTAAGAAGGCGATAAAGGCCATGTGCGATGAGGAAATTCCACTACAGCATAAGATGGACAATTTCTTATTAGCCTACCGAAACGCGACACATGCAGTTACCAACCAGACCCCGGCCATGATGTTCTTTAACCGAAGGACTTGCTCAGACCAAATGTGCAAAGAAATGTTGAGGACAAACAATTCCAGCCCATCAACGAGAAGCCGACAAGGAGCTTCAATGTCGGGCAACCAGTTTTGGCCCGTGACTATCGAACAGAGAAGTCGCAACCCGGAATGATATGTACAAGGCAGGGGCCATTAATGTACACAGTGGATGTCGGGGAGAACATTGTGAGACGCCACGTCGATCAGATCTTAGCGTCACAGGAAGGCGTCAACCCCATGTCTCGAGTACCTGGGGATGAACCCGACATACCGGTAGCATCTACTTCAGACCCAGTAGCAGTGGAACCCGATGAACTACCCGATGAAAAGGGGTCAGAATCGCCTCTGCACCAAGAGCAAGAACCTCCGGAAAGGCGCTATCCCGAAAGGGTCAGGAAGCCGCCCCAAAGACTGAATCTATAAATGGACTTTTTGTTATTGAATGTACATGTAAAAATGTAATTGTTATTTGAATATTAAGGGGGTATTATTAATCTAAAATGGGAGGAATTGTAGTTTATGTGCTTTAAGTCAGAACTACTTTTTACAGCTCCTGTATACTGTAGTACCGGCAGTAACCACACCGGTATATAAGCTGTGCGCATGCCTCTGTACTCCAGTCTAGAGATGACCCTCCTCCAGTAAAGACCTGTTGTTTGTTTATGTACAGCATCCGTGTAATTCTTTATCCACTGAACCACGGATCTAACAAGGATGGTGTGTGACTTGGAGGGGAACTTGGAGGTGGTGGTGTTCCCATGCGCCCGCTGCCCTTGTCGCTCTAGGTGGTAGAGGTCGCGGGTTTGGGAGGTGCTGTCGAAGAAGCCTGTGGTACTTTATCAAACGCCTTCTGAAGTCCGTATACTCAATATCATCCGCACTACCCTCATCAACCCTTTCCATTACTTCATCAAAGAACTCAATCAAGTTAGTCAGACATGATTTGCCTTTAACAAATCCGTGTTGGCTGTCATTTATTAACCCATATTATTCCAAGTACCAATTAATTTTGTCCCAGGTTATTGTCTCTACGAGTTTCCCCACCACCAAAGTTAGGCTGACTGGCCTGTAGTTGCCGGGTTTATCCATCTCCCCTTTTTCAAACAGGAGTATAACAGTTGCAATCTTCCAGGCCTCTGGCACCACCCCCATATAAAAGGAGGATTGGAAGATTGTGGCCAGAGCCTCAGCTATTTCCACCCATACTTCCCTCAGCAACCTAGGTTGAATCCTATCCAGACCGGGTGACTTTTCTACCTTGAGCCCTGGCAACTATTTTAGTACATCCTCTTTATCTATTTTTACCCTCTCTAATGCCTCTACCACCTCCTCCTTTACTGCTACATTGGCAACACCCTCTTCTCCACTGAAGACAGATGCAAAGTGCTCATTTAGTACCTCAGCCATGCCCTCTGCCTCCACAAGATCTCCTTTTGGGCTCTTAATCAGCCCCACCCTTCCTTGGATATACTTTTTCTCTTTATCTATATATATAAATCGGTACTTCTCTCTGTCATTCTGTCATTCTGTCTGTCATCGCGTGTGCGTCTTGTGGGTATGCGCTCGAAAGTTACAGGGCGTACCTACGCGCGCGTTACCTCCAAAGAAAGCTTACGCTTCCGAGACGGTTTTAGGCGTATTTACATTTCGGCCGGGCTAAAATTGCGCCCGCGGTATCCCAAAAACCTTCAACATTCCGCTCATTAGCATCTCATTATCCGCTCATTAGCGACAGAGTGACCTCAAGCTCGACCAATCGTATGCCGGGTTGCTGGCGTGTGCTGCCGGGCCAATCGGTGCGTGTGTGGCCGGGCCTTATCGTTCTGAACCGAGGTGAGTCGCCGCCATCTTGATTCCAAACTTTTCCTTTCTTTTTCCCGCTTTCTGCGTCTTAAAAAAAAACGTTGCTTTTAAAACACATATTGTTTTTTAAAAAAATGATTTAGAAAGTAATTAACTTATCTAATCTCATTAATTTTCCTACCTTTCCCCGTTTTTCCAGGTAGGCCTAGAAGCCTCGGCGTCTCCTCCGCACCCACGCCCGAGCTAGGCACCTCCCGGCCCTACTCGAAGGCTGGAGGGCCGAGCCTCAGCCCAGCGCCGCTAGGGTGCGCGCGCAGCAGGAGCTGAGACGCGCTGTCTCTCTCTGGCTGGCCGGGGGGCGGGGCTTGCTGAGCGTCCAGTGTTACCCTGGCAACCGGGTCCGCCGGACGTCTCGCACAGCCGCAATCGGCGGTCTTCACCTCGGGGGGGGGGCCGCGACCCTCGGGCGGGGGGGGTGGGGGGCCGCGCGCGCGGCAGGAGCAGCTGAGACGCGGCGTCTCTCTCTCTGGCTTGGTCAGCGTCACGGTTACCCTGGCAACCGGGCCCGCCGGCCGAGAGAGACGCCGCGTCTCAGCTCCTGCTGCGCGCGCAATCGGCGGTCTTCACCTCGGGGGGGGGCGACCCTCGGGGGGGGCGACCCCCGCCCTCCCTCCCCTCCCTCTCCCCCCCCCTTTTCCCCCCCCCGCCCTCCCCCCTCCCTTCCCCCCCTGCCCTCCCTTCCCCCCCTCCCTCCCTTCCTCCCCCCCGCCCTCCCTTCCCCGCCCTCCCCCCTTCCCTCCCCCCCGCCCTCCCTTCCCCTCCCTCCCCTCCCCCCCGCCCTCCCTTCCCCTCCCCCTGCCCTCCCTTCCTCCCCCCTCCCCTCCCCCCTCCCTTCCCCGCCCTCCCCCTCCCCTCCCCCCTTCCCCGCCCCCCCTCCCCCCCACCCTCCCTTCCCCTCCCCCTCCCCCTCCCCCCCTCCCTCCCCTCCCCCTCCCTCCCCCCCTCCCCCCTCCCCTCCCCTCCCTCTCTTCCCCCCAGTCGCTCTCTCTCTTCCCCCCAGTCGCTCTCTCTCTTCCCCCCAGTCACTCTCTCTCTTCCCCCAGTCGCTCTCTCTTCCCCCCAGTCGCTCTCTCTCTCTTCCAACAACAACATTCCCTCGAAAAAGCCTCGGCACCGCCGGGCACTTCAGCTAGTCTATATATATAAAACAGTATGTCTCTCTGTCTGTCTCTCTGTCTGTCTGTCCGGCTATACAATCAAAAGTTATAGAGCGTACCTACACATATGTTATATCAAAAGAAAGCTCATCATTAGGGGACTCTTGTAGGCATATTTACTTTTTGGTCAGACAAAAATTGTGCCGATGGTATCCAAAAAACGTTCAAAATTCCGCTCATTATCCGCTCATTAGCATCGAGTGGGGGCGGGCCATCCTAGAGTTGAGTGACGTGATGATTGACCAATCCTACAGTTCAATGACCTGACGGTTGACCAATAGGTGCATGTGTGGGCGGGCCTTATCATTCTGAAATGAGGTGAATGGCTGCCATCTTGATTCCAAACTCTTCATTTCTTTTTCCCACTTTCTGCGTGTTTCTTTTCAAATCTACATTTCCAGCAAAAAAATAAGTTGCTTTTAAAACACAAATTGTTTTTAAAAAAAGTGAATTAATTTGTAAATCTTTTCTCTAACCTCTATAATTTTCCTGCCTTTCACCGTTTTTCCAGGCCTCGAAGCCTGGGCCTCTGTTGCCCAGCCACGCCCGAGCTAGGCACCTCCCATCCCGCCACCATCTTGATTCCTAACTACTAACTATTGATTTATTTTTCCCACTTTCTGTGTGTGTGGAGGGGATTTTATCCAGCACAAATTTGGTACTTAGGAGCCCAACTAGCTCATTATATAATTTGCGTGTAATAAATGAGTCCAGTATGTAATTTATTTCTCGGGGCCATGTCAGTGCGGGGGCCCGGGGCCTAGGCTTCTCCAACCGACAGCAGCGCAACTCCAGTCCCAGGTTCCCGGCCTAGACAGGGACCAACACTGGCAGATGGGAGAGGGTCTGCTGCCTCAGCTGCATTCCCAGGGTCGGTAGGTGGGGAGGCTTCATAAGCAACTGGGGTAGGTCACAAGCCCCAAATACTTATCTGAAGATCCCGTGTTTGCAGTTGAGGGGATTTCTTCTGCTGACAGCCCCAGGTTAATGGAAGCCAATTTTGTCAAGGAGGGCGAAAAGTTTCAGTGCGACGCCATTTTGATTCAGTGTGTAACAGAGTGCATGCGCAGCCATCTTAGTACAGGAACATAGAGTGGGTGGGGCTTCAGTGCTCCCAATCGGGTCCTACTGCCCGGGAGAGACAAACGACTGTGTGGGCGGGTCCTAATCTTTCCAAATGAAAAGCAAGCGGCGGCCATTGTTGTTTGTGATACAGCAGTGACAGGTGAGGACCCCCTTTTTTAATAAAAAGATTGGTGAGGTTGTAAAGTGTATGTTATAGAAAGATTTACCAAAATGCCCTTTCTCCCCCCTCCTACCTCCCCCATTCCCCCCCTTCCACCTCCGCCTTCCCTCCCCCACACCCCCTTCCCCCCCCAACCACCCACCCCCCTTTCCCCCCCACCCACCCCCCCTTCCCCCGCCTTTCTCCCCCCCACCCACCCCCCTTTCCACCCCCCCTTTTCCCCCCACACCCCATTTCCCCCCTCCACCCCCCCATTCCCCCCTCTTCCCCTTCCCCCCCCACCTTCCACTTTCCCCCCACCTTCCCCCCCACCTTCCCCTTCCCCCCCACATTACCCCCTCTCCCCCCTCCCTCTCCCCTCCCCCCCTCCCTCTCCCCCCTCCCCTCGCTCTCCCCCTCCCTCCTCCCCTCCCCCTCCCCTCTCCTCCCCTCCCCCTCCCCTCTCCCCCCTCCCCCTCCCCTCTCCCCCCTCCCCTCTCCCCCTCCCCCTCCCCTCTCCCCCCTCCCCTCTCCCCCCTCCTCCTTCCCCTCTCCCCTCTCCTCCTTCCCCTCTCCCCTCTCCCTCTTGCCCCTCTCTCTCTCTCTCCCCCCAGTCTCTCTCCCCCCAGTCTCTCTCTCTCTCTCCCCCAGTCTCTCTCTCTCTCCACCCCCCCAGTCTCTCTCTGTCTCTTCTCCCCCCCAGTCACTCTCTCTGTCTCTTCTCCCCCCAGACTCTCGCTCTCTCTCTTCCCCCCAGACTCTGGCTCTCTTCCCCCCAGACTCTCGCTCTCTCTATTCCCCCCAGTCGCTCTCTCTCTTCCCCCCAGTCGCACTCTCTCTTCCCCCCAGTCGCACTCTCTCTTCCCGCCAGTCGCTCTCTCTCTTCCCCCCAGTCGCTCTCTCTCTTCCCCCCAGTCGCTCTCGCTCTTCCCCCAGTCGCTCTCTCTCTCTCTCTCCAACAACAACATGCCCTCGAAAAAGCCTCGGCACCGCCGGGCACTCCAGCTAGTATGTTTATAAAAGACATTAGTCTTCTCTTTTATATTACCCACTAATCTTTTCGCATTACCCCTTTTATTTCCTTTTTTAGATCTCCTCTGCACTCTCTGTATTCTGATTGGTTCTCTACTGTCTTATCAACCTGACATTTATCATAAGCCTCCTTTTTCTGTTTCATTTTAATCTCTATGGGTGTGGAATTTGGTACCCGCCCCGCCCAGGAAGTGGAGTGCAATGTCGGGCGCTGAACTTCCTGGTGGGGCGGTAACCGAGGCGATGTCGGGACGTGATCGGCTGAGCTCCACGGAGGGGAGGGCCGCTGCGCACTCTGCAGGGCCTCTGTAATGTCCATGTGTAATTGAGACACGGACTGCAGAAGTTGGTTATAAAAGGTGTTTACTGAATGGAGACAAAACTGGAACTACTATACAAAGTGACTACACAGGCTTATATACAGGGGTGGTCACTACTGGTACTGCAGTATACAGGGGCTGCAGAATATAGTTCCTTATTCAAGGTACATACACTACAATTCCTCCCCTTTTAGCTAAACAGTACATAACATTCGATTAATAATTAAATAACATATTTACAATTACAGTTGCTATATACATTAGCTGAAGTTAATCAATTATAAATTCAGTCTTTGAGGAGGCTTCCTGATTCTGTCCGGATAACGCCTCTTTGGGGTATCAGGTTCTTCTGGCAAAGTTGATTCGGGATCAACGTCGTTGTTTGATTCATCTGCTTCCAATATCACCGATTCTGAGGTAGATGCAATTGGTACTTCGGTTTCATCACCAGGTGTATAGGATCGTGGTGTAGATTTGACGTTTTCCAGTGATTCTAGAATCTGGTCAGCATGGCGTCTTACAATGCTCTCTCCAACGTCCACGGTATACATTAGAGGTCCTTGCCGTGTGCAGATCGTTCCCGGCTGCCACTTCTCTGTGCGGTAGTCCCGGGCCAAAACTGGTCTCATCCAGAAGAGAACAGCTGTCAGTATGCCAGGGGACCTTGATGTGTGGATCCTGAGTGGTAATTCCACCCAAGTTAAGGGAGAGAGTGCTAAATGAACTTCACGAAGGCCATCTGGGAGGGGTGAAAATGAAAAGCCTTGCTAGGGCTTATGTGTGGTGGCCGGGGATCGATCAGCAAATTGAGGACCTGACAAAGAGCTGTTCAGGATGCCAGAAGGTCCAAAATGCACCACCACATGCCCCTCTACACCCATGGGAGTGGCCCTCATCTCCATGGCAACGGGTGCATATTGATTTTGCTGGTCCATTCATGGACTCCATGTTTTTAATAGCCGTGGATGCGCACTCGAAATGGCCTGAGGTGATCAAAATGTCGTCCACCACCACGGAGAAAACTATTGCAGTCCTACGGACCATATTTGCCAGGAACGGCTTGCCAGAGCAGATTTGCTCTGATAACGGACCACAGTTTGTGTCCGAAGAGTTTCGAAGATTCATGAAAAGGAATGGGGTAAGGCATTACACATCCGCCCCGTATCATCCAGCCACAAATGGATTGGCTGAGAGGTTCGTACAAACCTTTAAGAAAGCAGTAAGGGCCATGTGCGATGACGACATTCCACTGCAGCATAAGGTGGACAATTTCCTGTTAGCCTACAGAAATGCGACACATGCAGTCACCAACCAGACCCCGGCCATGATGTTCTTTAACCGAAGGTTGAGATCTCGTCTGGGTTTGCTCAGACCAAATGTACGAAGAGATGTTGAGAATAAGCAATTCCAGCACATCAATGAGAAGCCGACAAGGAGCTTCAATGTAGGGCAACCAGTCTTGGCCCGCGACTACCGAACAGAGAAATGGCAACCAGGAACGATATGCACAAGGCAGGGGCCACTAATGTACACAGTGGATGTTGGGGAGAACATTGTGAGACGCCATGTCGACCAGATCCTAGAGTCACAGGAACGAGTCAACCCCATGTCTCGCGCAACTGGTGATGAACCCGACATACAGGTAGCATCTACCCCAGAAACAGTAGCATTGGAAGCTGATGAACCAACTGACGACAGGGGGCCTCCACACCAAGAGCAAGACACTCAGGAAAGGCACTATCCAGAAAGGATCAGGAAGCCGCCCCAAAGACTGAATTTATAAATGGACTATTTTCAGTTAATGTGCATGTTAAAAGTGTTAATTTTTAAATGAATGTTATGGTACTGTTAATCTAAAAGGGGAGGAATTGTAGTGTATGTACCTTAAAGGGGAGAACTACTTTTTACAGCTCCTGTATACTGTAGTACCAGCAGTGACCACACCTGTATATAAACCCTGAGTAGGGATCTGTACGTTTAGTTTTAGAGTAACTCACATCCAGAAAACACCTGTTGATTGTTCCCTGCAGTCTCGTGTCTAGTTATTGAAGGACACACAACATAAAAATACACGGATTTAACATCCTCAGTGTGAAGACGGGACTTCGTCTCCACATTGACTGTGCGGTTGTCACTGTTACCAATACTGTCATGGACAGATGCATCTGCGACATGTAGATTGGTGAGGACGAGGTCAAGTAGGTTTTTCTCTCGTGTTGGTTCTCTCACCACCTGTCGCAGGCCCAGATTGGCAGTTATATCCTTCAGGACTCGGCCAGCTCGGTCAGGTGGACTGGAGTTCCCTATCCCAGCACTAACATCCTGCTAAGCGATTAAGACGTATCAATTTTAAATTAGAAACCGAGGGAGTGATAGCTCGGTCAGGAGTTCCCTATCCCAGGAGGTGGATTGGAGTTCCCTATCCCAGGAGGTGGATTGGAGTTCCCTATCCCAGGAGGTGGATTGGAGTTCCCTATCCCAGGAGGTGGATGGGAGTTCCCTATCCCAGGAGGTGGATTGGAGTTTACTATCCCAGGAGGTGGATTGGAGTTCCCTATCCCAGGAGGTGGATTGGAGTTCCCTATCCCAGGAGGTGGATTGGAGTTCCCTATCCCAGGAGGTGGATTGGAGTTCCCTATCCCAGGAGGTGGATTGGAGTTCCCTATCCCAGGAGGTGGATTGGAGTTCCCTATCCCAGGGATTGGAGTTCGCTATCCCAGGAGGTGGATTGGAGTTCCCTATCCCAGGAGGTGGATTGGAGTTCCCTATCCCAGGAGGTGGATTGGAGTTCCCTATCCCAGGAGATGGATTGGAGTTCCCTATCCCAGGAGGTGGATTGGAGTTCCCTATCCCAGGAGGTGGATTGGAGTTCCCTATCCCAGGAGGTGGATTGGAGTTCACTATCCCAGGAGGTGGATTGGAGTTCCCTATCCCAGGAGGTGGATTGGAGTTCCCTATCCCAGGAGGTGGATTGGAGTTCCCTATCCCAGGGGTTGGATTGGAGTTCCCTATCCCAGGAGCTGGATTGGAGTTCCCTACTGCAGGAGGTGGATTGGAGTTCCCTATCCCAGGGGTTGGATTGGAGTTCCCTATCCCAGGAGGTGGATTGGAGTTCCCTATCTCAGGAGGTGGATTGGAGTTCCCTATCCCGGGAGGTGGATTGGAGTTCCCTATCTCAGGAGGTGGATTGGAGTTCCCTATCCCAGGAGGTGGATTGGAGTTCCCTATCCCAGGAGGTGGATTGGAGTTCCCTATCCCAGGAGGTGGATTGGAGTTCCATATCCCAGGAGGTGGATTGGAGTTCCCTATCCCAGGGGGTGGATTGGAGTTCCCTATCCCAGGAGGTGGATTGGAGTTCCCTATCCCAGGAGGTGGATTGGAGTTCCCTATCCCAGGGCTTGGATTGGAGTTCCTTATCCCAGGACGTGAATTGGAGTTCCCTATCCCAGGACGTGGATTGGAGTTCCCTATCCCAGGGCTTCGATTGGAGGTCCCTATCCCAGGAGGTGGATTGGAGTTCCCTATCCCAGGAGTTGGATTGGAGTTCCCTATCCCAGGGGGTGGATTGGAGTTCCCAATCCCAGGAGGTGGATTGGAGTTCCCTATCACAGGAGGTGGATTGGAGTTCCCTATCCCAGGAGGTGGATTGGAGTTCCCTATCCCAGGAGGTGGATTGGAGTTCCCTATCCCAGGAGGTGGATTGGAGTTCCCTATCCCAGGAGGTGGATTGGAGTTCCCTATCCCGGGAGGTGGATTGGAGTTCCCTATCCCAGGAGGTGGATTGGAGTTTACTATCCCAGGAGGTGGATTGGAGTTCCCTATCCCAGGAGGTGGATTGGAGTTCCCTATCCCAGTAGGGGGATTGGAGTTCCCTATCCCAGGGATTGGATTGGAGTTCCCTATCCCAGGAGGTGGATTGGAGTTCCCTATCCCAGGGGTTGGATTGGAGTTCCCTATCCCAGGAGGTGGATTGGAGTTCCCTATCCCAGGAGGTGGATTGGAGTTCCCTATCCCAGGAGGTGGATTGGAGTTCCCTATCCCAGGGATTGGAGTTCCCTATCCCAGGAGGTGGATTGGAGTTCCCTATCCCAGGAGGTGGATTGGAGTTCCCTATCCCAGGAGGTGGATTGGAGTTCCATATCCCAGGAGGTGGATTGGAGTTCCCTATCCCAGGAGGTGGATTGGAGTTCCCTATCCCAGGGGTTGGATTGGAGTTCCCTATCCCAGGAGGTGGATTGGCGTTCCTATCCCAGCAGGTGGATTGGAGTTCCCTATCCCAGGAGGTGGATTGGAGTTCTCTATCTCAGGAGGTGGATTGGAGTTCCCTATCCCGGGAGGTGGATTGGAGTTCCCTATCCCAGGAGGTGGATTGGAGTTCCCTATCCCAGGAGGTGGATTGGAGTTCCCTATCCCAGGAGGTGGATTGGAGTTCCCTATCTCAGGAGGTGGATTGGAGTTCCCTATCACAGGAGGTGAATTGGAGTTCCCTATCCCAGGAGGTGGATTGGAGTTCCCTATCCCAGGAGGTGGATTGGAGTTCCCTATCCCAGGAGGTGGATTGGAGTTCCCTATCCCAGGATGTGGATTGGAGTTCCCTATCCCAGGAGGTGGTTTGGAGTTCCCTATCCCAAGAGGTGGATTGGAGTTCCCTATCCCAGGAGGTGGATTGGAGTTCCCTATCCCAGGAGGTGGATTGGAGTTCCCTATCCCAGGAGGTGGATTGGAGTTCCCTATCCCAGGAGGTGGATTGGAGTTCCCTATCCCAGGAGGTGGATTGGAGTTCCCTATCCCAGGGGTTGGATTGGAGTTCCCTATCCCAGGAGGTGGATTGGAGTTCCCTATCCCAGGAGGTGGATTGGAGTTCACTATCCCAGGAGGTGGATTGGAGTTCCCTATCCCAGGAGGTGGATTGGAGTTCCCTATCCCAGGAGGTGGTTTGGAGTTCCCTATCCCAGGAGGTGGATTGGAGTTCCCTATCCCAGGAGGTGGTTTGGAGTTCCCTATCCCAGGAGGTGGATTGGAGTTCCCTATCCCAGGAGGTGGATTGGAGTTCCCTATCCCAGGAGGTGGATTGGAGTTCCCTATCCCAGGAGGTGGATTGGATTTCCCTATCCCAGGGGTTGGATTGGAGTTCCCTATCCCAGGAGGTGGATTGGAGTTCCCTACCGCAGGAGGTGGATTGGAGTTCCCTATCCCAGGGGTTGGATTGGAGTTCCCTATCACAGGAGGTGGATTGGAGTTCCCTATCCCAGGAGGCGGATTGGAGTTCCCTATCCCGGGAGGTGGATTGGAGTTCCCTATCTCAGGAGGTGGATTGGAGTTCCCTATCCCAGGAGGTGGATTGGAGTTCCCTATCCCAGGAGGTGGATTGGAGTTCCCTATCCCAGGAGGTGGATTGGAGTTCCCTATCCCAGGAGGTGGATTGGAGTTCCCTATCCCAGGAGGTGGATTGGAGTTCCCTATCCCAGGGGGTGGATTGGAGTTCCCTATCCCAGGAGGTGGATTGGAGTTCCCTGTCCCAGGAGATGGATTGGAGTTCCCTATCCCAGGGCTTGGATTGGAGTTCCCTATCCCAGGACGTGAATTGGAGTTCCCTATCCCAGGACGTGGATTGGAGTTCCCTATCCCAGGGCTTGGATTGGAGTTCCCTATCCCAGGAGGTGGATTGGAGTTCCCTATCCCAGGGGTTGGATTGGAGTTCCCTATCCCAGGACGTGGATTGGAGTTCCCTATCCCAGGGGTTGGATTGGAGTTCCCTATCCCAGGAGGAGGATTGGAGTTCCCTATCCCAGGAGGTGGATTGGAGTTCCCTATCCCAGGAGGTGGATTGGAGTTCCCTATCCCAGGAGGTGGATTGGAGTTCCCTATCCCAGGAGG
This sequence comes from Somniosus microcephalus, assembly GCF_052327205.1. NCBI lineage: Eukaryota > Metazoa > Chordata > Chondrichthyes > Squaliformes > Somniosidae > Somniosus > Somniosus microcephalus. The sequence goes on from NC_141001.1 coordinate 129,444,610, forward strand.
TGGATTGGAGTTCCCTATCCCAGGAGGTGGATTGGAGTTCCCTATCCCAGGAGGTGGATTGGAGTTCCCTATCCCGGGAGGTGGATTGGAGTTCCCTATCCCAGGAGGTGGATTGGAGTTTACTATCCCAGGAGGTGGATTGGAGTTCCCTATCCCAGGAGGTGGATTGGAGTTCCCTATCCCAGGAGGTGGATTGGAGTTCCCTATCCCAGGGGTTGGATTGGAGTTCCCTATCCCAGGAGGTGGATTGGAGCTCCCTATCCCAGGGGTTGGATTGGAGTTCCCTATCCCAGGAGGTGGATTGAAGTTCCCTATCCCAGGAGGTGGATTGGAGTTCCCTATCCCAGGAGGTGGATTGGAGTTCCCTATCCCAGGAGGTGGATTGGAGTTCCCTATACCAGGAGGTGGATTGGAGTTCCCTATCCCAGGAGGTGGATTGGAGTTCCCTATCCCAGGAGGTGGATTGGAGTTCCCTATCCCAGCAGGTGGATTGGAGTTCCCTATCCCAGGGGGTGGATTGGAGTTCCCTATCCCAGGAGGTGGATTGGAGGTCCCTATCCCAGGAGGTGGATTGGAGTTCCCTATCCCAGGAGGTGGATTGGAGTTCCCTATCCCAGGAGGTGGATTGGAGTTCCCTATCCCAGGGATTGGAGTTCCCTATCCCAGGAGGTGGATTGGAGTTCCCTATCCCAGGAGGTGGATTGGAGTTCCCTATCCCAGGAGGTGGAGTGGAGTACCCTATCCCAGGAGGTGGATTGGAGTTCCCTATCCTAGGAGGTGGATTGGAGTTCCCTATCCCAGGAGGTGGATTGGAGTTCCCTGTCCCAGGGGTTGGATTGGAGTTCCCTATCCCAGGAGGTGGATTGGAGTTCCCTATCCCAGCAGGTGGATTGGAGTTCCCTATCCCAGGAGGTGGATTGGAGTTCCCTATCCCAGGAGGTGGATTGGAGTTCCCTATCCCAGGAGGTGGATTGGAGTTCCCTATCCCAGGAGGTGGATTGGAGTTCCCTATCTCAGGAGGTGGATTGGAGTTCCCTATCCCAGGAGGTGAATTGGAGTTCCCTATCCCAGGAGGTGGATTGGAGTTCCCTATCCCAGGAGGTGGATTGGAGTTCCCTATCCCAGGAGGTGGTTTGGAGTTCCCTATCCCAGGAGGTGGATTGGAGTTCCCTATCCCAGGAGGTGGATTGGAGTTCCCTATCCCAGGAGGTGGATTGGAGTTCCCTATCCCCGGGGGTGGATTGGAGTTCCCTATCCCAGGAGGTGGATTGGAGTTCCCTATCCCTGGAGGTGGATTGGAGTTCCCTATCCCGGGAGGTGGATTGGGGTTCCCTATTCCAGGAGGTGGATTGGAGTTCCCTATCCGAGGAGGTTGGATTGGAGTTCCCTATCCCAGGGGTTGGATTGGAGTTCCCTATCCCAGGAGGTGGATTGGAGTTTCCTATCCCAGGAGGTGGATTGGAGTTCCCTATCCCAGGAGGTGGATTGGAGTTCCCTATCCCAGGAGGTGGATTGGAGTTCCCTGTCCCAGGGGTTGGATTGGAGTTTGCTATCCCAGGAGGTGGATTGGAGTTCCCTATCCCAGCAGGTGGATTGGAGTTCCCTATCCCGGGAGGTGGATTGGAGCTCCCTATCCCGGGAGGTGGATTGGAGTTCCCTATCACGGGAGGTGGATTGGAGTTCCCTATCCCAGGAGGTGGATTGGAGTTCCCTATCCCAGGAGGTGCATTGGAGTTCCCTATCCCAGGAGGTGGATTGGAGTTCCCTATCTCAGGAGGTGGATTGGAGTTCCCTATCCCAGGAGGTGAATTGGAGTTCCCTATCCAAGGAGGTGGATTGGACTTCCCTATCCCAGGAGGTGGATTGGCGTTCCCTATCCCAGGAGGTGGATTGGAGTTCCCTATCCCAGGAGGTGGATTGGAGTTCCCTATCCCAGGAGGTGGATTGGAGTTCCCTATCCCAGGAGGTGGATTGGAGTTCCCTATCCCAGGACGTGGATTGGAGTTCCCTATCCCAGGAGGTGGATTGGAGTTCCCTATCCCAGGAGGTTGATTGGAGTTCCCTATCCCAGGAGGTGGATTGGAGTTCCCTATCCCAGGAGGTGGATTGGAGTTCCCTATCCCAGGGGTTGGATTGGAGTTCCCTATCCCAGGAGGTGGATTGGAGTTCCCTATCCCAGGAGGTGGATTGGAGTTCCCTATCCCAGGACGTGGATTGGAGTTCCCTATCCCAGGAGGTGGATTGGAGTTCCCTATCCCCGGGGGTGGATTGGAGTTCCCTATCCCAGGAGGTGGATTGGAGTTCCCTATCCCTGGAGGTGGATTGGAGTTCCCTATCCCGGGAGGTGGATTGGGGTTCCCTATTCCAGGAGGTGGATTGGAGTTCCCTATCCGAGGAGGTTGGATTGGAGTTCCCTATCCCAGGGGTTGGATTGGAGTTCCCTATCCCAGGAGGTGGATTGGAGTTTCCTATCCCAGGAGGTGGATTGGAGTTCCCTATCCCAGGAGGTGGATTGGAGTTCCCTATCCCAGGAGGTGGATTGGAGTTCCCTGTCCCAGGGGTTGGATTGGAGTTTGCTATCCCAGGAGGTGGATTGGAGTTCCCTATCCCAGCAGGTGGATTGGAGTTCCCTATCCCGGGAGGTGGATTGGAGCTCCCTATCCCGGGAGGTGGATTGGAGTTCCCTATCCCGGGAGGTGGATTGGAGTTCCCTATCCCAGGAGGTGGATTGGAGTTCCCTATCCCAGGAGGTGCATTGGAGTTCCCTATCCCAGGAGGTGGATTGGAGTTCCCTATCTCAGGAGGTGGATTGGAGTTCCCTATCCCAGGAGGTGAATTGGAGTTCCCTATCCAAGGAGGTGGATTGGACTTCCCTATCCCAGGAGGTGGATTGGCGTTCCCTATCCCAGGAGGTGGATTGGAGTTCCCTATCCCAGGAGGTGGATTGGAGTTCCCTATCCCAGGAGGTGGATTGGAGTTCCCTATCCCAGGAGGTGGATTGGAGTTCCCTATCCCAGGACGTGGATTGGAGTTCCCTATCCCAGGAGGTGGATTGGAGTTCCCTATCCCAGGAGGTTGATTGGAGTTCCCTATCCCAGGAGGTGGATTGGAGTTCCCTATCCCAGGAGGTGGATTGGAGTTCCCTATCCCAGGGGTTGGATTGGAGTTCCCTATCCCAGGAGGTGGATTGGAGTTCCCTATCCCAGGAGGTGGATTGGAGTTCCCTATCCCAGGACGTGGATTGGAGTTCCCTATCCCAGGAGGTGGATTGGAGTTCTCTATCCCAGGAGGTGGATTGGAGTTCCCTATCCCAGGAGGTGGATTGGAGTTCCCTATCCCAGGAGGTGGATTGGAGTTCCCTATCCCAGGAGGTGGATTGGAGTTCCCTATCCCAGGAGGTGGATTGGAGTTCCCTATCCCAGGAGGTGGATTGGAGTTCCCTATCGCAGGAGGTGGATTGGAGTTCCCTATCGCAGGAGGTGGATTGGAGTTCCCTATATCAGGAGGTGGATTGGAGTTCCCTATCTCAGCACTAACATCCTGCTCAGCGATTAAGACCAATCAATTTTAAATTAGAAAGCGAGGGAGTGATAGCTCAGTGATGTCGGACGTTACAGATCTGTGATTGTAACGTTGTAGAAACACACCAAAGAACTCCCTGCACCAGGAGGACAGAAGGTGAGACACAGAGGAACTGAACACTCAGTCCTTACCGGCAATTTCTGTAAGGGCGTCGCTTCTAATTGCTCTGACTGTAGCTCAAAAGGCACCCTCTCTTCTGTCTGGTGTCTGCTGGTCCCTATATACCTGTCCCGTAAATGCCTTAAACTCATCCGGATTGCGTTCTCAATTCTGGTCCACTCATTTTCGATGCCCTCATGTCCCGCCATTTCTAAATTAGAAGCCGTACCCTTTTTCTGTTTACCCGTCCCTCACCTCCCGTTCTTAGTTGCCTTCTCTTCTGTTGATTCAAGTGTAGCACACCAGAAACCTGACCGGGAAGATCAGACTGATGCTGTAATCACAGCAGCACTTAGCACCTCACTTGTGCTGGTGTGAGATTTTAACAGCAAAATAAATCTGCAGGAAAGGCACCAGTTAATTAACTCTGCCCTTTACTTACCTTTTCAAAATATAACAATTCAGCAAAAAGCAAAAATCTTACAACTGCATTCTGGCCAAAGCAATCCAAGGAAGTGAACACTGCACTCACTGCCTCCAGCCAGAGATCGGAAAGCACGAAGTGCCACAGTCCTTTGCTCTTTTCTCTCTCTAGTCTTTCTCACTTTTCGTTCCTCTGTCTGTGTTGCCCTCTTTTTCTCTGTACAGTTATGTCTGTCTGTCAGTCACCCTTAGCCCTTTCCTCTTTCTCCCTGTTGCCCTCTTATTCTCCTTCTCTGTGTCTACCCCTTTCTCTGTCTGTCTGTGTCTCTTTCTCTCCCTCTCTCTGTCTGTGTTTGTCACACTTGCAGTGTTGCAATCTTAAATCTCAGTTGCGAAAAGGAAACACACAGCATTGTTGGAGTTGGAATTCAGGAAGGGTTGGAACATTGCAGGAAATGCACAGCATTGTTGGAGTTGGAGTTCAGGAAGTGATGGAACATTGCAGGAAATGCACAGCATTGTTGGAATTGTAGTTCAGGAAGGGTTGGAACATTGCAGGAAATGCACAGCATTGTTGGAGTTGTAGTTCAGGAAGAGTTGGAACATTGCAGGAAATGCACAGCATTGTTGGAGTTGGAGTTCAGGAAGAGTTGGAACATTGCAGGAAATGCACAGCATTGTTGGAGTTGGAGTTCAGGAAGAGTTGGAACATTGCAGGAAATGCACAGCATTGTTGGAATTGAACTTCAGGAAGAGTTGGAACATTGCAGGAAATGCACAGCATTGTTGGAGTTGTAGTTCAGGAAGGGTTGGAACATTGCAGGAAATGCACAGCATTGTTGAGTTGGAGTTCAGGAAGAGTTGGAACATTGCAGGAAATGCACAGCATTGTTGGAATTGAACTTCAGGAAGAGTTGGAACATTGCAGGAAATGCACAGCATTGTTGGAGTTGTAGTTCAGGAAGAGTTGGAACATTGCAGGAAATGCACAGCATTGTTGGAGTTGGAGTTCAGGAAGAGTTGGAACATTGCAGGAAATGCACAGCATTGTTGGAATTGAACTTCAGGAAGAGTTGGAACATTGCAGGAAATGCACAGCATTGTTGGAGTTGTAGTTCAGGAAGGGTTGGAACATTGCAGGAAATGCACAGCATTGTTGAGTTGGAGTTCAGGAAGAGTTGGAACATTGCAGGAAATGCACAGCATTGTTGGAGTTGGAGTTCAGGAAGGGTTGGAACATTGCAGGAAATGCACAGCATTGTTGGAGTTGGAGTTCAGGAAGAGTTGGAACATTGCAGGAAATGCACAGCATTGTTCGAGTTGGAGTTCAGGAAGAGTTGGAACATTGCAGGAAATGCACAGCATTGTTGGAATTGTACTTCAGGAAGAGTTGGAACATTGCAGGAAATGCACAACATTGTTGGAGTTGGAGTTCAGGAAGGGTTGGAACATTGCAGGAAATGCACAGCATTGTTGGAGTTGGAGTTCAGGAAGGGTTGGAACATTGCAGGAAATGCACAGCATTGTTGGAATTGAACTTCAGGAAGAGTTGGAACATTGCAGGAAATGCACAGCATTGTTGGAGTTGGAGTTCAGGAAGGGTTGGAACATTGCAGGAAATGCACAGCATTGTTGGAGTTGGAGTTCAGGAAGGGTTGGAACATTGCAGGAAATGCACAACATTGTTGGAGTTGGAGTTCAGGAAGGGTTGGAACATTGCAGGAAATGCACAGCATTGTTGGAATTGCACTTCAGGAAGAGTTGGAACATTGCAGGAAATGCACAGCATTGTTGGAGTTGGAGTTCAGGAAGGGTTGGAACATTGCAGGAAATGCACAGCATTGTTGGAATTGTACTTCAGGAAGAGTTGGAACATTGCAGGAAATGCACAGCATTGTTGGAGTTGGAGTTCAGGAAGGGTTGAAACACTGCAGGAAATGCACAGCATTGTTGGAGTTGGAGTTCAGGAAGGGTTGGAACATTGCAGGAAATGCACAGCATTGTTGGAGTTGGAGTTCAGGAAGATTTGGAACATTGCAGGAAGTGCACAGCATTGTTGGAGTTGGAGTTCAGGAAGGGTTGGAACATTGCAGGAAATGCACAGCATTGTTGGAGTTGGAGTTCAGGAAGAGTTGGAACATTGCAGGAAATGCACAGCATTGTTGGAGTTGGAGTTCAGGAAGAGTTGGAACATTGCAGGAAATGCACAGCATTGTTGGAGTTGGAGTTCAGGAAGGGTTGGATCACTGCAGGAAATGCACAGCATTGTTGGAGTTGGAGTTTAGGAAGGGTTGGAACATTGCAGGAAATGCACAGCATTGTTGGAATTGGAGTTCAGGAAGGGTTGGAACATTGCAGGAAATGCACAGCATTGTTGGAGTTGGGGTTCAGGAAGGGTTGGAACATTGCAGGAAATGCACAGCATTGTTGGAGTTGGAGTTCAGGAAGGGTTGGAACATTGCAGGAAATGCACAGCATTGTTGGAGTTGGAGTTCAGGAAGAGTTGGAACATTGCAGGAAATGCACAGCATTGTTGGAGTTGGAGTTTAGGAAGGGTTGGAACATTGCAGGAAATGCACAGCATTGTTGGAGTTGGAGTTCAGGAAGAGTTGGAACATTGCAGGAAATGCACAGCATTGTTGGAGTTGGAGTTCAGGAAGAGTTGGAACATTGCAGGAAAGGCACAGCATTGTTGGAGTTGGAGTTCAGGAAGAGTTGGAACATTGCAGGAAATGCACAGCATTGTTGGAGTTGGAGTTCAGGAAGAGTTGGAACATTGCAGGAAATGCACAGCATTGTTGGAGTTGGAGTTCAGGAAGGGTTGGAACATTGCAGGAAATGCACAGCATTGTTGGAGTTGGAGTTCAGGAAGAGTTGGAACATTGCAGGAAATGCACAGCATTGTTGGAGTTGGAGTTCAGGAAGGGTTGGAACATTGCAGGAAATGCACAGCATTGTTGGAATTGTACTTCAGGAAGAGTTGGAACTTTGCGGGAAATGCACAGCATTGTTGGAGTTGGAGTTCAGGAAGGGTTGGAACATTGCGGGAAATGCACAGCATTGTTGGAGTTGGAGTTCAGGAAGAGTTGGAACATTGCAGGAAACGCACAGCATTGTTGGAGTTGGAGTTCAGGAAGGGTTGGAACATTGCAGGAAATGCACAGCATTTTTGGAATTGGAGTTCAGGAAGGGTTGGAACATTGCAGGAAATGCACAGCATTCTGGGTGTTGTAGTCCTGTAACAACATAACACTTCAATGATGGAAGTACACAGGTTGTCAAAATAGGTTGAAGGGTCGATAGCGAGAGGGCTCAGATTTAAGATGATTGGCAAATGAACCAGAGGTGACATGCAGAAAAGCGGTGCGGACGCTCTGGGCCGGGTGGCCTCCTTCTGTGCCGTAAACGTCTCTGATTCTATTAAGAACCCAAAGGGACATATTCATGTAGAGGCAGAGGACACGGCTAAAGTATTAAATGAGTACTTTGCATCTGTCTTCAAAAAGGAAGCGGATGATGTGAAGATTACACTAAAAGAGGAGAGGGAAGTTATGGACAGGATAGTAATAGATAGAGAAGACATCCTAAAAAGATTAGCATTACTGAAAGTTGGTCGGTCACCTGGTCCGGATGGAATGCATCCTGTGTTGCTGGAAGAAGCAAAGATAGAAACAGCAGAGGTATCGGTCACAATCTTTCAATCCTCATTGGATACAGTAGTCGTGCCGGAGAAATGGAGGGATGCTAATGTTGTACCACTATCACACTAAACCCTCATCACGTTGAAAAAGTACTTGGATATGCGCTTGAAGTGCCATAACCTACGGGCTACGGACCAAGAGCTGGAAAGTGGGATTAGGCTGGAGAGCTCTTTTTCGGCCGGCACAGACACAAGGGGCTGAATGGCCTCCTTCTGTGCCGTAAATTTCTATGTTTATATGATTCTAAACTTTATTTACGCAGCGAGTGGTTAGGATTTGGAATGCACTGCCTGATAGGGTGGTGGAGGCAGATTCATAGAAACATAGAAACATAGAAGATAGGAGCAGGAGTAGGCCATTCGGCCCCTCGAGCCTGCTCCGCCATTCAATGAGATCATGGCTGATCATCCAAATTCAGTACCCTGTCCCTGCCTTCTCCCCATATCCCTTGATCCCTTTAGCCTTAAGAAATATATCCAACTCCTTCTTGAATATATTTAACGAACTGGCCTCCACCGCGCTCTGTGGCAGAGAATTCCTCAGGTTCACCACTCTCTGGGTGAAGAAATTCCTCCTCATCTCAGTCCTGAATGGCTTACCCCTTATCCTTAGACTATGACCCCTGGTTCTGGACTCCCCCGCCATCGGAAACATCCTTCCTGCATCTAGTCTGTCCAGTCCTGTCAGAATTTTATAAGCTTCAATGAGATCCCCTCTCCTTCTTCTAAACTCCAGCGAGTATAAGCCCAATTGACGCAATCTCTCCTCATACGTCATTCCTGCCATCCCAGGTATCAGCCTGGTGAATCTTCGCTGTACTCCTTCCATGGCAAGAACATCCTTCCTCAGATAAGGTGACCAAAACTGCACACAATACTCAAGGTGCGGTCTCACCAAGGCCCTGTACAATTCAATAGTAGCCTTCAAAACGGAATTGGATAAATACTCGAAGGAGAAAAAAATTGCAGGGATATGAAAGATAAAATGAAAGACTTGCATTTATATAGCACCTTTCACGACCACCGGACAGTCAATGAAGTACTTTTCAAGTGGAGTCACTGTTGTAATGTGGGACACGCTGCAGCCAATTTGCACACAGCAAGATCCCACAAACAGCAATGTGATAATGACCAGATAATCTGTTTTTGTCTTGTTGGTTGATAGATAAATATTGACCAGGACACCGGGGATAACTCCATATGGGGAGAGAGCGGGGGAGTGGGACTAACTGGATCACTCTTCGAAAGAGCCGGCGCAGACTCGATGGGCCGACTGGCCTCCTTCTGTGCTGTACTATTCGATGGTTCTATGATAGGTTAATATTTTAGAATTTCTAGAACTCTCTCCCAAAACACCTACACATCTCCTTCTGTCTCCACTTTAAAAACCTTCTTAAAACCCATCTTTTTGACTAGGCTTTTGGTCTCCTCTCCTGACCTTACCACTGTGTCTTGGCAATCGGAGTCGCTCCTTTATTTTTTATTTTTCCCTCTGTGAAACAACTTGCCATGCTTTCTACTTTAAGTTGTTGTATGAAAGGCTGATATTTAGAGTTATTTAGTAGATAAGAATCAATTATGTATAAATTCAAGTGTAGCCATTGACCAACGAATATAACCCATAATTACTCCTGAGTAACTAAAAGAATAAAACTTGTTCAAAATACAGCTGCGAGGACAGTCAAAAGCAGCTTGGACTAAGTTCTGATAACAAACAGCCACAGGCTGCGAGTGAAGGTTTAATTGCTAAATAACATATTATGATAAGTATAAATTAGAATTTGCTTAGCAAAACTAAGTGCAAAGATATTTAAAAAATAATTAGTATAAAGACATAAAATGAAAGAGATACCTCAAGACTAGTGAAACAGCGCTGATATGGGCCCTTGGTATAAAGGCCTTGTACCAGGGAGGCAGGAAATGATAGAGTTGTGGTAAATTCCAATGGGGTGAAAAATTATAAACATGATAACAAGACAGCGGGATAGGGTTGACGGAAAAATACTGGAAAGGCGGGGTACTACCTTAGTCTGAGTGACAATGGTATTTTGACCATTACCACCAATTAAAAAAGGTGATTTTGTTAAAGACCATATATGGACACTGGCCAACCCAACTTTTGATAAGAAAAGGGTTAAAACCTCGATACTCAAATAACAACTTTACACAGACTTACTGCGAGAACAAAGGAACAGACTTAAGACAACGTCATCTGTGTCCGAGAGGTTCCAGAGATCATATAAATATATTCAAGAAGGAGTTAGATATATTTCTTAAGGCTAAAGGGATCAAGGGATATGGGGAGAAAGCAGGGACAGGGGATTGAATTTGGATGATCAGCCATGATCTCATTGAATGGCGGAGCAGGCTCGAGGGGCTGAATGGCCGACTCCTGCTCCTATCTTCTATGTTTCTATGTCTCTATGAGACCAAGGGCTGTGAGCTACTCATTAAAACTATCGCCTAATGTTAAGTATATTACGCTGTAAGCTTAATAAATCTTGATCTATTGCTCAAACATACTAACTGCTGCCTATTGGTGTCTTGTCCAAGAACTCTGAGAGATCATTAAGATCTTACAATTGGTACCCCAGATGGGACAAGACAAAGTGGCTAGTATTGTGTAATAGATCAGACCTCAAAAGTAGCTTCCTGATCAGCTGCTACCCTTGAAGAGGGATAAACCCCGCAGGGAGTGGGGAGTGCCCGAGAATTGCGCGCCGATAGTTATTGATGTTAGAGGTCTGTTAGGAAAATCACCAAATGGCTAGTAAAAGTTTTATTAATGCATATCAGAGTAAATTAGACAGAGGCGCTTGTGCGGAGGAAGTCCAGGTATTATTGATGGAACGTTTAACCAAAGGAGACCGAGTCCCGTTGAAGAAGTGATAAACTTGATTCAGGAACGTGTGAATCAGAAAAAACACAACGAGTTAAGAGAGAAACTTCTTCTTCTTCTTAGGCAGTCCCTCGGAACCGAGGATGATTTGCTTCCACATTAAAAATGACAGGGTACTGCAGGGATTTTATTGAAGACTATGCAGCCACGGCAGCCCCTTTGCTTAGACTCCTTAGGAAAGGAGTAGGATGGTATTGGGATGAGAGTTGTAAGGAGGCATTTACTCACCTAAAGGAAAATTTACAAACTGCACCCGCACCAGGAGCAATAAACAGGAACAAAGATTTTGATCTGGAGGTAGCAGCTACTGGGGATAGTTTGAGTGCAGTGTTGCTCCAAGAACGACATGACAAGTTGAGGCCAGTGGCTTATGCCTCCCGAGTCCTGGCAGATGTGGAGAGGGGTTACTCCAACTGTGAAAGACACCTTTTGGTGAGCTATTGGGCCGTCAAACGTTTCCAATTATTTACGGGGTCATCTTTAATAACCTTACTGACATGTCATACCCCGACACAGATGCTATTGGACGGGAGGATAAAAGACGGGACAGTGAGTAGCAGTCGTATTGCCCACTGGACATTGCTTCTCTCCCAGATGAACCTGAGGGTGGAAAGATTGGCGGAACCTAAGCTGGCCTTGAACATGATTTATCCAGGGACGAATCATGTGTGCACTATAGAAGGGGTATGGGATGTAAACGTGGGATTCCGGGCCGGGCAACATCCGACAGGGAGAGATATATATGTGGGTGGGTCCAGCTCGGTGACAAACGGAGAGTGTAGGACAGGGTGTGGGATTTATGACCCAGGGGCTGGGAATAGAGAAAGCCATCAAACTCCCCAGCACACTGAGCGCAGAGCAGGCTGAGCTGGTGGCTGTAGCTTATGTGGTCAGGCATCCCGAGGAATTCCCAACCCCCTACACAATATGCTCAGACCTGTTCACGTGCAATTCTTGCACTGAGTATCTGGCAATATGGGCTAGACGAGAATTCAAGTCCGCCGAGGGAAACCGTCAGTAATCGCCCCACTGCTGAACACAATCCTGGGCGTTACGGGCAATAAAGGGGAGCATTACATTGAAAAAGTAAAGGCGCACTCAAAAACCGAGTCTAAATGGAAAGGTAACCAGAAGGCCGACGAGTTGGCAAAAAAGGGGCCAGGGAGGGAGTACTTTGGGACCCGTACCGATCTGGACAGATCGCGGCCATAAGGGATATGGAGGGCCCACAGGAGGTGAAGTTGCCCCCAGGCCTGACCCAGGTTCAAGCACAAGATGCGGTTTTAAAAACCGTGATTAAGAAAAGGGTAGAAGTGGAACCAATTGAGGGTCCTTTTGGAGCAGCAGATATAGTGGTCAAAGAGGGGATGTTGTTTAAAGGGGAAAGGTGGATCGTGCCCACACAGTACCAGGAGGAATTTATGCAGCTAGCTCACGGGGGTCCGGGAGCTGGACATCCAGGGCCGGAAAATACCTGGAAGAAAGTGGAGGAGGTGGGTTGGTGGCCTCATCTCAGGGAAGAGGTGAAGGAATATTGCAGTGAGTGCCTAGTGTGCGATGCGAATAATCTAGAACCCCACCGTAGAAAGGCACCGTTGGGACAGATTAGGAGGTTAGAGGGACCATGGCATTCATAGAAACATAGAAACATAGAAGATAGGAGCAGGAGTAGGACATTCGGCCCCTCGAGCCTGCTCCGCCATTCAATGAGATCATGGCTGATCATCCAAATTCAGTACCCTGTTCCTGCCTTCTCCCCATATCCCTTGATCCCTTTAGCCTTAAGAAATATATTTAACTCATTCTTGAATATATTTAATGAATTGGCCTCAACTGCCTTGTGTGGTAGAGAATTCCACAGGTTCACCACTCTCTGGGTGAAGAAATTCCACCTCATCTCTGTCCTAAATGGCTTACCCCTTATCTTTAGACTGTGACCCCTGGTTCTGGACTCCCCGACCATCAGGAACATCCTTCCTGCATCTAGTCTGTCTAATCCTGTTAGAATTTTATAAGTTTCAATGAGATCCCCTCTCATTCTTCTAAACTCCAGCGAGTACAAGCCCAATCGACCCAATCTCTCCTCATACGTCATTCCTGCCGTCCCAGGTATCAGCCTGGTGAATCTTCGCTGCACTCCTTCCATGGCAAGAACATCCTTCCTCAGATAAGGATCCTTAGATCCTCTATTCTATACCCACAAATAGACTTCATTGGGCCCCTGCCCACCACAAAAGCAGACAACAAGTATTGTCTGGTGTTGGTGGATGTTTTCTCTAAGTGGGTTGAGGCCTTCCCTTGTCGAACAGCCACAGCGTTAAACACGGCTAAGATCCTAGTAAGGGATGTATTCTCCCGATGGGGATTGCCCCAGGTGGTGGAATCAGATCAGGGGAGCCATTTCACAGGACAAGTCTTGCAGACCACCCTGAAACCTTTAGGGATACAGGGAAAATGGCATGTGGCCCACAACCCCCAATCATCGGGAATAGTGGAAAGGATGAACCGGACCTTAAAGGAAAGGCTTAGGAAGGAGATAGGGGGGTACCCAAAGAAATGGGACGAGGTCCTGCCTCTAGTTCTCATGAATATCCGGGCCAGCCTCTCCAAAAGCGCAGGGCACTCTCCGTATGAGCTGATGACCGGTAGGGCGGTGAGGACCCCGACTCACGTGTTGGTACCGGTCCTGACCGAAGCCCAAATGAGGGAGGTCAACCGGGACAGGTTCGTAAAAGACCTGCATGAGACCTTGAGGAAAGTACAATGGGAGAGATTGTGTAGAATGGGCCGATACTCTCTGGAGTTTAGAAGAATGAGAAGTGATCTCATTAAAACATACAAGATTCTGAGGGGGATTGACAGGGTAGATGCTGAGAGGTTGTTTCCCCCTGGCTGGAGTGTCTAGAACTAGGGGACATAGTCTCAGGATAAGGGGTCGGCCATTTAAGAGCGAGATGAGGAGGAATTTCTTCACTCAGGGGGTGGTGAATCTTTGGAATTCTCTGCCCCAGGGGGCTGTGGATGCTGAGTCTTTGAGTATATTCAAGGCTGAGATCGATAGATTTTTGGACTCATGGGGAATCAAGGGATATGGAGATCAGGCGGAGTTGAGCTCGAAGATCAGCCATGATCTTATTGAATGGCGGAGCAGGCTCGAGGGGCCGTATGGCCGACTCCTGCTCCTAATTCTTATGTTCTTATACCATTCGGGAATCATGTTTGTGGTTGCAGAAATGCCTGTCTATGCTGCTAACTATGGAATCCCCTATGACTACTGCATTTCTGCTCTTTCTTTTTCCCCTGTGTGCAGTCAAATCTCTCGTGGTGCCAGGGGTTTAATTCCTACTGCATTCTTCCAAGGAGTCGTCACCCTCCCTGGTATTCAAAACTGAAAACCGGTTAGCGAGTGCCACTGGCTTGGGGGATTCCTGCGCTACCTGAGTCTTCCTCCTACCCTGTCTGGTGATCACCCACTCCCTCACCTCCTGCACCTTCTGTGGCAGTAGGGTGACCCACTTCCAGGAAACTCTCGAACTCCCTGATGCACTGCAGTGACTCCAGCCGCTCCTCAAGCTCCGAATCTCACAGCGTGAGCTCGAGCAACTGGCAGAGCTTCGTGCACACCGTGATCCTGCTCTTGCATCACTGTCCAAACCCCCGGGTTAGGGAGAGGATAGCTCAGCCAGGGTCGCTGCTCTGATTACTATCCAGTGCCCCCATCGGAAAGGTGCATGTGTGATAGCATGGGCTTGGGCTTGGCTGTAAAAATTCCAATGGTTCAATATCCTGTGATCTTCACTGTTTAGACTCTCGCATTAAGAATGGCCGCATGAGTGAAGGATCGGAGAGGGCCCAGTCATCGTGGAACAATACCGACCCCCCGCCAGAGCCAGCACATTCAGGAGGGGGGAAGTGAAGGCTACAGGCACCGCCTCACGCTGGGTACAGGCACCGCCTCACGCTGGGTACAGGCACCGCCTCGTGCTGGGTATAGGCACCGCCTCGTGCTGGGTACAGGCACCGCCCCACGCTGGGTACAGGCACCATCTCGCGCTGGGTATAGGCACCGCCTCGCATTGGGTACAGGCACCGCCCCGAGCTGGGTACAGACACCGCCCCATGCTGGGTACAGGCACCGCCCTGCACTGGGTACAGGCACCGCCTCACGCTGGGTACAGGCACCGCCTCGCTCTGGGTACACGCACCGCCCTGTGCTGGGTACAGGCACCGCCTCGCGCTGGGTACAGGCACTGCCCCGCGCTGCATACAGGCACTGCCCTGCGCTGGGTACAGGCACCGCCCCGCGCTGGATACAGGCACCGCCCTGCACTGGGTACAGGCACTGCCCCGCGCTGGTTACAGGCACCGCCTTACGCTGGGTAGAGGCTCTGTCTCTCACTGGTTACAGGCTCCACCTCGCGCTGGGTACAGGCACCGCCCCGCGCTGGGTACAGTCTCTGTCTCTCACTGGGTACAGGCTCCGCCTCGCACTGGGTACAGGCACTGCCCCGCGCTGGGTACAGGCTCCGCCTCGCTCTGGGTACAGGAACCGCCTCGCGTTGGTTACAGGCACCGCACTGCGCGGGGTACAGGCACCGCCCCACGCTGGGTACAGGCACCGTCCCACGCTGGGTACAGGCACCGCCTAGCGCTGGGTACAGGCACCGCCCCGCGCTGAGTACAGGCACCGCCCCATGCTAGGTACAGGCATTGGCCCACATTGGGTACAGGCACCGCCCTGCACTGGGTACAGGCACCGCCCCATGCTGGGTAAAGGCACCGCCTTGCGCTGGGTACAGGCTGTGCCTCGCATTGGGTACAGGCACCGCCCAACGCTGGGTACAGGCACCGCCCTGCGCTGGGTACAGGCACCGCCTCGCACTGGGTACAGGCACCGCCCCATGCTGGGTACAGGCACCACCTTGCACTGGGTACAGGCTGTGCCTCGCATTGGGTACAGGCACCGCCTCACACTGGGTACAGGCACCGTCCCATGCTGGGTACAGGCACCGCCCCGTGTTGGGTACAGGCACCGCACTGCGGTGTGTACAGGCACCGCCTCATGCTGGGTACAGGCACCGCCCCGCGCTGGGTACAGGCACCACCCTGCGCTGGGTACAGGCACCGCCCTGCGCTGGGTACAGGCACCGCCCCATGCTGGGTACAGGCACCACCTTGCGCTGGGTACAGGCACCGCCTCGCTCTGGGTGCAGGCACCACCCTGCGCTGGGTACAGGCACCGCCCCGTGCTGGGTACATGCACCACCCTGCACTGGGTACAGGCACCGCCTCGCGCTGGGTACAGGCACCGCCTCGTGCTGGGTACAGGCATCGCCTCGTGCTGGGTACAGGCACCGCCTAGTGCTGGGTACAGGCACCACCCCACACTGGGTACAGGCACTGCCTCGCACTGGGTACAGGCACCGCCCCGTGCTGGGTACAGGCACCGCCCCGCGCTGGGTACAGGCACCGCCTCGCGATGGGTACAGGCACCGCCCCGCGCTGGGTACAGGCACCGCCCCGTGCTGGGTACAGGCATTGGCCCACATTGGGTACAGGCACCACCCAGTGCTGGGTACAGGCACCGCCTCGTGCTGGGTACAGGCACCGCCCCGCGCTGGGTACAAGCTGTGCCTCGCGTTGGGTACAGGCACCATAAGCACTGATTCACGAGGAACATTTTGTCCTAATTGATCAGATCTGGTTTGGTCCAATCAGGTCACATTCAAACATGGCCTGTCCATTCGAGCAGGCCAGGACATGTAAATTTTGATTGGGGCAGAGGGGTGGAAGAGGAAAGACCCACCCCAGGAACTTTAGGCCTTGGAGCGGCCCTTAGCACTATTACTAGCTGGAGTATAACACGTGGGAGGTATCAGCGCTGTCTTACAATGCACTTGGCTTAATACAGACCACTCCCATTACATGAGGTTCCATGATTCCCCTCTGAATACTTACTTCCTTCACAGGCCCTTTATCAGCACTTTACAGCAAAGAGCTGGGCACCTGTTCTAGGGTAGGAGACCAACATAACTCGAGACAGCCTGCCATTTTACAGATCTGTGAGGTTTCCCTTGGCTGTCAGGTGGTACTTCTTAGAGGTGGACGGAAGTACTGAGTGGGGTGCCCTAGGGCTCAGTGCTGGGATTATTACTGTCTCTAACTTGCGTCAATGGCTTGGATGCAGAAACTCAATGAAAACTGGTCGAATTTGATGATGATATCAAACTAGGAGGAGCTCGGGAGTTGGAGGGGGCAGCTCTGAAATGATAGAATGAGGTGGACATAATTTGCAAGTGTGCAGAACAACGGAAGGTGGAATTTACAGCGTAAGGTACAGTAAACAGGAAGGAAAAGTAGATAAAACACATACTTCATGAATGGTATTAAAACAGATAAGGATGATGCTGAACGAGCCCTAGGAGTCTCCGTCGAATGGACAGCCAACATGTCCAACCAATGCAGAGGAACAGTGAACAAAGCCCGTAATATGTTGAACAGCATCGTTAGAACAGTAGAATAAAAGTCAGAGGGGATAACGGTCACACTGTACAGGGTCTCTGGTCAGACAGCTCCTTGAGCACTGTGTCCAGTTCCGGTCAGTCCCACCCTGAGCACTGTGTCCAGTTCTGGTCAGACCCACCTTGGGCACTGTGTCCAGTTCTGGTCAGACCCACCTTGAGCACTGTGTCCAGTTCTAGTCAGTCCCACCCTGAGCACTGTGTCCAGTTCTGGTCAGACCCACCTTGGGCACTGTGTCCAGTTCTGGTCAGACCGCACATTGAGCACTGTGTCCAGTTCTGGTCAGACAGCTCCTTGAGCACTGTGTCCAGTTCCGTTCAGACCCACCTTGAGCACTGTGTCCAGTTCAGGTCAGTCCCACCTTGAGCACTGTGTCCAGTTCTGGTCAGACCCACCTTGAGCACTGTGTCCAGTTCTGGTCAGACCCACCTTGAGCACTGGGTCCAGTCCTGGTCAGACCCACCTTGAGCACTGTGTCCAGTTCTGGTCAGACAGCTCCTTGAGCACTGTGTCCAGTTCTGGTTAGTCCCACCTTGAGCACTGTGTCCAGTTCTGGTCAGTCCCACCTTGAGCACTGTGTCCAGTTCTGGTCAGACCCACCTTGAGCACTGGGTCCAGTTCTGGTCACACCCACCTTGAGCACTGTGTCCAGTTCTGGTCAGTCCCACCTTGAGCACTGTGTCCAGTTCTGGTCAGTCCCACCTTGAGCACTGTGTCCAGTTCAGGTCAGATCCACCTTGAGCACTGTGTCCAGTTCTGGTCTGTCCCAACTTGAGCACTGTGTCCAGTTCTGGTCAGACCCACCTTGAGCACTGTGTCCAGTTCTGGTCAGACCCACCTTGAACACTGTGTCCAGTTCCGGTCAGTCCCACCTTGATCACTGTGTCCAGTTCTGGTCAGTCCCACCTTGAGCACTGTGTCCAGTTCTCGTCAGATTAACCTTGAGCACTGTGTCCAGTTCTGGTCAGTCCCACCTTGAGCACTGTGTCCAGTTCTCGTCAGATCAACCTTGAGCACTGTGTCCAGTTCTGGTCAGTCCCACCTTGAGCACTGTGTCCAGTTCTGGTCAGTCCCACCTTGAACACTGTGTCCAGTTCTGGTCAGTCCCACCTTGAGCACTGTGTCCAGTTCTGGTCAGACCCACCTTGAGCACTGTGTCCAGTTCTGGTCAGACCCACCTTGAGCACTGGGTCCAGTTCTGGTCAGACACACCTTGAGCACTGTGTCCAGTTATGGTCAGTCCCACCTTGAGCACTGTGTCCAATTCCGGTCAGTCCCACCTTGAGCACTGTGTCCAGTTCCGGTCAGACCCACCTTGAGCACTGTGTCCAGTTCCGGTCAGTCCCACCTTGATCACTGTGTCCAGTTCCGGTCAGCCCCACCTTGAGCACTGTGTTCAGTTATGGTCAGTCCCACCTTGAGCAATGTGTCCAGTTCTGGCCAGTCCCACCTTGAGCACTGTGTCCAGTTCTGGACAGACCCACCTTGATCACTGTGTCCAGTTCCGGTCAGTCCCACCTTGAGCACTGTGTCCAGTTCCGGTCAGTTCCACCTTGATCACTGTGTCCAGTTCTGGTCAGACCCACCTTGAGCACTGTGTCCAGTTCTGGTCAGACCCACCTTGAGCACTGTGTCCAGTTCTGGTCAGACCCACCTTGATCACTGTGTCCAGTTCTGGCCAGTCCCACCTTGAGCACTGTGTCCAGTTCTGCTCAGTCCCACCGTGAGCACTGTGTCCAGTTCAGGTCAGTCCCACCTTGAGCACTGTGTCCAGTTCTGGTCAGACCCACCTTGAGCACTGTGTCCAGTTCTGGTCAGTCCCACCTTGATCACTGTGTCCAGTTCTGGTTAGACCCACCTTGATCACTGTGTCCAGTTCTGGTCAGTCCCACCCTGATCACTGTGTCCAGTTCTGGTTAGACCCACCTTGAGCACTGTGTCCAGTTCAGGTCAGTCCCACCTTGAGCACTGTGTCCAGTTCTGGTCAGACGCACCTTGAGTACTGTGTCCAGTTCAGGTCAGTCCCACCTTGAGCACTGTGTCCAGTTCTGGTCAGACCCACCGTGAGCACTGTGTCCAGTTCTGGTCAGTCCCACCTTGAGCACTGTGTCCAGTTCTGGTCAGTCCCTCCTTGAGCACTCTGTCCAGTTCTGGTCTGTCCCACCTTGAGCACTGTGTCCAGTTCTGGTCTGTCCCACCTTGAGCACTGTGTCCAGTTCTGGTCAGTCCCACCTTGAGCACTGTGTCCAGTTCTGGTCAGACCCACCTTGAGCACTGTGTCCAGTTCTGGTCAGTCCCACCTTGAGCACTGTGTCCAGTTCTGGTCAGACCCACCTTGATCACTGTGTCCAGTTCTGGTCAGTCCCACCTTGAGCACTGTGTCCAGTTCTGGTCAGACCCACCTTGAGCACTGTGTCCAGTTCTGGTCAGTCCCACCTTGAGCACTGTGTCCAGTTCTGGTCAGACCCGCCTTGAGCACTGGGTCCAGTTCTGGTCAGACACACCTTGAGCACTGCGTCCAGTTCTGGACAGTCCCACCTTGAGCACTGTGTCCAGTTCCGGTCAGTCCCACCTTGAGCGCTGTGTCCAGTTCCGGTCAGTCCCACCTTGAGCACTGTGTCCAGTTCTGGTCAGACCCACCTTGAGCACTGTGTCCAGTTCTGGTCAGTCCCACCTTGATCACTGTGTCCAGTTCTGGTCAGTCCCACCTTGAGCACTGTGTCCAGTTCTGGTCAGTCCCACCTTGATCACTGTGTCCAGTTCTGGTCAGTCCCACCTTGAGTACTGTGTCCAGTTCCGGTCAGTCCCACCTTGATCACTGTGTCCAGTTCTGGTCAGACAGCTCCTTGAGCACTGTGTCCAGTTCTGGTCAGTCCCACTTTGAGCACTGTGTCCAGTTCTGGTCAGTCCCACCTTGAGCACTGTGTCCAGTTCCGGTCAGTCCCACCTTGAGCACTGTGTCCAGTTCCGGTCAGTCCCACCTTGAGCACTGTGTCCAGTTCTGGTCAGACCCACCTTGAGCACTGTGTCCAGTTCTGGTCAGACCCACCTTGAGCACTGTGTCCAGTTCTGGTCAGACCCACCTTGAGCACTGTGTCCAGTTCTGGTCAGACCCACCTTGAGCACTGTGTCCAGTTCTGGTCAGACCCACCTTGAGCACTGTGTCCAGTTCTGGTCAGTCCCACCTTGAGCACTGTGTCCAGTTCTGGGCAGTCCCACCTTGAGCACTGTGTCCAGTTCTGGTCAGACTCACCTTGAGCACTGTGTCCAGTTCTGGTCAGACCAACCTTGAGCACTGTGTCCAGTTCTGGTCAGTCCCACCTTGAGCACTGTGTCCAGTTCTGGTCAGACCCACCTTGATCACTGTGTCCAGTTCTGGTCAGTCCCACCTTGATCACTGTGTCCAGTTCCGGTCAGTCCCACCTTGAGCACTGTGTCCAGTTCCGGTCAGTCCCACCTTGAGCACTGTGTCCAGTTCTGGTCAGACCCACCTTGAGCACTGTGTCCAGTTCAGGTCAGACCCACCTTGAGCACTGTCTCCAGTTCAGGTCAGTCCCACCTTGAGCATTGTGTCCAGTTCTGGTCAGTCCCACCTTGAGCACTGTGTCCAGTTCTGGTCAGACCCACCTTGAGCACTGTGTCCAGTTCTGGTCAGTCCCACCTTGAGCACTGTGTCCAGTTCTGGTCAGACCCACCTTGAGCACTGTGTCCAGTTCTGGTCAGTCCCACCTTGAGCACTGTGTCCAGTTCAGGTCAGTCCCACCGTGAGCACTGTGTCCAGTTCTGGTCAGTCCCACCTTGAGCACTGTGTCCAGTTCTGGTCAGTCCCACCTTGAGCACTGTGTCCAGTTCTGGTCAGTCCCACCTTGATCACTGTGTCCAGTTCTGGTCAGTCCCACCTTGATCACTGAGTCCAGTTCTGGTCAGTCCCACCTTGAGCACTGTGTCCAGTTCTGGTCAGTCCCACCTTGATCACTGTGTTCAGTTCTGATCAGACACACCTTGAGCACTGTGTCCAGTTCTGGTCAGTCCCACCTTGAGCACTGTGTCCAGTTCCGGTCAGTCCCACCTTGATCACTGTGTCCAGTTCTGGTCAGTCCCACCTTGAGCACTGTGTCCAGTTCTGGTCAGTCCCACCTTGAGCACTGTGTCCAGTTCAGGTCAGTCCCACCTTGAGCACTGTGTCCAGTTCTGGTAAGTCCCACCTTGAGCACTGTGTCCAGTTCCGGTCAGACCCACCTTGATCACTGTGTCCAGTTCTGGTTGCCGAGACACAAGGAAGATATTCAAGTGCTGCAGATGATGCTGAGAAGAGGCACGAATCGAATTCCCAGATTCAAGGGTCTGGGTTATCGGCAACGTCTGCAGAGACCTGGCCGTTTTTTAAATTTACCTCCTAACTCCCTATATTCAGCTTTTAGGACCTCATCCCGGTTTTTACCTATATCGTTGGTACCTATATGCACAACGACAACTGGCTGTTCACCCTCCCCTTCCAAAATGCTCTGTAGCCGCTCCGAGACATCCCTGACCCTTGCACCAGGGAGGCAACATACCATCCTGGAGTCTTGTTTGCGGCCGCAGAAACGCCTATCTATTCCCCTTACAATAGAATCCCCTATCACTATATCTCTCTCGCTCTTTTCCCTCCCGTCCTGTGCAGCAGAACCACCCACGGTGCCAGGAAGTTGGCTGCTGCTGCCTTCCTCTGATAAGCATCTCCCTCACCAATATCCAAAGCAGTATATATGTTTGAAAGGGGGATGGTCACAGGGGACCCCTGCACCACCTGCCTGCTAGCGGGCATAATTTCAGAATAAGGGAGCACCCTTTTAAATCGGAAATGAGGAGGAATTTCTTCTCAGAGGGTGGTGAATCTTTGGAATTCTCTTCCACAGAGAGCTGTGGAGGTTGGGTCATTGAATATATTTAAGGTGGAGATAGACAGATTTTTGAACGATAAGGGAGTCGAGGGTTATGGGGAGCGGGCAGGGAAGTGGAGTTGAGGCCAAGATCAGATCAGTTATGATCTTATTGAACAGCGGAGCAGGCCCGAGGGGCCGAATGGCTGACTCCTGCTCCTATTTCTTATGTTCTTATGTTCTGATGAGCCCACCTATCCACTGTAATCCCTTGGTGTGTTTCTAATAACCCTGAATCCCATTTGTTGATAAGAACCTGTCTAGTTCCTTCTAGAAACCCATTCAGGTTTCTTGTTCCATTATCCCGTGCTTTTAAAATCATCTAGCTGTTTGATTTAGGTGCCTGCGTGGCCCAGTGGTAGCACGTACTCTAAGCTGACACTTCAGTGCCATACTGAGGGAGTGCGGCACTGTCGGAGGTGCCGTCTTTCGGATGAGACGTTAAACCGAGGCTCCATCTGTCCTCTCAGGTGGACTTAAAAGATCCCATGGCCAGTATTTTGAAGAAGGGTAGGGGAGTTCCCCTGGGCCAACATTTATCCCTCAACCAACACCACTAAAAAAAACAGATTATCTGGTCATTATTTCATCGCTATTTGTGGGAGCTTGCTGTGCGCAAATTGGCTGCTACGTTTCCTACATTGCAGCAGCGATTACACTTTAAGGAAGTGTTTGATTGGCTGTAAAGTGCTTTGGGATGTCCTGATGTTGTGAAAGGTCTATCAATGCAAGTTCTTGATGCACTACTGAGAAATTGGAGGGCGTAAATCAAAATTGCCTTGTGCTATTGTTTACCTGGTATCAACATTGGAAAGTTGGTCTTTGCTAAATTCAGCAGCAACCTTTGTCGGTCCTTTATCCTTCAACATTGTCCTTGTAATGACCAGACCCTAAACTATTCACCCATTTTTGACGGCAGCACATGGATTGGATCTCAAGGTGCAATATCCTCACTGTTTAACAAAAAATCAATTTGTTTGTGTTTCTAGGCGACACGTGTGAGCATGTTTGTCTATCAAGCTCCAATAGCTCACATTTGCAAATAGAAGACAATGGGGTAATAAAACCAAGTAATTTAATGTTGGGAGCCGGGTAAGAAACAAAAAGGAGAATAAATCTCAGGATTATCATCCAGGGTCATTTCTCACCTTGAAGAACGAGCTGGCTTGACATCTGTTGTGAGGGCGGTTTTAAGGTTATCGTCAGCAGCTGTCCAGTGAAGGTGCAGTGTTACTTGTGTCCATTGCTTCTTTCTTAGTATTACTAATTGGCATCTCATTCTACTCCAATTCCAATTCCAATTCCAATTAAAATGCTTTATTGGCATGAAAGTTTACAGAGAACCATATTGCCAAAGCTTACATAGCAAAAAGGTACAGTTTTCCAACATTCTGTAGGTGTCAATCGATTTGACATTTGTTGGGTACATACAATATTACTTTTAAACAATATTAATTTTAAACAGTCTTTGTACTTCATTTGGTACGTTCAATATTAATTTTAAACAGTCTTAATTTTAAACAGTCCTCAGGTTGTGACATGTTGTTACATATTTGGCCCCAAGGTATGGTCTGTCTCCTTCTCCTAGGACTAATCTCAATTTTGACAGATCATCCAATTCCTTGAAATCTGGGGTTGTTTGGCTTAGCTTGTTGAATAATATGTTTCTTGATGTGTTGAATTTTTCGCATTTTAGGAGGAAATGCATTTCTGTTTCAACCTCGCCAGCCAGACATTGATCGCATATTCTATTCTCTCTAGGCTGCCAGGATTTCTTGTATCTGCCTTTTTCAATTTCCAGTTGGTGGTCGCTTAGTCTGTACCTGGTGAGGGTCTGTCTCTGTTTTGTGTCTCTGATGGTCGTGAGGTAGTCTGCCAGTTTATATTCTCTTTTTAGGGCCCGGTAACATTCTAATCTGCTTTGGCTTTCGGTTATTTTGTTCCAATGTTCCAGGTAGGTTTCTTTGCATTTTTTAATGATTTGGTTCACTCGGATTGGTGTTTGGATGGCTGTGTTGGTCTGGGGCTGGTCAGGGTCCGGCTGAGTACTTAGTTTCCGTAGCAGCTGACTCAGGGGACTCTTTTCTGGGTTTAGCTCTTGGGTCTGAAAGGCTTTGAAATGAAGGGTGTCTGGGGAGCTAGATTTGAGGTGATTTAGGAAGTTTAGTGCTCGTTTTTGGATGTTTATTATCAGTGGGTATCTGCCTAGTTCGGCTCTGCATGCATTTGTTGGCGTTTTTCTTTGGGTGCGAAGGATGCTTCGGCAGAATTCTGCATGTAGGGCTTCTATTGTATGTTTTTCCCATTTAGTGTAGCTTTGGTGATTTAGCGGGCCCCATACTTCACTACCGTACAGTGCAATGGGCAGGATTATGCTGTCAAATATTTTGAGCCAGATTTTGATTGGGATTTGGATGTTGTAGAATTTTCTTTTTATTGCATATAGGGCTCTTCGGGCTTTTTCTTTTAGTGCATTCACTGCTATGCTGAAGCTCCCTGATGCTGTAATAGTTAGACCAAGGTAGGTGTAGCTCATAGTGTGTCCTATAGTGATATCACTGAGGGTAAACTGGTATTTGTTTTCCTGACATCTGGGCCTTTTTTGAAAAATCATGATGTTGGTTTTCTTTAGATTTACTGTTAGAGCCCAATTTTGGCAGTATTTGTCGAGTAGGTCTAGTTGTTGCTGTAATCCCTGTTCTGTGGGAGACAGCAGAACCAGGTCGTCTGCATAGAACAGGGATTTCACTTCTCCATCCAGGAGACGGAGACCTGGTGACTCGCTTTGCTCCAGCATGTCTGCTAATTCATTTATGTATATGTTGAACAGGGTCGGGCTCAAATTGCAGCCCTGCCAGACGCCTCTTCTCTGGGTGAAGAAATCGGTGCGTTTGTCTCCAATTTTGACCCCGCATTTGTTTTTCAGATACATTGATTTAATAAGGTCATAGACTTTGCCCCCTATTCCACATTGAAGAAGTTTATAATAGAGCCCTTCGTGCCATATAGAGTCAAAGGCTTTCTTGAAGTCGATGAAACAGGCGAATATTTTCCCATTTTTTGTTTGGTGTATATGTTTTTCAATGAGGGTGTGAAGGGTATAGATATGGTCGGCGGTGCGGTGTTTTGGAAGAAAGCCTATTTGGTTTTTTCTGAGGATATTATGTTTGTTAAGAAAATCAAGTAATCTACTATTTAGAATACTGCAGAATAACTTCCCTAGACAACTGTTGACACAGATGCCGCGGTAGTTATTTGGGTCTGATTTGTTTCCGCTTTTATATATGGGGGAGATTAGTCCTTGGCACCAGATATCGGGAAAACAGCCTGAACGTAATATGATGTTGAATAATTTGAGTACCGCACCCTGCATCTCCATATTGCTGAACTTGAGCATTTCATTTTTGATGTTGTCTGGGCCACAGGCTTTCTTTAGGTGGAGAGATTTTGTTTTTGTGGCCATTTCTTTCCATGTGATTGGGGAGTCTAGAGGGTTTTGGTTGTCTTTGATTGTTGCTTCTAATGTGTGGAGTTTTTCTGTGACCTGATGTTGACTTGGGTTTGTTTCGTTTATTGGGATGTCTTTGTAGAGGTTTTCAAAATGTGTTCTCCAGATGTCGCCATCTTGGATTGGTAATGCTTGCAATTGTGTTGTACTCAGGTTATTCCACATTTCCCAGAATTGTTTTGGGTTGGTGGAGTTTTCAATTTCTTCTAGTATTTTGTGGGTATAGTTTTGTGTTTTGTTCCTAATGGTGTGTTTATATCTTTTGAGGGTTTCATTGTATCTAGTACGTAGGTCCGGATTGTTTGGTTGGCGATGCTTTTGGTTTGATATTTTTCTCAGGTCTTTTCTGGCATTTTTGCATTCGTGGTCAAACCATTTCTTATTTTTATTTTGTCTTTTGTGACTCTTCCTCTTCTGTTTCACGAGGTCGGCTTTTACAGCTGCCTCATGAAAGATCATATTTATATCCTCTATGGCCATGTTTACCCCATCTCTGGTGATCTCATATAGATTTTCTTTAAATTTTGAAATTTTACTTGTGAGATCAGGTGAATTTAGTGCTGTGATGAATTTATCTCCACTGTCTGGGGCCCATCTGTATGTCTGGTTTATTTTATGTAGCTTACTGGGTTCCTTTTTTGTGTCTGTAGTTTGGGCAGAAAGTTTAAGGTACACATTTATTTGGTTATGGTCTGAGAGGGGGGATTGCTGCCTGACAGTGAATGCGTTGATATCGCAGGGGTCCAGGTCAGTGATTGTATAATCCACCACACTAGACCCAAGAGTTGAGGAATATGTGAGTCTCCCTAAGGAGTCCCCTCTGAACCTACCGTTAACTATGTACAGGCCTAAGGCTCGGCAGAGTTGCACTACCTCCCTACCGCTTTTATTTATTTCACAATCGAGGTTGTTTCGGTTTGCGATGGCTGGTGTGACATATAGAGGGGTCTGGCCAAACACATGGTTGTTGCCCTGTGGGTCTATGAAGTCAGGTTCACATCCTGTCCTTGCATTTAGGTCCCCACATAGTAGCACCTTTCCTTGGGCCTGGAAATGGCTGATTTCCATGTGGAGAGTGTCAAATATCTCCTCTTCAAAATATGGCGATTCTATTGGAGGTATGTAGATCGCACATAAGTAAACATCGTTTTTTGCTATTCCTATATTTTTATCTAATTTTAGCCATACGTGTGATTTTCCCTGTTTTATCGGTGAGATGTGTTTGTTCAGTTCTCCTTTATACCACACCAGGATTCCCCCGGAGGTTCTGCCCTTGCGTGTCTTAATGTTCTTTACTGAAGGCACAATAATTTCATGGTACATTGGGGGACAGTGGGTCGGCATGTCCTTTTGGCACCATGTTTCTGTTAACACAATTATATCAATGTCTTTTATAGCTTTTAGGAATTCAGGGTCTGTACTCTTCATCCCAAAAGTTGAGGAGCGGAGGCCCTGGATATTCCAGCAGCTTATGTGGAAAGAACGCATTTATATAGTTCAATAAAACGAAATAAAATGGACCTATTTTGTGGGATGAGTGTGGAAACACTATTTTCTATAATGCTAAATGATGATTTAGTATAAATTTCATGAGGCATGCACATATATCTATCTAATAGTAGTAATAATACTGATAAGATAACAATAATGATAATGATAAATAACAATATTAATAATTTCTCCGGCTTTCTATCAGGCTGTTCAGCATCGTCATGATCTTTCTCAGTTCTTGGTCTACAGTCTGTGGTCTAGAGGGGGGTCTTGGGTCAGGTATAAAAGCACGGTTCTGTTGTTGGTTTTGTAAAGGGGGGTGGGGGACATTGGTGGTCCTGTTTGGGTTACGGCTCCCAATGGTAGAGGGGGTGGGAGGGCTGCGTCTTTTGGCAGTGTTTATGAGGTTTTTTGCAAAGACCCACATCCGCTGTTTGAGTAGATGTATTTCGTCATAGAGGTCCCTTGTGTTGATGTTTGGATGATGGGCCAGGTAGACGTTGGGGAAGACAGAACATCTCGTGTCGATCTCCCTGTTGGTGTTGTGGATTATATAGGCTGGGGTGTCCTTTCTGGGCAGTAGTGTGGAGATCACGATCCGCGCCTCGGGGAATTCCTTGCTGGCCTTTTCCGCCATCCTGCTCACCGCCCTAGCAGTGCCTTCCCGTAGGGTGCGTAGGTCGTTTGTGCCTGTGTGGATCACAAGCCATTTGGGGCTTCCAAGGGATTCTTTGTTCAGGATCTTCATTGCATGTTCTGTGTTGCTGCACCATTTTTTCAGGACTTGATGACCTGGGAACAGCCTCTGGGGGTCCAGAAACTTTCCGTTGGAGTCGGTCAGCAGGACCGCCTGAGGGGCTGGTTTTTCAGACTGGGTAGCAGTAGTCTGGGCAGGACTCGACTGATGGCTGGTTGTTGGCTGGGTTTCTGGGATATGTTGTGTGGCAGGAGCGGGGTTTGAGGCTTTCGGTGTGTCCTCGTGTGGGGGGGCATCTGACGGGTTCTGCGTCCCTGTGTGTGAGGACTGGGTAGCGGTAGTCTGGGCAGGACTCGACTGAGGGCTGGTTGTTGGCTGGGTTTCTGTGGTGAGCTGTGTGGCAGGAGCGGGGTTTGTGGCTTTCGGTGTGTCCTCGTGTGGGGTGGCATCCGACGGGTTCTGTGTCCTTGTGTGTGTTGTTTTTTGGACCTTAAGAGGTTTGTGTTGCCTGCTGAGCCTTTCTACGGCCTCCGTCATTTTGTTTAGTTGGGTATGGAGTTCTTTGATCTTATTTCTTTGTTCCTCTACGGTCTTTCTCAGATTTTGGATGGTGGACTCGTTTTCCATTTTCAGCTGTTTGAGTTCCTCCGTCCAGTTCTTGGTCTGTGTTTCTCTGTATTCGTTGAATTCGAGTTCTAGTTTGGACAGACTCTCTTTCAGCAGTTTGTTTGCGTTGAGAGGTGTGGGGGGGGTGGAGATGGTCAGGGAGGTGTGTGTCTCTGCTGGACTCTCTTCTTCTTCCTCCGCTTGGCTCTCATCATCCTCTGTTCGATTCTCTTTTGCCTCCTGTCCATTGGTCCTATTTGTGTCTGCCTTAGTTTTCAACTGGGGGAATTCCTTTTTGAAGGAGTCCAGACTTTCTACATTCCCCTGTATCATGATCTTTCCTTTTTTGTTGTAGTTCTCTCTAAAGTGCCTCAGGGCATTAACCATGTGAATAGTGTGTTATAAACCCAGTTTAGCTGGGGAAAATCGTGGCGCTAAACCGGGGAGGCAGTTCCCAAAATAGTCATTCTCAATGTCAATTGAAAATGAAAGTTCTTTTAACTTCCGGGGAGCAAAGGGTTAATACTGTGCTGATTGGTTGAGAGTTCTAACACCTGTGATTGAAAGGCGATCCAGTTGTTTCTTGGCAAGCCGTGTGGTAATGAGAGTTTGGGAGTTAAGTACTTCCAAAATAAAGCCTATTATAACCCAAGTTAATTACTGTGCCATTAATGTGCAGCCATTCTGTTTGTTAAAGTGTTATTTAGACCCACTTGTGCCTCAGTAGTCAGTGATTATTCAACAGGCTTCACATTCTGCACGTGTGTGTCTTGGTGCCACCCACAATTATCAACGCCTGCTATTATTTTATTTTGTCGTGGTATATAAATGGTGTGAGTCACACAACACGAGTCGCCATCTCTGATTGGACGTATTCCTGGCGCTTTCATCACGTGACCTGCTGGATCCAACCGCCTTTTTCCCCCGTCTCCAATATTTTTATAAATGAATGAAAGTGGTCAAAGAAAATGGAAATAAAAAATCATTTTCTTTAATGCCCTGGTGACTTTTATCCCAGGTTTGCTCAAAGCTGCAATTGGGAATGATAGCATAGTGGTTATGTTACCAGACTAGCAATCCAGAGACAGACTTAGATTAAACAATCTGAGAGACATGAGTTTAAATCCCACCACATGGCAGCTGGGGAATTTAAATTCAGTCACGTAAAAAAATCTGGAATAAAAAGCTACCATCAGTAATGATGACCATGAAACTATTGGATTGCACTAAAATCCCACCTTGTTCACTAATATCCTTTAGGGAAGGAAATCTGCTGGCCTTACCCGGTCTGACCTATATGTGACTCCAGACCCACAGCAATGGGGTTGACTCTTTAACTGCCATCTGAAATGGCCGAGCAAGTCGCTCAGTTCTACCAAACCGCTCCTGTGGGAGCACCTTCACCTCACGGACCGCAGCGGTTGAAGAAGGCGGCTCACCACCACCTTTGCAAGGGCAATTAGGGATGGGCAATAAATGCTGGCCTTGCCAGCGAAGCCCACATCCCATGAACGAATAAAAAAAAATCCAGGAGATTAAATTCCTGGAGACTCCGGGACATCCTGCAGAGTTGGAAACCCAACACACGACTCTGCCTCTCAGTACATGCCAAGTGTTGTCTTGTTTCCCCCACTCAAGTCTTCACCCCCAGCCCCTCCCCACTAGTATTTGTTTTTGTACCAATTCACTACTTTGTTGGTTAATTGTGTTTGGAGGAGTTCCTTGACGTGGCCTGGGACTTTGAAAGTGCCACTGGTGTTTTAGTGACTGAATAAGCCCAATCCAGGTTTTACTGACTGGGGGATTTGGCAATTTAGTTACTGGAACTTTGGGGATCACATGACAGAATACCACCAACTTATAATTCCATCCACTGCAACTTTCAGAAGGGAATTAGGTAAATGCTTGAAAAGGAAAAATTTGCTGGGCTACGGGGTAAGAGCAGGAGAGTGGGGCTAATTGGATAGTGCATTCAAAGAGCTGGCAGAGGCACGATGGGCTGAATGGCCTCCTTCTGTGCTGTATGATCTTGGCCAGTCCCTGAGAGGACATTACCAGCTACAGCGAGAGTTAGTGGTTAGTTTAGATTGTCATGTGTTGGGAGTTGGAGAGCAATTTGTTGTGTATGTACCTGTAAGAGAATAACTGGTCTCAGACTGCAGTACCGGCAGTGACCACCCCTGTATAAAAGGCGCTAGTGAGCCTCTGTGTTTTTAGTTTTCACTATTGACTTCCACCAGTAAAGATTTATTTTGTTCACTCCTGCTGTCCGTGTCTCAATTATTCACGGACGTAACACAATTGGCCAGAGGTTTTTCCTGAATTGGCCATGTTTCTTTGTCTGTTTCCAGAGATAGCGTAATTGGTAGGTGGGACAGCAGCATGTGAGGCCCTACTGTCTACTGGATGGGGTGAGCTTAATGGGCCTGATAGTCTTCATCTACTTTTGTATGTCTTTTTGTATGTTTGTATGTGCAGACTGGGGAATCAATCTGGGTCCAGCCTAGTGTGTGGCTCAAAGAGTTCACCCAGTCAGTAACTGAGCCCAGGGACAATCAGAACTCATCTCTTCCCCTTTCTGTTCCCTTCAATGATCCGTGCACAAATCAGGAGACACACAGTAAGTTTGTTCATTTTCAATCCATGTTTATTTTCAGATGTTAAACTTCTCACATTTCAGTTATTGAAAGATGACTTGTACACGAAAAGACTCTCTGGTCCATCCAGCCTTGTCCATCGCAATATATAGACCCCCCACCATGTGATCTCCTGGGAGAGGCGAAAAACCAGACATAAAAACCCAGGCCAATTTGGGAAAAAAATCTGGGAAATTCCTCTCCGACCCCCTTAGGCGATCGAAACTAGTCCAGGAGATCATATGGCCCAAATATTCTAAGACAATTACTTTCTCACTTCAACTCTGCTAACATCAATTGAACACAATCCCCGAGAGCCTGGTCTTCAACAATCTCCTGTCTAGTTCTGTAGCAGCAGTCACAAACCCAATATTCAGCGATGACGAGAGACTGGTTGGCAGGTTGTCTAGTGTTTCCATTTCTGTCATTCCAGGTTGAACGAAAACTGTCCCCAATCTTTTCTTTAAAGTGTTAACTGTGACACCATTTAATTTGCTGGGAACATCCGTTCCTAAACATTGACAGGCCGAATTGGGGGTGGAACGTGGATCTAATTACTGGGATGCATCGGCACAATTTGCCTGGGGAAAATCTCTTAAGGCGTGACCTTCCCTGTTAAGACATTTTGTTAAGACATCCTAACTTTGAAGGACAAACCCACTTGTTTTTCCCCTCCCTCCCCGACTCCCGTGCAGTGTTAACTTTTAGCACACCCCAGAACCCAGTTTGTTGACACCCAAAGACAACCCAGAACGAGGAAAAGACATACCAACACTCCCCACTAGACCCAAGAGACAACCAGGTGGGTGGCAAATGCCGCGTCACTTGAAGAATGAAGAGGAGCTTACAAGGGAGCAGCTGACACGGGAACAGCTGACAAGGGAGCTGTGATCTTCATTCAGGCATTCTGCACACACAGCTGGCGACTAACCAAGTAGTACAGAGGACGAAGAGGGTGGAGGTACTTGTATGGGAACAGAGGCTTAAATGACCAGGAAAGACACAATAAAGTGAGCATTACCCATGAGTGCCGCACTGCTGGTATACCCTAATCTGACGGGCATTCCATCTCAACTGCCAGGCCATCAATCAGAAGCTGGCAGGATCCAAATCCAGATCCTGACGGTTCAGCTTACTGTTTGGATCTGGCGCTGGCACCCATGAATAACACCCACTTTGATCTATTTGTCCTGGGAGCCGGAGAATCTGTTCGCTTGCAGGTACGGTCCGCCCTCCTCACCCTGAGTACCAGTTGGACAGTGTCCAGCAGTGTGTGGAGGATGTCAGAATGAAAAATTCCCTAAAAAAGGTAGGGTCCTCTATACTCTAAAAATGACTTGGATTTCTCCCGTGGGCTCCAGAAATCAAAGTGTGTATTCAACACCCGGGTGTCCCTGAATCACGGTTTGTGAGGTAACCAAAGGGTTAACCAGAACCACCACCTGCTGCAATTTCCTGGAGCATCCTGGAGATCAGGCAACCCTGAGCAACAGAATCCAGAAACAAAAGCACGAAAGACTGCCGGGCCTCCGCCCCGACAGCCTGAGGTCCTCCAGCAGATTGGTGATTATCCGGTGATGCGAGTAAGTCGATCGACCTGGTAAACCCCCCAAGTCCTGAAGATGTTCTGGACTACCTCAGTGTGGATCATCCACTAGTTAGGGTGGACTACAGAGCAGCTGAGTGTGCCGACTGTTGTGTTGTCCTCCCCGGGCCAAATGTGGCACCAAGAGTGTCACCCCGTCGTTCAAGCACCAATGGGAAGCAATGCGTCAACTTGACAGAGGGACCCAGGAAGGAGGGTCCCACCCTGTTTGTTGACTTACCGGACCCTTGTCATATTGTCTGTCTGCAGACACACTGACTTACCCTGCACCGAGTCTGAAAGTGGAGATGTCCTATTATACCGTTCACACCCTGAGCCTGTTGAAATGCCAAGTGAAATCACTGGCCGAGAAGACCATTCATCCTGAATGTGGCTCCCACCCATATGTCAAAGCATTCAGCTGATGGCTGTAGCACCAATGTATGGAGAACACTGTGCTCCCAGGACCACCAGCTCTAGTTCAGATGCTGCGACAAAGGAGACCTGTGGATATATTACTGGCAGAGTGATGGTCATCCAGAAGGCTCAACTGGAGAAATACCCCCAACAGTTGAGCCTTCTGGATGACGATCACTCGCTCTCAGTGTGGATGGTAGAAGACCTGCCAGTATGCCCACTAGTAGATGGTTCCTCTGATGGACAAACCAAACATCCAGAGTGATCCACTTCCACAGGGAAGTACTGGAAATAGCCCACCCACACAACTCTGAGGTGGGCTATCCAGGCATGATCACTGCTGGGGGAGGTGGAGCTGGACAGGGTCTCGAGTGTTACTTGTGAGCTACCTGCATTCCAGGTCCTAATCTGGAATGGCGGGCTAGCAAGATACAAAGGACATTGTGCTCCGGATAAGGCCTTGAATAGGCTGGTGGGGGTGAATGGATTGGTGATGGTGAGTGGATGGTGGTGGTGAATGGATTGGTGATGGTGAGTGGACTGGTGTTGGCGAGTGGAAGGGGCCTATAGATGGGGTGGGCTAAGCTACAAAGTGAGCAGTGCCCTCCCACCCTTGTGTGTCAATTCGGGAATGCCTGAAGGTTCTGCTACAGCAGATCCTCCACTTGCTCGCCAAAGAATCCCTCAGCACCAATGGGCACCTGCAGAAGCTGAAGGATCCCCAAGGTGTGAGGACAAACTAAGTGGCGATGCAAGATTCACTGGATGATAGATCCTGCTCCTACATTGAGAGCACCCACACAGTCTGCTGCTGCAGCAGATACTCTCTGAAGGTGGTCCTCTCTGGCAGGGATTGCTCCCTCAACTCACCTACTGGTCAGTGAAGCCAGCCCCAGTGGATTTGATGGCAGGGAATTCGGGATATGCGCCAAACCCTGCAGGAAGGTCCGCCAGACCCACAT
The DNA here is from genome assembly GCF_052327205.1 of Somniosus microcephalus. Lineage (NCBI taxonomy): Eukaryota > Metazoa > Chordata > Chondrichthyes > Squaliformes > Somniosidae > Somniosus > Somniosus microcephalus. The sequence goes on from NC_141001.1 coordinate 129,478,659, forward strand.
GTCCCACCATTTGGATTCTGGTGGGTGGAACAGGACTAGTTTCCTGGGCAGTTCCCTTCCTTCTGAGGCTTTCACGACTGAAGTTCACCAGCTGTACCAGCGAACCTTAAGTTGTGAGGCAGAGTGGCGGGGCTGTCTACCTTGGCCATAACTGGGGCGCGCCTATCAAGTCTGCCCAAACCGCCTTGGAAATTGGGAGGGGGAATCCAACAAAGGTCGATGCCTGAGGCCTTTGCAAGACCCCAGGTAAAGACTCAACCCCCACAAGTGATGGGACTTCCAGAACTCACAGTTTCAGACTCGAAGTCACCCTTGTTTTGAATACATGGAAAAACCTCAACGCACGGAAGCCGTGGTCAACTCAGGCTCCCAGTTTGGTTTCTGGAGCGCACGCACCCTCCCTGGGAGTGCCTCTCGAGTGTCGTAGGGAGCGGCTGAAGGTGGGTCCACAGTGGTGGGTGGGAGCTACAGATCTATAAATAGAGATCTGCAGCTGCACTCACCAAAGTGGACATCACCCACAGCATAGGTGACCCTGTGTAGGGTCGAGTCCACCGAGGGTGGTGCCCCCAAATGAGCTGGCGCCAACTGGAGACAATGTCCCGGGGCTGCGTTGGTGTCACCAGAGGGGACGGATGCCTCTGGGGAAGGACACACCAACAGTAGCTGGTGGCGCTTGGGGGAACCAGCCTGATTCTGGCACCAGTAGGCACGGACACCTCCGAACCAGCTGGTGCCAGAGGAGGACTCTTCCTCTATCCTGGGAGGCCTCAGTACAAGTGGTACCGGGGTTTCACCCGATGTAGTTGACTGGGATGGATTGGCTTTAACCAGCTCATCCCATTCCACACCATCGAGGCAACAACCGGAGCGTCCACCCTTGAGACTTTCCTGTTCAGTCCCAACACTTGGACCACCGGTCGACATCGGTCGGAGATGACTGTATGGACTGGGCCCTATCCAGTGCCAGTGCAGTTAACCCCGAGCAATGCCGAACTGAGCCTGGAGTTGGAGCAGGGTTGGTGCTTGATGCCGATGCGGGGACCTGAGTGCTGGACGTGAAGGTCCAGCCCAGGGGAGAACTAGGGAGGAGGGAGAGGGGCGTGGGAAATTTTTTAAAATGGGAAAGAAACGTGCCAGAAGGGAAAGAGTTGGTTTAACACCATCTCCAATCATTGGCTGCGAGTTTAAATGGATCTGTTATTGGCCGTCAAATAAAGAAATTAAAAGATGTACAGTTGACACTAAAGTAATGGATGGGTTGAGGGGTATTTCAGTGTTGCTGTTTCCTCCTTTGTGGTATCTCTGCTGGCATTGATGTGATGTCAGGATGTGTGATCCAGGTGTCTTTGTGGTTTTGTTACTGACAACTTTAGTCTGTTGGTAGTTTGATGAAACCGTCCATTTCCTCTCACTCGTCCTGACACCAACCTGTACCTGTGGCAGAAGAAGAAATGACAAAAATCACTGGATTGCAACAAGGACAACGACAGGCATTTTATCGCTCCCCTCGTATAGTAAACCATATAACCTGTAAAAGGATTTATCAAATTCCCTTTAAAAAGTCAACACCTGGGCCAGCGTCGAGCTGTGTGGGCAGGTACCAAGCTCGGTCAAGGCAGCTCCAGTGGCATTACTGCCCAGGAGTACATTCTTCGAGTCTTAACCCTGAGCTCTCAGTACTGGTGAACACTTTGAGAAACTGATTATTCAGTTGTTCACTCTCCCTCTCAGCCTCTCCTCTTATTTAGAGCCGTTCATTCAACACCAATCAGCGGTTTCAAGAGGGACGCTCTTGACTTTTTAAATGGTCGGGCTGAGCTGTCCCACAGACTATCCCCGTGTCCAGGACAAGTTGATCAGAACAACCAGCATGAACTGACCTGCTTTCAGTTTCCAGGATTTGAGCCTTTATATCTGCACGGATTTTGCTGTAACTGTCACTGACTTTCACGGGGAATGATACAAGCTGGAAGTACAGCTCCAAACACAGTTAGTCACAGTCAGTAAATAGTTGTCTACATTTACAGATCAGGGAGTGAGCATTAAACTCCAGGACTGGGAGGAGACGGTCAGTGAGGAGTGGGGCTCAGTAACCATCAGTAACCAGGCTCCGGGACTCAGACTACCTATGAGCAACGCTATGGAAGAACTACCAATAACAAACTGAACTATTCCACCTGACTGCATCAATACTACTGTATCTGATAAACTGTTCATATTGCTCATTATGACTTTCACTAATAATACAAGATAAACAGGTTAAGACATAGGAACATAGAAACATAGAAGATAGGAGCAGGAGTAGGCCATTCGGCCCCTCGAGCCTGCTCCGCCATTCAATGAGATCATGGCTGATCATCCAAATTCAGTACCCTGTCCCTGCCTTCTCCCCATATCCCTTGATCCCTTTAGCCTCAAGACATATATCCAGCTCCTTGAATATATTTAATGAATTGGCCTCAACTGCCTTCTGTGGTAGAGAATTCCACAGGTTCACCACTCTCTGGGTGAAGAAATTCCTTCTCATCTCTGTCCTAAATGGCTTACCCCTTATCCTTAGATGGTGACCCCTGGTTCTGGACTCCCCAACCATCGGGAACATCCTTCCTGCATCTAGTCTGCCTAGTCCTGTTAGAATTTTATAAGTTTCAATGAGATCCCCTCATTCTTCGAAACTCCAGTGAATATAAGCCCAATCAACCCAATCTCTCCTCATACGTCCATTCCTGAAATCCCAGAAAGACAAACCTTTCAAAGTTCACGAATTCTGTCCAAGCCGCTGGTTGATGATGTTTCAATTGTTCGTGTTGTCTTCACAGAGCAAAGCTGTTCAGATGTTCGAGCCGACCGCATTCAGTCCGAGACAGATCAGACTCAGTGCAGTTCCTTGCCTTCACAAACTGTTGTTATCTCATCCTGGCTAATATTTATCTACTTTACAAAGCTATTGTGATGTCTCATCTCAGTGTGGTGCGCAGTGTGAGGGTGGGGCTTACTCGGTGATGTCACGGTTTGACCTCACCTTGAAACCATATATGGGAAAACCTTTGGGCTTTACTTAAGTTAAACTGACTTGTTTCGCTCGAAAGCAATAACAGGTTTCCATGTGGTTATGACCCATAGCACAGGGTGCGTGGGCGATGGGCAGTGATGGGATTGTTTGCCTTCTACCAATTATGTTAAGTAATTGCATACATTTAAAGCAACAGGAGTCGGCCATTCAGCCCCTCGAGCCTGCTCCAGTATTCAATTAGACCATGGCTGCTCTGCACCTTAAATCCATTTACCTGTCTTTGTTTGATATCTCTTGATCAACTTAGGAACAGGAGGAGGCCTTTCAGCCCCTCGAGTCTGTTCTGCCAAAGCATGGCTGACCTGTATGTTAACTCCATTTCCCCGCCTTGGTTCCACATCCCTTAAAACTCTTGCCTAACAAAAATCTATCAATCTCATTTTTGAAGTTTTCAATTGACCCCCAGCCTCAATAGATATGGGGGGAGAGAGTTCCACAATTCCGCTAGCCTTTGGGAGAAGAAGTGCTTCCTGACATCACATCCCTGACCAGGCTAACTCTAATTTTAAGCTCATGCCCCTTTGTTCTGGATTTCCCCGCCAGAGGAAATAGTTTTTATCGACCTACCCTACCAACTCTTTGAACATCTTAAACACCTCAATTATATCACCGTTTAATATTCTATACTAGAGGGAATACAAGCCCAGTCTGTGCAACCTGTCCTCATAATTTAACCCTCTGGAAGTCCACACATACAAGATCCAGAGACACTCCCTTGTCCATGTTACTGACCTCCTCCGAAAGGTTATTAGATCAGTCAGACATGACCGGCCCTTCACAAATCCATGCTGACACTCATTGACTACCTATGAGCAATGGCATGGGAGGTCTACCAATGATAAATGGTTGTCTACATTTACAGATCAGGGAGTGAGCACCAAAATCAAGGGCTGGGAGGAGCCGGTCAACAGTGAGGAGCTGAGAGTGGGGCTCAGTAACCAAGCTCTCGGCCCCAGACTGCCTGTGAGCAACGCCATGGAAGATCTACCAATAACAATGAACTATTCCACCCGACTGTGCACCAATATTACTGTATCTGTTAAACTGTTCATATTGCTCACTGCGACTTTCACTAATAATACATGATCAACAGGTTAAGACAAACCTTTCCAAATTCACCAGCTTCTGCCCAATCAGCTGGTTGATGATGTTTTCATTGTTCATGTTCCCTTCACAAAGCAAAGAACATAAGAACATAAGACGTAGGAGCAGGGGTAGGCCATTCAGCCCCTCGAGCCTGCTCCGCCATTCAATAAGATCAAGGCTGATCTAATCTTGGCCTTAACTCCACTTCCCTGCCCACACCCAATAACCCTTGACTCCCTTACAATTCAAAAATATGTCTATCTCCACCTTAAATATATTCAATGACCCAGCCTCCACAGCTCTCTGGGGAAGAGAATTCCAAAGATTCACGACCCTCTGAGAGAAGATATTCCTCCTCATTTCTGATTTAAAAGGTGATATACCTATCAATTCAGTTCATGAAAAGCGACGAGTTAAGTTAGTAACTATAGGTTTTTATTGGCTAAATAACAGAGCCCACCCTCGTGGGTGATCGGATCCAACAAGGAGGAATACCAGCCAGTCGACCACCTTTATACCTGGGCAAGCAGGCGGAGCCATGGGCGGAGTCAGCTGTGGTCAGCCCAGGTATAACAGCGTGGCAAGAGGTGACCTTGTGTAGTGATACAACAGTGTAAACAGTGATAACCATAGTGTAACGATATAAACCCCTTGTTTAAATTTGAGTCCGGCGGGGTGAAGTGTACTACCAGTTCGGGTATGTCAGTCTGTCCGGAGGCCTCGTAAGCCTTTCTGATCGGCGCAGCAGCGGCGGCGGTGGTGCAGTATCCGATGTTAATGCTGGTGTCTGCGTGGTCGGCGAAGGCTCGTGGGGTTCCAGCATGCCGTCTACCTGGGCTGGATTTTGGGGGGTGGTGGGGGGGTAACGGTGGTGTCTCAGGGGTGCCCGAGGGTGCGAGGTCTCGTAAGGAGACTGTGTCCTCCCGCCCGTCTGGGTATGCCACATAGGCGTACTGGGGGTTGGCATGCAGGAGGTCCACCCTCTCGACCAGGGGGTCCGTTTTATGGGCCCTCACGTGCTTTCGCAGCAAGACGGGCCCCGGAGAAGTCAGCCATGTTGGTAGCGAGGTTCCCGTAGTCGACTTCCTGGGGAAAACAAACATTCGTTCATGGGGGGTGGCGTTAATGGCAGTGCAAAGCAGTGACCGGATGGAATGCAGCGCTGCCGGGAGGACTTCCTGCCAGCGAGAGGTTGGGAGGCCCTTAGACTTTAAGGCTAAGAGAACGGCCTTCCAGACAGTCGCGTTCTCTCTTTCCACCTGGCTGTTCCCTCGGGGGTTGTAGCTAGTGGTCCTGCTTGCAGCAATACCTCTCACTAGTAGGAACTGGCGAAGTTCCTCGCTCATGAAGGATGAGCCCCGGTCGCTATGTATATAGTTCGGAACCCGAACAAGGCGAAGAGGTCGTTCAGGCATTTGATGACCGTGGTACTGGTCATGTCTGGGCAGGGGAAGGCAAAGGGGAAATGGGAGTACTCATCAATAATGTTGAGGAAGTACACATTATGGTCAGAGGACGGGAGGGGCCCCTTAAAATCGATGCTCAAGCGCTCGAAGGGGCGGGTGGCCTTGATCAGGCTTGCTCTGTCCGGCCTAAAGAAATGCGGTTTGCATTCGGCACAGGTTTGGTAGTTCCTGGTCATGGTCCTGACCTCCTCGATGGAGTAGGGCAGGTTGCGGGCCTTAATGAAGTGGTAAAGTCTGGTGACCCCGGGGTGGCAGAGGTCGTTGTGGAGGGTCTGCAGTCTATCAATTTGCGCGTAGGCGCATGTACTTCGTGATAGAGCATCTGGGGGTTCGTTCAGTTTACCAGGCCGGTACAAGATATCATAATCGTAGGTGGAGAGCTCGATTCTCCACCTCAAGATCTTGTCGTTCTTGATTTTGCCCCTCAGCTTGTTATTAAACATAAAAGCGACCGAGCGCTGGTCGGTGAGGAGGGTAAATCGTTTGCCTGCCAGGTAATGCCTCCAGCGTCGTACTGCCTCCACGATCGCCTGGGCCTCCTTCTCGACAGAAGAGTGTCGGATCTCAGGGCCCTGGAGGGTCCTTGAGAAGAAGGCCACAGGTCTCCCCGCCTGGTTAAGGGTTGCAGCTAGGGCGAAGTCGGATGCATCGCTCTCCACTTGGAAAGGGATAGACTCATCCACCGCGTGCATTGTGGCCTTAGCAATGTCTCCCTTTATGAGGGAGAAGGCTGCGCATGCTTCTGCCGTCAGGGGGAAGGAGGTGGACTTCATGAGGGGTCTGGCTTTGTCCGCATAATTGGGCACCCATTGGGCATAGTAGGCGAAGAGCCCCAGGGTTCTCTTCAGCGCCTTTGGACAGTGGGGGAGGGGAAGCTCCATGAGGGGGCGCATTCTTTCGGGGTCGGGGCCAATGACTCCATTCTCTACTACGCAGCTGAGGATGGCAAGGCACGAGGTGTTAAACACACATTTCTCCTTATTGTAGGTGAGGTTCAGCCATTGGGCCGTACGGAGGAATCTCTCCAGATTAACATCATGGTCCTGCCGGTCGCGGCCGCAGATGGTGACGTTATCTAGATAAGGGAACGTGGCATGCAGCCCGTTCTGGTCAACCATCCGGTCCATCTCCCTTTGGAAGACCGAAACCCCGTTGGTGACGCCGAAGGGAACCCTAAGGAAGTGGTAGAGGCGGCCATTCGCCTCGAAGGCGGTATACTGGCGGTCCTCAGGGCGGATAGGGAGTTGGTGATAGGCCGACTTAAGGTCGATGGTAGAGAATACCCGGTACTGTGCAATCTGATTGACCATATCAGATATGCGGGGAAGGGGGTATGCGTCCAGCTGGGTGTACCGGTTTATGGTTTGGCTGTAGTCGATGACCAGGCAGTGTTTATCGCCGGTCTTAACGACTACGACCTGGGCATGCCAGGGGCTGTTGCTTCTCTCGATGATGCCCTCCTTCAGGAGTCGCTGCACCTCGGAGCTAATAAAAGCTCTGTCCCCGGCGCTGTACCGCCTGCTCTTGGTAGCGACGGGTTTACAGTCGCGGGTGAGGTTAGCGAACAGGGAGGGGGGCGGGACCTTGAGGGTGGATAGGCCGCAGGTGGTACGCGGTGGGCGGTTTAAAAGCTGCTGGTTGTAGACTGTGAGTGGGGGGAGGGGTCCACCGTATGCCAAAGTGACACTTTGAAGGTGGGATTGGAAATCCAGCCCTAGTAGGACGGCAGCGCAGAGCTGGGGCAGGACGAGAAGTTTAAAATTTTTATACTCCGTGCCCCTAACCGACAGGGTCACAACACAATAGCCGCTGATGTCTGTAGAATGGGACCTCGACGCCATCGAGATCCGGTTGCGCGTTGGCCGGACAGTGAGGGAGTAGTGGCTCACCGTGTCTGGATGGATGAAGCTCTCCGTGCTTCCGCTGTCGAACAGGCAGGTCGTGGCGTGGCCGTTTACTTTGATGTCCATCATGGACTTGGACAGGTGATGCGGGCGAGCTTGGTCAAGTGTGACGGAGGCTAGTGTATGGCTGAGCGAGCTGCTGTAGTCTGCGGGTGAGGCGGTGGTCAGGTCTGGAGACAAGGTGGCGGTCGAGTGTGGTGAACAAAATGGCGGCGCCCACGACGTTGAATAAAATGGCGGAGAAGATGGCCGCCCCAACAACTCACATGAGGCACTGCCGGCGTCGGTGGCCTTGATCAAAGATGGCCACCCCCACGACTCACACGAGGGGATACTGGCATCTGTGGCCTTGATGAAAGATGGCCGCCCCCACAACTCGCATGAGGCACTGCTGGCGTCTGTGGCTTTCCCCCTGCAGGCCTTCGCGAAGTGGCCTTTCTTGTGGCAGTCGGAGCAGGTCGCGTTTCTTGCAGGGCAGCGTGCCCTCGGGTGTTTCACCTGGCCACAGAAGAAGCAGCCGGCGGCCTGATCGCGGGGCTCCGATGTCGCAGCCGGTACCGGGGGTGGCGGTCCCGATCGGTTCCGGGACACCGACGCTGTGGTCGGTCCCAGAGGCGGCGGTGCGAGGGGTATTGCGGCCGGGGTCGGGCCCGAGTCCCAGGGTCGCGCAGCACAGTACCTGGAGTACGCCTCGAGGTCCCGATGGGCCACTTCCAAGGAGCGAGCGAGGATAGCAGCTGTTTTCAGGTCGAGGTCCTTTGATTCCAGCAGTCTTTGCCGTGAGTAGTCTGACCGAAGGCCTTTCACGAAGGCATCTCGGATGTTTCCATCTGTATGTTCTGCAGCTGTTACGGCTTTAAAGTCACAGTCCCTGCCGAGTATTTGCAGCGCCCGTAAGCAATCATCAACCGACTCTCCTGGCTGTTGCGAGCGGGATCTTAGGAGATGCCTGGCGTACATTGAGTTTACAGGGCTCCGATACTGTTCTTTTAGCAGGTTGAGGGCGTCCTCGTATGTGGCAATGTCCCGGATGAGTGCAAATACTTTAGGGCTCACCTGAGCGGTCAGAACTCTTAGTTTGGATGCCGGAGGCACGCCGGATTCTCCCAGGTAGGCTTCGAAGCAGCTCAGCCAGTGTTCGAAGTCGAGGGCTGAATTCGCAGCCTGTGGGTTTAGATCCAGGTACGGCGGCCGGAGGGCTCGTAGCCAGGCGGGCTGCTGGGGCTGTTGTAGATGGCCGTTTGGCTGAGGCTGTACGTCTGACTGGTCGTTTGGCTGCTCCGTTGTAGACATTTCAAAATTTAGCCAATAAAATTGATATACCTATCAATTCAGTTCATGAAAAGCGACGAGTTAAGTTAGTAACTATAGGTTTTTATTGGCTAAATAACAGAGCCCACCCTCGTGGGTGATCGGATCCAACAAGGAGGAATACCAGCCAGTCGACCACCTTTATACCTGGGCAAGCAGGCGGAGCCATGGGCGGAGTCAGCTGTGGTCAGCCCAGGTATAACAGCATGGCAAGAGGTGACCTTGTGTAGTGATACAACAGTGTAAACAGTGATAACCATAGTGTAACGATATAAACAGTGATAACCATAGTGTAACGATAGTGAACGATAAAAGTGGTTTACCACAAAAGGGTGCCCCCTTATTCTGAAATTATGCCCCCTAGTTCTAGATTCCTCCATGAGGGGAAACATCCGCTCTGCATCTACCCTGTCAAGCCCCCTCAGAATCTTATATGTTTCAATAAGATTCCGTCTCATTCTTCTAAACTCCAATGAGTATAGGTACAACCTGCTCAACCTTTCTTCATAAGACACACCCTCCTTCATAGAAACATAGAAGATAGGAGCAGAAGTAGGCCATTCGGCCCCTCGAGCCTGCTCCGTCATTCAATGAAATCATGGCAGATCATTCAAATTCAGTACCCTGTCCCTGCCTTCTCCCCGTATCCCTTGATCCCTTTAGCCTTAAGAAATATATCCAACTCCTTCTTGAATATATTTAATGAATTGACCTCTACTGCCATCTGTGGTAGAGAATTCCACAGGTTCACCACTCTCTGGGTGAAGAAATTCCTCCTCATTTCTGTCCTAAATGGCTTACCCCTTATCCTTAGACTGTGACCCCTGGTTCTGGACTCCCCGACCATCGGGAACATCCTTCCTGCATCTAGTCTGTCCAGTCCTGTCAGAATTTTATAAGTTTCAATGAGATCCCCTCTCATTCTTCTAAACTCCAGCGAGTATAAGCCCAATCGACCCAATCTCTCCTCATACGTTATTCCTGCCATCCCAGGTATCAGCCTGGTGAATCTTCACTGAATTCCTTCCATGGCAAGAACATCCTTCCTCAGATAAGGCGACCAAAACTGCACACAATACTCAAGGTGTGGTGTCTCACCAAGGCCCTGGACAACTGCAGCAAGACATCCTTGTTCCTGTACTCAAACCCTCTCGCTACGAATGCCAACATACCATTTGCCTTCTTAACCGCCTGCTGCGCCTGCATGCTTACCTTCAGCGACTGGTGCACAAGGACACCCAGGTCTCGTTGCACTTCCCCTTCTCCCAATCTATTGCCATTCAGATAATAATCTGCCTTCCTGTTTTTGACACCAAAGTGGATAGCCTCGCATTTATCCATGTTATATTGCATCTGCCATGCTTCTGCCCAATCACCCAACCTGTCCAAATCAACCTGGAGTTTCTTGGCATCCTCCTCACAGCACGCATGCCCACCCAGCTTTGTGTCATCTGCAAACTTGGAGATATTACATCTAGTTCCCTTGTCCAGATCATTAATATATATTGTGAATAGCTGGGGTCCTAGGACCGATCCCTGCGGTACCCCACTAGTCACTGCCTGCCACTCGGAAAAAGAATCGTGTAAAGTTAAGGCACATGGGATTGGGGGCAAGGTACTGACTTCGATAGAGAACTGGTTGGCATAGAGGAAGCAAAGAGTTGGAATAAACGGGTCTTTTTCTGAGTGGCAGGCAGTGACTAGTGGGGTACCGCAGGGATCGGTCCTAGGACCCCAGCTATTCACAATATATAGTAATGATCTAGACGAGGGAACTAGATATAATATCTCCAAGTTTGCAGACAAAGCTGGGTGGGCGTGTGTACTGTGAGGAGGATGCCGAGAAACTACAGGATGATTTGGACAGGTTGGGTGATTGGGCAGAAGCATGGCAGATGCAGTATAATGTGGATAAATGCGAGGTTATCCACATTGGTGGCAAAAACAGGAAGGCAGATTATTATCTGAACGGCAATAGATTGGGAGAAGGGGAAGTGCAACGAGACCTGGGTGTCCTTGTGCACCAGTCGCTGAAGATATGCATGCAGGTGTGGCAGGCGGTTAAGAAGGCAAATGGTATGCGAGAGGGCTCGAGTACAGGAACAAGGATGTCTTGCTGCAGTTGTACAGGGCCTTGGTGAGACCACACCTTGAGTATTGTGTGCAGTTTTGGTCGCCTTATCTGAGGAAGGATGTTCTTGCCATGGAGGGAGTGCAGCGAAGATTCACCACTGATACCTGGGATGGCAGGAATGACGTATGAGGAGAGATTGGGTTGATTGGGCTTATACTCGCTGGAGTTTAGAAGAATGAGAGGGGATCTCATTGAAACTTATAAAATTCTAACAGGACTAGACAGACTAGATGCAGGAAGGATGTTCCCGATGGCAGGGGAGTCTAGAACCAGGGGTCACAGTCTAAGGATAAGGGGTAAGCCATTTAGGACAGAGATGAGGAGGAATTTCTTCACCCAGAGAGTGGTGAACCTGTGGAATTCTCTGCCACAGAAGGCAGTTGAGGCCAATTCATTAAATATATTCAAGAAGGAGTTAAATATATTTCTTAAGACTAAAGGGATCAAGGGATATGGGGAGAAAGCAGGGACCGGGTACTGAGTTTGGTTGATCAGACATGATCTCATTGAATGGTGGAGCAGGCTCGAGGGGCCGAATGGCCTACTCCTGCTCCTATCTTCTATGTTTCCATGTTTCATTCAGCTCCTCGAGCCTGCTCCGCCATTCACTGAGATCATGGCTGATCTGCGACCTAACACCATCTACCCACTTTGCCCCATATCCCTTTATACCTTTGGTTAACAGAAAGATAATCTCCGATTTAAAATTAACAATTGATCTAGCATCAATTGCCGTTTGCGGAAGAGAGTTCCGAACTTTTACCACCGTTTGTGTGTAGAAGTGTTTCCTAACTTCACTCTTGAAATTGTGAGATTAAGACAAGAGTACACTAGTAATTGGGAAACTTAGGACTGGTAGTACGAAGATCTTCACATAAGAGTGAACAACACATGGGATGAAGACCCAGATCGGGTAGTGGAGGCAAAATCGGTGAAATTATTTAAGTGACAATGGAATGCTGCGAGCGGGGGACATTAAAGTTTCTGCATGGATCCATAACTCATCCATAACTATCTTGTGATCTTGTAACCCCCAGTGAAAGAGAATCACTCTTTCAAAATCCCGTTTCAGGAACTTTCCCTCATCCAAATCCCCTCATCTGGTCTGCGTGGTGAGCCCTCACGTACAGCACAGCCCAGTTTAAAGCAAAGTCATCGCTCACGATATTCACCCGCAATGGACCAGGTACATAAAGATTTAATGATTATTAGTTAATGTTAACTCACCAAAAAAAAAACAAATATACTCTAGTATATATTAGGGAACTCATGACAGCCACCTGTCTTGTGGTTGCTGAATCCTACATAATAGACAAACTATGCTGCAGGTGTACAGGGCCTTGGTGAGACCACACCTTGAGTATTGTGTGCAGCTTTGGTCGCCTTATCTGAGGTGAAGGTGCTCCCACAGTGCCGTTAGGGAGGAAGTTCCAGGATTTTGACCCAGCGACGGTGAAGGAACGGACGATGTATTTCTAAGACAGGATGGTGTGTGACCTGGAGGGGAACTTGGAGGTGATGGTGTTCCCATGCACCTTCTGCCCTTGTCCTTCTAGGTGGTAGAAGCCGTGGGTTAGGGACAATTACCATTCTCCTCCAATCACTGCAGCACACTTTACTCCACTTCCTTCTGCTCCAACTGCAACACTCGACATCTGCTACTCTCCTCACTCTTACTTCCTTCACCTGCTCACACCTCTGCCACCTTTCACACTCTATTCTACCCTGACATTCATGTCCTCAAAGCAAAACCTGAAGGAGAGCATGGATAGATGCTTCAAGAGCCTCCCAGCACACCTGCACTCTCTTCTTGTGCAGAGCAGTGATAGTGCTGAGGCTCAACAGCTTAAGAATAGCATTGGCTCCATGGGAGAGGCACCTGCTGTCCTCTCTCAGGAGGACAACACGCCTGCTCCCCACAAGCCTTTCAACCAGTGCCCTTGTTGGTGCCAGACAGCCACCTGGGACAGCTGAAGCCGAGTCTCAGCAGTTACCACCGGTCACAGCTCCTTGAGGTGGTCCACTATGGCCATCTCAAGGACTCTCACTGGAGATTCAGCAACCTTCCACCTCCCAAGCTGTAGCCACTGGGGAGCCACCTCTAGTAGCACTAGAACAGGTAACTGATGCCTGTGTTTGTTGCTGGTGACCACCAAGGATACCTTTTGAGCACCCAAACCAATATGATGTCAGGCGCGCTTCCAGCAAGGAACGTCGAGCTGCAGAATTCAACTTTGTGGCGCCCACTTTGGATCCAGCGAAGTAATTTCTATCCCCATTTGTCCTCTCTTTGCCTGCAGCAGTTTTGATGAATGTTTCTTTTTCAGACGGGTTGTTAACTACTTTGTAGATGGTTGCCTAGGCCCTAAGCTCTGGAATTCCCTGCCTAAACCTCTCCGCCTCTCTACCTCTCTTTCCTCCTTTAAGACGCTCCTTAAAACTGACCTCTTTGACCAAGCTTTTGGTCACCTGCCCTAATTTCTCCTTATGTGGCTCGGTGTCAAATTTTTTGTCTTATAATACTCCTGTGCAGCGCCTTGGGGCGTTTTACTACGTTAAAGGCACTATATAAATACACGTTGTTGTTGCTGAATCATTAAACAGGCATTGTGAAGGAAAATTGGCCATAGATTGATAGTAAAATCATAGACACATTCTTCTTAAAGCTATTCTCCATTTCACTGTCAACAGCGGACAGAGGTAGTCATTTCCCATTATAGGGGAATAAGTAAAGCGGAAAGATAGAACACACATTTATATAGCACCTCAGAACGTCCCAAGCGGTTTACAGCCAATAAAGTACAATTTGAAGTGTGGTCAATGTTGTAATGTCGGGAATTCGTGGCAGCGAACCTGTGCACAGCAAGATTCCAGAGACAGCAATGAGATAAATGGCCAGTGCTGTAGGCTGAGAGATAAATATTGGCCAGGACACTGGGGAAAACTCCCCTGCTCTTCTTCAAGCAGTGCCATGGGGATCTTTTACATCCACCTGAGGGGTCAGATGGAGCCTTGTTTTAATGTCTCAGCCGAAAAACAGCACCTCCGACAGTGCAGCGCTCCCTCAGCACTGCACTGGAATGTCAGCTTAGATTGTTGTGCTCAAGTTTCTAGAGTGGGATTTAGAACCCACAACCTTCTGGCTCAGAGGCGAGAATGCTGCCCACTGAGCCATGGCTGACACTTAACTTAAAGCAGTGGAATAATACTGTATAGACCTTGGATCCTTGATTCCTGGGGAAATGGTTGAGATGGTATCGAGGTTATGATGAAAAAAATGAAGCGTTTTTAGTATAGACTTCTTTAATTCTGTCCAGTACATAAGAGGTTTAAAACCAGCTTCACTCTCAAAAATCAGGCCCTAGCTGATACCACTGTTACAGGTGTCAGCTGATTATGCTGTGTGAACTGTGAGTATTTAATGGAACATTGCAGAGGGACCTTACTCTGAATGACCAAACATTTTGAATTCAAATGCAGACATCTTTTGGGATTTGTTCAAATGTGTTTAATTTAACTGGAACTTACTTGGACCAGCCTCATAAATAAAGTGGCAACCAGCAAAGGTCAGAGGCTGGGTATTCTGCGGTGAGTGTCTCACCTCCTGACTCCCCAAAGCCTTTCCACCATCTACAAGGCACAAGTCAGGAGTGTGATGGAATACTCTCCACTTGCCTGGATGAGTGCAGCCCCAACAACACTCAAGAAGCTCGACACCATCCAGGACAAAGCAGCCCGCTTGATCGGCACCCCATCCACCACCTTAAACATTCACTCCCTCCACCACCGGCGCACCGTGGCTGCAGTGTGTACCATCTACAAGATGCACTGCAGCAACTCGCCTGAACTTCTTCGGCAGCACCTCCCAAACCCGTGACCTCTACCACCTAGAAGGACAAGGGCAGCAGGTGCATGGGAACAAGTTCCCCTCCAAGTCACACAACATCCTGACTTGGAAGTATATTGGCTGTTCCTTCATCATCGCTGGGTCCAAATCCTGGAACTCCCTCCCTAACAGCACTGTGGGAGCACCTTCACCACACGGACTGCAGCGGTTCAAGAAGGCGGCTCACCACCACCTTCTCAAGGGCAACTAGGGATGGGCAACAAATGCCGGCCTTGCCAGCGACGCCCACATCCCAGGAACAAATAAAAAAAATTGACAGCTCTTTGTGTATTTCACCAAGTTATTTAAATCAGTTTGCTACCGATCACTTTTTCTGAAGGCATTTACCAACCTGCCTTGTTCAAATTGCTGAGCCTGTTCGTAGTTTTTGATGACACAATGCAAGGCCAGACCGTCACTCATTCCAGAACACAACCTCCTCCGGCCCTAAAACCCTCCGAGATCTCTGCGCTCCTCCAATTCTGGCCACTTGCGCATTCCCCATTTTAATCGCTCCACCATTGGCGGCCGTGTCTTCAGCTGCCCGGGCCCTAAGCTCTGGAATTCCCTCCCTAAACCTCTCCTCCTTTAAGACGCGCCTTAAAACTGACCTCTTTGACCAAGCTTTTGGTCACCTGCCCTAATATCTACTTATGTGGCTTGCTGTCAAATTTTATTTGATAATCGTCTCTGGTTTACTAGAAGGCAGAAATTTGTCAGCTTTGAAAGGGCTTCTAGAAGACTGCTGTTAATGACCACTGATAGGTCAGTAGGTTGGAATCAGAGATTAAAGGCATATATGGTAGCCAACAGAAGGTGTATTGCTCTGGTCGCGATGTGCAATGACGTTGTAAATGCCGTGATAAAGATTTCCTCTGGCGGGCATTTCAGCAAAGTTTCAAATGCAAAAGAACTTGTTTGTGATTTCACTAATAGCATCAATCGGCGTATTTCTTCTTCGCGCATGCGCAAAGCGCGTGTGCCGAGATTTAGGCGTTCCATCGCGAGTGATGCTTTCTTTCTGACACAAGAACATAAGAAATAGGAGCAGGAGCAGGTGGATCGGTGGCCACGCTGTCACCTCGCCAGCAGGGGGAGTCCAGAACCAGGGGTCACAGTCTAAGGATAAGGGGTAAGCCATTTACGACAGAAATGAGGAGGAATTTCTTCACCCAGAGAGTGGTGAACATGTGGAATTCTCTACCACAGAAGGCAGTGGAGGCCAATTCATTAAATATATTCAAGAAGGAGTTGGATATATTTCTTAAGGCTAAAGGGATCAAGAGATATGGGGAGAAAGCAGGGACCGGGTACTGAATTTGGATGATCAGCCATGATCGCATTGAATGGCGGAGCAGGCTCGAGGGGCCGAATGGCCTACTCCTGCTCCTATCTTCTATGTTTCACTCCGAAACCGCGTCTCTCACGATGGATTCGCGAGAGTTGGCAATACTGACACCTGCTGTGGAAAACCTAGTTCCACATAACTCGATGAATCAATAAGAAAAATGGCACAAGGCCTGAAGTCACATGGCTTTGCCTAATCACCCGCTTGGTTGCCAAGAAGGGGTGTTGTTTTGTTCCTCAGCTGATTACACTGAAAACCTCGCTCATTATTAAATCCCACATCACCATCTTGTGGCCTGGCATGGTCATAACACACAACTTTGCACTGAGCTGCGTAGACTGGCAATATCCTTCCTGACAGAAGTTTGAAAGCTGAGCTGTATTGTTTTTGTCATCCCATCAAGAAAGGATATTTTGAATCTAAATGATTCAAACTTTCCTCTCTTGCCTCCTTAATATGTTAAGAGGTGCCCACCGTCTTGTTTATCTCACAAGGTAATTTATCTGTGCTGTCAGCTCAGTATTCTTCAAACCAGATGGAGCAGTGGAAACCTGGCAGAGACACCAGTACAAGGGGCAAAGTGAAGGATAATGAAATGTTGTGTGGAATATGATGGGATTGTGGAATTTTCACGTCAGCATTAAGAATGGAGGATGTGAGGTTGCATTGAATATTCCAGAGCTTTGATTCATTAACATTTTGGACAGAGAGAATTGCAGTTCTTCCCCTCAGGAGATTAAACGGGTGGGTCGAGTCCATGGGCTGAGTTTTGCCGGCGCTCAGAGGGTGTGTTTGGAGGCGGGTCTGCTGTCAAAATCGAAATGATTGACAGCGGGTTGGGAACCCGCCTCCATGTAAGTTTCCAAAGTGTCAGGTCTGTGATTTCAGAACAGACCAGACACCAAGTGGCGGGGGAGGCATTTAAGCTATTTAACTGCTTGTTAAGTGCTTGTTAACTACTATTTTGCCAGCCTATTTCTATTTAACCACATTTTTTTACGGGGTTCACGTCGTTCGGAGATCACGTCAGGTAAGTAGGTCGGGTTCTCTGTGTCTCCCCTTTGCTGTGAATAGGTGAGGGCTGCAAAAGTGGCCTGAAAGCTACCATTTCACAGCTGGTCACTTTCCAGTGTCAGAAGCTTGAGGCGTCAGGGCTTGGAGGACACTTTTGAGCTGTATGCAGTTTGGAAGTGTTTGGAGTAAACTCTCTATCCACTGTCAACTCCTTGGAGCAAGCTCTCTTACCATTGACAGATCACTTCTGTCATCTCAACTTCAGCTGCCATCTATTCCAGCAACATCGGTGCCCTTGAAAAAATCTCACCTTGGTCCTCTGAATCCCTCCACGATCAGTCCCAACACCAACTTCACCAGGCACACCAACATCACCAACAACAATACCAACCTTCTCCGCAATCATCTGATGCTGCACAGGACACAGGGCATCAGCACCCGACCACATTGCTGCCCGGGAGGCCAGCAATGGCCTTACCATGGCCAGATTTACTTCACTTGACGCTGTACACCCTGGCTGCCACATGATGCACCAGATTAACACCACCCCACACCATCACCATAAAGCATTCCTACAATGACCAAGCCATTCCTTTCATACTCATTACCATTGCGGGGGATACCGTTATGTCTCACCATTCACTGCAACTCACTAAGACAGTTCCAAAGGTGAGCACAGATCTGTCCAATAAGGCAAAGTGTTGAAAATAAAGATTTCAATGTTTGACAACACATTAACCGAAAATTTACATGAACATTGCATAAAACACCCAAGTGCCTACCCTTCTGTGTTGTTAGTTGGTATGATTGGACTAGGATGAGGGTGAGTGTGAGGGATGGCTAGTGAGATGGGGATGTGATAATGTAGATAGAGAGGCATGGGTGGAGGTACAAGGTAAGTTGGTGTGAGTAAGGATGTGCAGGAGTAGGGTAGGGAAGGCAGAGTGATGGGGATGTGATGAGTGGCAAAGCAGGATAAGGTTGAGTGTGGCTTTGTACTAACATATCGTGATCTACTGACACGCTTCCTTTTAATTGGCCGGGAACCCCCAAGGGCGGGTTTAACAAGTTCTGTTAACGGAAAATCCTTTTTACAGAACGGATGCAGCCAGGAGTGGGACCGGAACCCGCCAATCAGCACTCCCGCCGCGACTCCACCTCCACTGGCAAAATCATGGCCAAAGATAGAGGAGAGTGTAAATGGGCTGTGGGAGGAGATTAAATGGGTGGGTAGAGTCCGTGATAGGGGAGAGTGTACATGGGCTGTGGGAGGAGATTAAATGGGTGGGTAGAGTCCGTGATAGGGGAGAGTGTGCATGGGCTGTGGGAGGAGATTAAATGGGTGGGTAGAGTCCGTGATAGGGGAGAGTGTACATGGGCTGTGGGAGGAGATTAAATGGGAGGGTAGTGTCTGTGATAGGGGAGAGTGTACATGGGCTGTGGGAGGAGATTAAATGGGTGGGTAGAGTCCGTGATAGGGGAGGGTGTACATGGGCTGTGGGAGGAGATTAAATGGGTGGGTAGAGTCCGTGATAGGGGAGAGTGTGCATGGGCTGTGGGAGGAGATTAAATGGGTGCGTAGAGTCCGTGATAGGGGAGGGTGTACATGGGCTGTGGGAGGAGATTAAATGGGTGGGTAGAGTCCGTGATAGGGGAGAGTGTACATGGGCTGTGGGAGGAGATTAAATGGGTGGGTAGAGTCCGTGATAGGGGAGAGTGTGCATGGGCTGTGGGAGGAGATTAAATGGGTGGGTAGTGTCGTAACCCTAACCCTAACCCTTCCCTTCCATACAGGCATAACTGCGACAAGCAGTCAAATACCAACGGTAAACAGCTACTACAGCTCTGTCGAAACCTGGGTCTGTACATTGTCAATGGTAGGTTCATAGGAGACCTCCTAGGAAGATCGACCTACTGCTCACCTCTTGGCTGCAGCACAGTAGACTATATGATTACAGACTTGGACCCATCCTCTTTCAGAGCATTCACAGTCAAACCACAAACAACACTGTCAGATCACAGTCAAATTACTATGTTTCTCAAAAAGACAGAAACAAACAACATAGAAACACAACCCAGTAAACTGTACAACACCAAAAAATCGTACAGATGGGCCAAAAACGACATGGAAAAATACCAGAAAACAATTAGCAATGCATCAACTCAAGCTCTCTTAGACACCTTTCTGGATAACATATACACTCACAATAAAGAAGGCGTAAACCGGGCAGTTAGTAAACTAAACAATATTTTTGATAATTTGGCAACAAATGCAAACTTGAAAGCTCGCAAGAACAAACCCAAAACAAAAAACTATGAAAAATGGTTTGACCATGATTGCCATAACATGAGGAAAAAACTTAGAAAACTATCAAACCAAAAACACAGACATCCAGAAAACGAGGAATTACGCCTTACTTATTGTCAGATGCTAACACAATACAGAAACACACTCAGGACCAAAAAAGAGCAATTTATTAAGAATACACTCAGCTCCATGGAGGAATCCATTGAGTCGAATTGTTTCTGGGACAACTTGAAAACACTACACAAAAAACAACACGACGATTTGTCCATTCAAAATGGGGACACATGGGTAAACCACTTTGAAAAATTATACCAGAAAAACACACTAGGACCAGAGCAACACCAAATACGCAAAAAACTTGAAAAGCTTGAAATGGCCATAAAAGATAACCAAAACCCGCTAGACGCCATAATAACAGAAAAAGAACTTCTTGAAAAACTCAAGGACCTGCGACCAGGAAAAGCTTGCGGGACAGACGGCATACTAAACGAGATGATTAAACACGCAGACGACAAACTGAAACTGGCTATCCTAAAACTCTTCAACTTGGTTCTGAGTGTCGGTTATTTCCCTGACATCTGGAACAAAGGACTCATAACACCCATATACAAAAGTGGGGACAAAATCGACCCAAACAACTATCGAGGCATCTGTGTAAACAGTAACCTGGGGAAGGTATTCTGTAGCATCATAAACAAAAGACTTATAAACTTCCTTGAAGAGCACAATGTCTTGAGTAAAAGCCAAATTGGATTCCTGCCAAACTATAGAACATCCGATCATATCTTCACCCTACAGACCCTAATTGACAAACACGTTCACCATAACAAAAGCAAAATCTACGCATGCTTTGTAGATTTCCAGAAGGCTTTCGACTCCATCTGGCATGACGGTTTATTCCTGAAACTTATCGAAAGCGGGGTAGGAGGTAAAACATATGATGTAATTAAATCAATGTATACAAACAATAAATGTGCAGTTAAAATTGGAGACAAACAAACAAAATACTTCCCACAGGGGCGGGGGGTGACGCAGGGCTCGCCAATCTCACCGACACTCTTTAATATTTACATTAATGGATTGGCAAAACTACTTGAACAATCTACAGCACCCGGCCTCACCCTATATGAATCCAAGGTTAAATTCCTCCTCTATGCCGACGACCTGGTTCTGCTGTCACCAACTAAGGAGGGTCTACAGCAGAACCTGGACCTGCTGGAGTCGTACTGCCAGACTTGGGCCCTGACAATAAATCCCCAAAAAACCAAAGTCCTTGTGTTCCAGCAAAGATCCAAACAACATGGACCCACAATAAATTTCACAGTAGGAACAACCAAAATTGAACAAACCACTCACTACACATACTTGGGCTTAAAAATCAGTTCTACGGGAAACTTCAAACTGGCTGTGAATGAACTGAAAGAGAAAGCAAGAAGGGCTTTCTATGCCATCAAAAAATCAATCCAAATAGAAATCCCAATTAGCATTTGGCTCAAAATTTTCAAATCAGTAATTGAACCAATTGCACTCTATGGCAGTGAGGTCTGGGGACCACTAACACAACAAGATTTTGCAAAATGGGACAAACACCCAATTGAGATCCTACATGCGGAATTCTGTAAAAGTATCCTCCGGACTCAAAGGAAAACAGTAAACAACGCATGCAGGGCGGAACTAGGCCAATACCCATTAATAATCACTATCCAAAAAAGAGCCACCAAATTTTGGAATCACCTACAAATGAGCAACCCCCAATGCTATCACTACGACGCCCTGAAATGCCAAGAGCTGACCATAAAGAAGAATACCCTCAGTCAACTAGTCCTGGGACTCAATAAAGTAACTAATAACAATACTAACAATAACCAGCCCCAGGACAGTGACAGGGTAACACAAAGAATTCGACCCAACACAATCGTCGCTAAGCAAAAGGAAAAATATCTGTCATATTGGGCAGAAACAACAAAAACCCAAAGCAAACTCAATTGCTACTTGGCCCTAAACAGACAATACAACATAGCTGATTACCTGACCATGGTAAAGGATAACAAACTGAGAAGAACCTTGACAAGGTACAGACTTAGCGAACATAGCCTAGCGATCGAAAAAGGCAGACACAGGCAGACCAGGGCTGCCAAGAGAAGACAGGATATGCTCTCACTGCAGTCAGGGAGTAGTTGAGACAGAGATGCACTTCCTCACAGCCTGTGGAAAATATCAGGGCATCAGAGAGAATTTCTATCAAAAATTCTCACAAATATGCCCTGAATTCAGAAATCTGACTGACAACCAAAAACTCCCATTCCTACTGGGGGAGGAGAGAAGCTGTGTAACACTGGCGGCACACTATGTTACAGCTTGCCATGAACAGAGGGACAACCAGTAAACTAAGACAAGAGTATATATAAACAAGGCAAAAATATATTTATAAACTCAGGGATATACCTGTTTATACACTGTATGAATGGAACCGCGTTTATGTGTTCAACCATAAATGTATTTTGATGCTTTGGCAACATAAGATGTACCTTATCATGCCAATAAAGCGATTTGTATTGTATTGTATTGTATGTGCTTTAATTCAGAACTACTTTTTACAGCTCCTGTATACTGTAGTACCGGCAGTAACCACACCGGTATATAAGCTGTGCGCATGTCTCTGTACTCCAGTCTAGAGATGACCCTCCTCCAGTAAAGACCTGTTATTTATGTACAGCATCCGTGTAATTATTTATCCACTGAACCACGGATCTAACAGTGGCGACGAGTGTTGATGCGAATCTACCTGCAACATTAAACAAAAAAAAAACAACAAAAAAAATAGTCGAGTCCAGGAACACGGGCGTCGACCGCGAGCAACCGCCCAGCAGTCAGGCAGAGATCCAACTTCACTGGGGAGGCCGTGGAGAGCCGGGCTTGGTTCCCCAGCCACAACGAGCAGTAAGAGACCGACGACAGGTCCAGAGCAGACCCTTCCCGAGCAGCGGCGGCTGGAGCCGACCGACGGCAGAGAGAGAGCCGGGCAGCGTCGACGGGGTAAGAAAAAGGGTGAAGAGAGCAGGGCGCAGCTGGGGGTTGATCACCGAGCGGCGTCAAAGAAAAATACTGCAAAACCGGAGAGAGGGTAACAAACAGACGGGTTCTAGACTGAGCGGCGTCGACAAATATCAAGAGAAGAACACGCAGAGCACAGCCAGGGATCACGGGCTGATCAGGGTCCGTGGGGCGAAGCAAGGGGAGACGCCATTGAGCCGCAGAGAAGCAGGGAGAGTGCGGGAGACGCCATTGAGCCGCGGAGAAGCAGGGAGAGCACGGGAGGCGCCATTGAGAAGAAGAGCGCGGGAGGCGCCATTGGTGATAGTTAACGCACAACCAAGGATGCCGAAGAGTGGCAGTATCTCTACGTTCGACAATGAAGTCGAAGATTGGGCGACATATGTGGAACGTATTAAGGTGTACTGCAGGGCGAATGAAGTGCCAGATGCTAATAAAGCACTGGTTCTGTTAAATTCCATGGGTGCAAAAACTTATGGGTTACTGCGAAATCTAATAACCCCAGAGAAGCCGGTAAACAAGAATTTTGAAAGCATAGTAGAAATCCTACAGGACCACTTAAACCCCACACCGCTGCTGATAGCAGAACGATTTAAGTTCCATAAAAGGAACCAACACAAAGACGAAAGCAATGCTGAGTACCTAACGGAACTGCGCAAGCTATCGAAATACTGCCAGTTTGGAGCGGGACTAGCAGACACGTTAAGGGACAAGTTTGTATGTGGGCTACAAAGTGAAGGAACCCAGAAACGGCTTCTATCAGAAAAGGACCTTACGCTGGACAAAGCTTTCAGTATGGCAGTATCACACGAAGCAGCCGCAAGGGGCGCTGCAGAGATACAACGGAGACCGCAAGAATATGGCACCAACGAAATGACCTATGGAACAGGTAATTGCTATCGCTGCGGCAGAACAACACATGATCAGAAAGATTGTTGGTTCAAGGACCAAGTGTGCAGACAGTGTGGGAAAGCAGGACACATAGCAAGAGTCTGCAGGTCTGGGAAGAAAACCAACAGTAAGAAATCTCCACAGGAGAAGTACAAAAAAGGTACACCAGGTGATGGACAGTGGTTCAGACGAACAGAAAAGTGACACAGACTCCGGAAGCAAGGAGCTGGGTTGTCTGAAACTACATAATGTAACCAAAATGGAGGATCACCAGACTATCTGGGTTACACTCAAGATAGACGGAGTCCAAGTGGAAATGGAATTGGACACAGGGTCAGCTCTAACAGTCATAAATCAAAGAGACTACAAGCGGCTATTTTCACACATACCCTTGAAAGCTACAGAGAATGTCTTGAAGACGTATACGGGGCAAAAAGTCTACCCCAAAGGAAAAATAAGGGTGAAAGAAGCGGACCTGGTGGGAAGCACCCAGGTGAAAGGTATTTAAGGAGGGTGGTGGCTTAAACCCGAGTTCCTACAGAGTAGGAACCCCCACCGCCCCCCTCCTCTAACCTAGTAGTCTTTTAGCAGCTGTCTAAAAACAGAGGTCACAAATTTTTTGGTCTCAGTTTCTTTTCAGCAGGGCAGGAACCGGGAGGAGCGGGAAGTCGGCGTAGGACCAAGGGGACACAAGACCGGGAAGTCAGCGAAAGACCAGGGAGGTAAGACTAACTGGTAAGTACTTTCCTCAAACCTTCCTAGGAAGTAAAACCAAAACTAGTGGGATTTGGTTAGTTTAAAAAGGAATAAGAGGAGTACAGTATACATTGGTCTAAGTAAGCTTCGGGAAAACAAAAGTCGATAAATAAACTAAAACTAGAAAATTAAAAGTAATATAAGGGTTAAGTCATGGCAGTAGAGCTCGGACCTGTGTCATGCTCCTCCTGTAACATGTGGGAAATCAGGGACGCTTCCTGTGTCCCTGACGACTATGTGTGCAGGAAGTGTGTCCAGCTGCAGCTCATGTGGGACCGCATGACGGCCCTTGAGCTGCAGATGGACTCACTTTGGAGCATCCACGATTCTGAGAGGGGTGTGGATAGCACATTTAGTGAGTTGGTCACACCGCAGGTTAAGGCCAGCGTAGACAGTACATGGGTGACCAAAAGGCAGAGCAAGGGCAGGAAGGTAGTGCAGAAATCCCCTGGGGTTGTCTCCCTTAGCAACAGGTTCACCGCCTTAGGTACTGTTGTCGGGGGGGGTGACACATCGGGGGAAGGCACCAGCAGCCAGGCTCATGGCACCATGACTGGCTCTGTTGCAAAGAAGGGAGGGAAAAAGAGTGGCAGGGCTATAGTAATAGGGGATTCGATTGTAAGGGGAATAGATAGGGGTTTCTGTGGTCGCGACCGAGACTCCAGGATGGTATGTTGCCTCCCTGGTGCAAGGGTCAAGGATGTCTCGGCGCGGGTGCAGAACATTCTGGAGGGGGAGGGGGAACAGCCAGTTGTCGTGATACATGTTGGTACCAACGACGTAGCTAAAAAAAGGGAAGAGGTCCTACAAGTAGAATTTCGGGAGTTAGGAGCCAAGCTAAAAAGTAGGACCTCGAAGGTAGTAATCTCTGGATTACTACCAGTGCCACGTGCTAGTAAGAGTACAGAGAACAGGATAGTTAGGCTAAATACGTGGCTTGAGCAGTGGTGTAAGAGGGAGGGTTTTAAATTTTTGAGGCATTGGAACCAGTTTTGTGGTAGGTGTGACCTATACAAAAGGGACGGTCTACACCTGTGCAGAGATGGAACTGATGTTCTCGGGGTAATTTTTGATAAAGCAGTTCGGGAGCATTTAAACTAGTATGGCAGGGGGCTAGAAACCTATGTAGTGAAATAGAGGAAAGTGAAAGGCAGACAGAAATAAATGATAAAAGGGTGAGGAACAAAAAACAAAGGGCCAAACTAATTCATAAAAAATGTGAGCATAAAAAAAGCCTGAGGGTTTTATACCTTAATGCGAGAAGCATCAGGAACAAGGTAGATGAATTAGCTGTGGAAATAGAGGTTAATAATTATGACCTAATTGGGATTACGGAAACATGGTTGCAGGGTGAGCAGGGCTGGGAGCTTAACATACAGGGGTATTCAGTATTTAGGAAGGATCGACAAAAAAGAAAGGGAGGAGGGGTAGCATTGCTAGTAAAAGAGGGGATAAATGCAATTGAAAGGAAGGATATTAACTCAGTTAATACAGAATCTATATGGGTGGAGCTAAGAAATAGCGAGGGGCGAAAAACATTAATAGGAGTGGTATATAGGCCTCCAAATAGTAAAATAGAGGTTAGGGAGGGCATCACGAGGGAAATTAGAGAAGCGTGCAATAAGAGCACAGCTGTCATCATAGGTGACTTTAACTTACATATAGATTGGACTAGCCTAATCAGTAAAAATAATGAGGAGGAGGAATTCCTTGAGTGTTTGAGGGATGGTTATCTGGATCAATATGTCGAGGAACCAACTCGGGAACAGGCTATATTGGACTGGGTACTGTGCAATGAGAAGGGACTAATCAGTAATCTTGTTGTACGGGGACCCTTGGGTCAGAGCGATCATAACATGATCGATTTCTCACTCGAAATGGAGAGCGAAGAAATTGACTCAGAGACTAAGGTCCTGAATTTAAACAAGGGGAATTATGATGCCATGAGACGGGAACTGAGTAGGTCTGATTGGACAACGTTCCTGGGAGGACTGGAGGTAGATAAACAATGGCAAACATTTAAAGATAGAATGACAAAATTGCAAAAATTGTTTATACCAATCTGGCATAAAAGGAAATCTAAAAAGGTGACTCAACCGTGGATAACAGGGGAAATTAGAGACAGCATAAAATCCAAAGATAGGGCGTATAAAATAGCCAAAAAAAGCGCCAGAGCGGAAGATTGGGAACAGTTTAAGATAGAGCAAAGGAGGGCAAAGGGCATAATCAAGAGGGGCAAAATAGCTTACGAAAACAAGCTGGCGGAAAATATAAAAACTAACTCCAAAAGCTTTTATAAGTATATCAAAAGGAAAAGACTGGTGAAAACCAAAGTTGGTCCATTGCAGTCAGATACGGGGGAATATATAATGGGAAATAAGGAAATGGCAGATCAACTAAATGCATACTTTGGGTCAGTCTTTACGAAGGAAGACACAAAAAACCTCCCTGGGATATCGGGAAAAATAGGGACATTGGCAAAGGAGGAACTGACGCAAATCAATATCTCTAAGGATATGGTGTTAAGGAAGCTAAAGGGATTGAAGGTGGACAAATCCCCAGGGCCTGATAACATGCATCCTAGGGTACTGAAGGAGGTGGCCCTAGAGATAGCGGATGCACTAAGGATGATTTTTCAGAATTCATTAGACTCGGGAACAGTGCCGATGGATTGGAGGGTAGCTAACGTTACCCCACTATTCAAAAAGGGGGGTAGGGAAAAAGCAGGTAATTACAGACCTGTAAGCCTTACATCAGTTGTGGGCAAAATGCTGGAGTCCATCATTAAGGATGAAATAGCGGAGCACTTAGCAAATGGGGACAGGATAGGACAGAGTCAACATGGATTTACAAAGGGTAAATCGTGCTTGACTAATCTATTGGAATTTTTTGAGGGAGTAACTGGTAGAATAGATGGGGGAGAGCCAGTAGATGTGGTGTACCTGGACTTCCAAAAGGCCTTCGATAAGGTCCCACATAAAAGATTAGCATGGAAAATTGAGGCTCATGGGATAAAGGGGAAAGTTTTGGCGTGGATAGGGAACTGGCTGTCAGATAGAAAACAGAGAGTTGGAATAAACGGCTCATTTTCTGAATGGCAGGCAGTAACAAGTGGGGTACCACAGGGATCTGTCCTGGGCCCCCAGCTGTTCACAATTTACATTAATGACCTGGATCAGGGAGTCGGATGCAGCATTTCCAAATTTGCAGACGACACTAAACTAGGAGGGGGGGTGGGCTCAGAGGAAGAGACCAGGAAGCTCCAGAGCGATTTGGACAGACTGGGCGATTGGGCGGATAAATGGCAGATGCACTATAATGTGGACAAGTGCGAAGTTATCCACCTTGGGTGCAGGAACGGGAGGGCAAATTATTATTTAAATGGCAATAGATTGGGAGAGGGGGAAGTACAGAGAGACCTGGGTGTTCTTGTACACCAGTCACTGAAGGCGAGCATGCAGGTGCAACAGGCGGTCAAGAAGGCAAACGGTATGCTGGCCTTCATAGCAAAAGGGTTAGAATACAGGAACAGGGATACCTTGCTGCAGCTGTACAGGGCACTGGTGAGACCACACCTCGAGTACTGTGTACAGTTTTGGTCGCCTCATCTGAGGAAGGATGTTCTTGCCATGGAGGGGGTGCAGCGGCGATTCACCAGGCTGATACCAGGAATGGCGGGAATGACCTATGAGGAGAGACTATGTAGTTTAGGGATGTACACACTGGAGTTTAGAAGATTGAGAGGGGACCTCATAGAAGTGTATAAAATTCTGACAGGTCTAGACAGACTGGATGCAGAAGGAATGTTTCCCTTGGCGGGTGAGAACAGAACTAGAGGACATAATTTAAGGATAAGGGCTAAACCATTTAGGACAGAGATGAGGGGGAATTTCTTCACTCAGAGAGTGGTGAACCTGTGGAACTCATTGCCACAGAGGGCAGTGTACGCCAGCTCATTAAATATATTTAAGAGGGAATTAGATATATTTCTACGGGCAAAAGGGGTTAAGGGTTACGGAGAGAAGGCGGGGACGGGATACTGAATTAAAGGATCAGCCATGATCTCATCGAATGGCGGAGCAGGCACGAAGGGCCGAATGGCCTACTCCTGCTCCTATCTTCTATGTATCTATGTATCTATGAAATACCTAAAATGGATATATATGTATTGCCAAATGGAGGACCACCACTGCTAGGACGTGAATGGATCTGGAAGATACATTTAGATTGGCATTCCATACAGGCACTGAAGGTGGAGGCCATAAAGGATGACGACGTCACACCTGGACGACTGTCAAAAATGCTAACTGACGCAAAAGAAGTGTTCCAGGAGGGACTAGGAACACTAAAAGGAATAACAGCAACAATTAAAATAGAGGATAATGCAAGCCCAAAGTTTCTGAAGGCCAGACCAGTGCCTTATGTGATCAGACCAGCGGTTGAAGCAGAGCTGGAAGGGTTGGAATGTTCAGGAGTACTGTCCAAAGTGGACTGGAGCGAGTGGGCTACACCCATCATTCCTGTAATGAAGAGGTCGTTGAGTAATACGCCTGGGGAACCAAAGAAGGTCCGCATCTGTGGGGATTTTAAGGTGACAGTGAACCCAGTCCTTCGCACGGTGCAATATCTGCTTCCACGAATTGAGGATATTTTCACCTCGTTATCTGGTGGTAAACGCTTCACAAAAATTGATCTAGCCCAGGCATACTTGCAAATGGAGGTAGAAGAAGCTTCGAAACATTACCTTACGATCAACACCCATAAAGGTCTCTATCAATACAACTGGCTGGTGTTTGGAGTAGCCTCGGCTCCGGCTATCTGGCAAAGGGTGATGGATCAGGTCCTGCAAGGGATTCCAGGGACCCAGTGTTATTTGGACGACATCTTGGTCACGGGCGAAAATAACGGTGATCACCTCGCTAACTTGGAGAAGGTGCTCGCCAGATTAAAGGAATATGGGCTACGAGCTAATCGCCACAAGTGCGAGTTTTTCCAGAAACAGATCTCGTTTTGCGGCCACGTCATCGATGAAGAGGGGTTACATAAGTCCCCTGACAAGATTGAGGCAGTAGTCAAGGCTCCAGCACCGGAAAATGTGTCACAACTGAGGTCGTTCCTCGGGCTGGTAAACTATTACCACAAGTTCTTACCAAATTTGTCTACGGTACTACACCCGCTGAACACCCTACTGCAAACAGGGGTACCATGGAAGTGGGATGACGAACGTAGACCAGCTTTCCAGAAGTCTAAAGAATTGATCACATCAAAAGAGGTGTTGGCCCATTTCAACCCAACACTACCAATTCGTTTGGCATGTGATGCATCACCCTACGGCATTGGAGCAGTGCTGTCGCACAAATTCCCGGACGGTTTGGAGAGGCCAGTAGCCTTTGCGTCTCGGTCACTAACCTCAGCCGAGCGCAACTACGCCCAGATTGACAGGGAGGCCCTCAGCCTAGTATGGGGAGTAAAAAAATTCAACCACTATCTGCATGGACAGAAGTTCACCTTGCTGACTGACCACCAACCACTTGTCTCCATCTTTAATCCTAAGAAGGGCGTGCCAGTAATGACTGCACAGCGGTTACAAAGATGGTCCTTGTTTCTAGGGGCGAATCAATATGAAATAGAATATAAAGGCACGAAACAGCATGGGAACGCTGATGGGCTATCTGCCACTGCCTACGGTGGAGGAAGCACCAGCAGTGGACCCTATTGAGATATTTTATTCGTCGATAATTGAACGATTGCCAGTAACAAACGCGGATATAGAGAAGGAGACCCGCAATGATCCGAAGCTGTCACGGGTATATGAATTGACGGTGAGGGGATGGCCAGCACATGGCGACTCACTGTTGCCAGCATTCTCATCCAGAAGAGAACAGCTGTCAGTATGCCAGGGGACAGTGATGTGTGGATCCAGAGTGGTGATTCCACCCAAGTTAAGGGAGAGAGTGCTCAATGAGCTTCACGAAGGCCATCTGGGGGGAGTGAAAATGAAAAGCCTAGCTAGGGCTTATGTGTGGTGGCCGGGAATCGATCAACAAATCGAAGACCTAACTAAAAGCTGCTTAGGATGCCAGAAGGTCCAAAATGCACCACCACATGCCCCTCTACACCCATGGGAGTGGCCCTCCTCTCCATGGCAACGGGTGCACATTGATTTCGCTGGTCCATTCATGGACTCAATGTTCTTAATAGCAGTGGATGCTCATTCAAAGTGGCCTGAGGTGATAAAGATGTCTTCAACCACTACAGAGAAAACGATTGCAGTCCTACGGACCATATTTGCCAAAAACGGTTTGCCAGAGCAGATCTGCTCTGATAATGGACCACAGTTTGTGTCCGATGAATTCCAAAAATTCATGAAAAGGAACGGGGTAAGGCATTACACATCCGCCCCGTATCATCCAGCCACCAATGGATTGGCTGAGAGGTTCGTACAAACCTTTAAGAAGGCGATAAAGGCCATGTGCGATGAGGAAATTCCACTACAGCATAAGATGGACAATTTCTTATTAGCCTACCGAAACGCGACACATGCAGTTACCAACCAGACCCCGGCCATGATGTTCTTTAACTGAAGGTTGAGATCTCATCTGAACTTGCTCAGACCAAATGTGCGAAGAAATGTTGAGGACAAACAATTCCAGCACATCAACGAGAAGCCGACAAGGAGCTTCAATGTAGGGCAACCAGTCTTGGCCCGGGACTATCGAACAGAGAAGTGGCAACCCGGAACGATATGTACAAGGCAGGGGCCATTAATGTACACAGTGGATGTCGGGGAGAACATTGTGAGACGCCACGTCGATCAGATCTTAGCATCACAGGAATGCGTCAACCCCATGTCTCGAGTACCTGGGGATGAACCCGACATACCGGTAGCATTTACTTCAGACCCAGTAGCAGTGGAACCCGATGAACTACCCGATGAAAGGGGGTCAGAATCGCCTCTGCACCAAGAACAAGAACCTCCGGAAAGGCGCTATCCCGAAAGGGTCAGGAAGCCGCCCCAAAGACTGAATCTATAAATGGACTTTTGTTATTGAATGTACAAGTAAAAATGTAATTGTTATTTGAATATTAAGGGGGTATTATTAATCTAAAAAGGGAGGAATTGTAGTGTATGTGCTTTAAGTCAGAACTACTTTTTACAGCTCCTGTATACTGTAGTACTGGCAGTAACCACACCAGTATATAAGCTGTGTGCATGCCTCTGTACTCCAGTCGAGAGATGACCCTCCTCCAATAAAGACCTGTTATTTGTTTATGTACAGCATCCGTGTAATTATTTATCCACTGAACCACGGATCTAACAGGTAGAGTCTGTGATAGGGGAGAGTGTACATGGGCTGTGGGGGGAGATTAAATGGGTGGGTAGAGTCCGTGATAGGGGAGAGTGTACATGGGCTGTGGGAGGAGATTAAATGAGTGGGTAGAGTCCATGATAGGGGAGAGTGTACATGGGCTGTGGGAGGAGATTCAATGGGTGGGTAGAGTCCATGATAGGGGAGAGTATACATGGGCTGTGGGAGGAGATTAAATGGGTGGATGGAGTCCATGATAGGGGAGAGTGTACATGGACTGTGGGAGGAGATTAAATGGGTGGGTAGAGTCCGTGATAGGGGAGAGTGTGGGCTGTGGGAGGAGATTAAATGTGTGGGTAGAGTCCGTGATAGGGGAGAGTGTACATGGACTGTGGGAGGAGATTAAATGTGTGGGTAGAGTCTATGATAGGGTAGAGTGTACATGGGCTGTGTGAGGAGATTAAATG
This sequence comes from Somniosus microcephalus, assembly GCF_052327205.1. Taxonomy (NCBI): domain Eukaryota; kingdom Metazoa; phylum Chordata; class Chondrichthyes; order Squaliformes; family Somniosidae; genus Somniosus; species Somniosus microcephalus. The sequence continues at coordinate 129,510,670 of NC_141001.1, forward strand.
AGTGGGTAGAGTCCATGATAGGGGAGGGGCATCGGCAGCAGGTGGAGGCGGAGCAGAGCGGCAGAGCGACTACAAAAGGCCCCAGAGGCTCAGGTAGGCCTCAGCGCGGCATCGGCAGCGGGTGGAGGCGGAGCAGAGCGGCAGAGTGACTACAAAAGGCCCCAGAGGCTCAGGTAGGCCTCAGTGCGGCATCGGCAGCGGGTGGAGGCGGAGCAGAGCGGCAGAGCGACTACAAAAGGCCCCAGAGGCTCAGGTAGGCCTCACCAATCTCCAATCTCAGGCAAGGAGAGAGGTAAAAAGTATTCGAGGTGTGACGTCACCACAAAACAGGTAGGTGATTGGTTGGAGTATTTCTCTCGTTTTAAAGCTTTAAGTCTGTGGTTTATAGTTTTTAAGGTTGCTGTGGTGTAGCGGGGACAGTTTGTAAACCAGGGCCCTTAAATATATCATTTAACTGTCGTGAAATTGGTGGGATTCATTTAATTTTAATTAATCAGTTAAAGGGTAAGTCATGGCAGGACAGCCCAGCCCCGTAGTGTGCTCCTCCTGCTCTATGTGGGAAATCAGGGACGTTTCCTGCATCCCTGACGACCATGTGTGCAGGAAGTGTGTCCAGCTGCAGCTACTGACAGACCGCATTGCGGCACAGGAGCTGCGGATGGATTCATTTTGGAGCATTTGCGATGCTGAGGACGTTGTGAATATCACATATAGCGAGTTGGTCACACCGCAGGTAAAGGGTGTACAGGCAGGAAGGGAATGGGTGACCAGCAGGCAGAGTAAGAGGCGCAGGCAGGTAGTGCAGGAATCCCCTGCGGCCATCCCCCTCTCCAACAGATATACCATTTTGAATACTGTTGGGGGGATGACTCATCAGGGGAAGGCAGCAGCAGCCAACTTCCTGGCACCATGGGTGGCTCTGCTGCACAGGCTGGGAGGAAAAAGAGTGGAAGAGCTATAGTGATAGGGGACTCAATTGTAAGGGGAATAGATAGGCGTTTTTGCGGCCGCAATCGAGACTCCAGGATGGTGTGTTGCCTCCCTGGTGCAAGGGTCAAGGACGTCTCAGAGCGGCTGCAGAACATTTTGGAGGGGGAGGGTGAACAGCCAGTTGTCGTGGTGCACATAGGCACCAACGATATCGGTAAAAAACGGGATGAGGTCCTAAAAGCAGAATATAGGGAGTTAGGAGGTAAATTAAAAAATAGGACCTCAAAGGTAGTAATCTCAGGATTGCTACCAGTGCCACGTGCTAGTCAGAGTAGAAATAGGAGGATATTTCAAATGAATACGTGGCTAGAGGAATGGTGCAAGGAGGAGGGATTCAAATTCCTTGGACATTGGAACCGGTTCTGGGAGAGGTGGGACAAGTACAAACGGGACGGTTTGCACCTGGGCAGGACCGGGACCGATGTCCTAGGGGGAGTGTTTGCTAGTGCTGTTCGGGGGGGTTTAAACTAAAATGGCAGGGGGTTGGGAACCTGAGCATGGAGACAGAGGAAAGGAAAACAGGGATAAAAGCAAAAGATAGGAAGGAGAAAAACAAAAGTGGCAGTCAGAGAAATCAACGGTTTAAATCAAACGTGGCCACAGTAAATAATAATTCTAATAGGTCTAAGAGCATTAAAAAAACAAGCCTGAAGGCTTTGTGTCTTAATGCGAGGAGCATTTGTAATAAGGTGGATGAATTGGCTGCGCAAATAGAAGTAAACAGATATGATTTGATTGGGATTACGGAAACGTGGCTCAAGGATGGCCAAGACTGGGAACTCAATATCCAGGGGTATTCAATATTCAGGAAAGATAGGCAAAAAGGAAAGGGAGGTGGGGTAGCATTACTGGTTAAAGAAGGGATTAATACAATTGTAATGAAGGATATTAGCTCTGATGACGTGGAATCTGTATGGGTAGAATTGTGAAATACTAAGGGGAAAAAAACATTAGTGGGAGTGGTATATAGACCTCCAAACAGTAAGGCGGAGGTTGGGGATGGCATTAAAAGGGAAATTAAAGAAGCGTGCAATAAGGGCACAGCAGTCATCATGGGTGACTTTAATCTACATATAGATTGGGCCAACCAAATTAGTAACAATACTGTGGAGGAGGAATTCCTGGAGTGTTTACGGGATGGTTTCCTGGACCAATATGTCGAGGAACCAACCAGAGATCAGGCCATCTTAGACTGGGTATTAGATAACGAGAAAGAATTAATTAGCAATCTTGTTGTACGAGGCCCCTTGGGTTGGAGCGATCTTAATATGATCGAATTTTGCATTAAGATGGAGAATGAAGTAGTTGACTCAGAGACAAGGGTCCTCAATTTAAATAAAGGAAACTACGATGGTCTGAGGAGCGAGTTGGGTAGGATTGATTGGGGAATGGCACTCAAAGGGTTGACGGTGGATAGGCAATGGCAAACATTCAAAGACCGAATGGATGAGCTACAGAATTTGTTCATCCCAGCTTGGCATAAAAATAAAACAAAAAAGGTGACTCAACCGTGGCTAACAAGGGAAATTAGGGATAGCATAAGATCCAAGGAGAGGACATATAAATTGGCTGGAAAAAGCAATAATCCTGAGGATTGGGAGCAGTTTAGGAGTCAACAAAGGAGGACAAAGGGATTAATTAAGAAAGGGAAAATAGAATATGAGAGTAAGCTTGCAGGGAACATAAAAACTGACTGTAAAAGCTTTTATAGATATGTGAAGAGAAAAAGATTGGTGAAGTCAAGCGTAGGTCCCTTACAGTCAGAATCAGGGGAATTTATAATGGGAAACAAGGAAATGGCAGACCAACTAAATACATACTTTGGTTCTGTCTTCACAAAGGAGGACACAAATAACCTCCCAGAGATGTCGGGGAACATAGGGTCTAATGAAAGGGAGGAACTGAAAGAAATCAGTATTTGTAGGGAAATGGTGTTAGGAAAATTGATGGGACTGAAGGCTGATAAATCCCCAGGGCCTGATGGTCTACATCCCAGGGTACTTAAGGAAGTGGCCCCAGAGATAGTAGATGCATTGCTGGTCATCTTCCAGAACTCGATAGACTCTGGAACAGTACCCATGGATTGGAGGATAGCTAATGTTATCCCACTATTCAAAAAAGGTGGTAGAGAAAAAGCGGGGAATTATAGACCGGTAAGCCTGACATCGGTAGTGGGGAAAATGCTGGAGTCTATTATAAAAGATGTAATAGCAGAGCACTTGGAAAGCAGTGACAGGATCGGACAAAGTCAACATGGATTTACAAAAGGTAAATCATGCTTGACTAATCTGCTGGAATTTTTTGAGGATGTAACTGGTAAAATAGATAAGGGAGAACCAGTGGATGTGGTGTATTTGGACTTTCAGAAGGCTTTCGATAAGGTCCCACATAAGAGATTAGTGTGCAAAATTAAGGCACATGAGATTGGGGGCAAGGTATTGACTTGAATAGAGAACTGGTTGGCGGACAGAAAGCAAAGAGTTGGAATAAACGGGTCGTTTTCCGAGTGGCAGGCAGTGACTAGTGGGGTACCACAAGGATCGGTCCTAGGACCCCAGCTGTTCACAATATATATTAATGATCTGGACGAGGTAATTGAATGTAATATCTCCAAATTTGCAGACGACACAAAGCTGGGTGGGAGGGTAAGCTGCGAGGAGGATGTCGTGAAACTCCAGTACGATTTGGACAGGTTGGGTGATTGGGCAGAAACATGGCAAATGCACTATAATGTGGATAAATGTGAGGTTATCCACTTTGGTGGCAAAAACAGGAAGGCAGATTATTATTTAAATGGCAATAGATTGGGAGAAGGGGAAGTGCAAAGAGACCTGGGTGTTCTTGTGCACCAGTCGCTGAAGGTAAGCATGCAGGTGCAGCAGGCGGTTAAGAAGGCAAATGGTATGCTGGCCTTCGTAGCAAGAGGGTTCGAGTACAGGAACAAGGATGTCTTGCTACAGTTGTACAGGGCCTTGGTGAGACCGCACCTTGAGTATTGTGTGCAGTTTTGGTCACCTTACCTGAGGAAGGACGTTCTTGCCATGGAGGGAGTGCAGCGAAGATTCACCAGGCTGATACCTGGGATGGCAGGAATGACGTATGAGGAGAGATTGTGTCGATGGGCTTATACTCACTGGAGTTTAGAAGATTGAGAGGGGATCTCATCGAAACGTATAAAATTCTGTCAGGTCTGGACAGACTAGATGCAGGAAGGATGTTTCGGATGGCCAGGGAGTCCAGAACCAGGGATCATAGTCTAAGGATAAGGGGTAAGCCATTTAGGACTGAAATGAGGAGGAACTTCTTCACCCAGAGAGTGGTGAACCTGTGGAATTCTCTGCCACAGAGGGCGGTGGAGGCCAGTTTATTAAATATATTCAAGAAAGAGTTGGATATATTTCTTGAGGCTAAAGGGATCAAGGGATATGGGGAGAAGGCAGGGACATTGTACTGAATTTGGATGATCAGCCATGATCTCATTGAATGGCGGAGCAGGCTCGAAGGGCCGAATGGCCTACTCCTGCTCTTATCTTCTATGTTTCTATCTATCTATATATATAAATCAGTACGTCTGTCTGTCTGTCATCGCGTGTGCGTCTGTCGGGTATGCGCTCGAAAGTTACAGGGCGTACCTACGCGCGCGTTACCTCCAAAGAAGGTTTTAAGCGTATTTACGTTTCGGCCGGGCTAAAATCGCGCCCGCGGTATCCCAAAAACCTTAACATTCCGCTCATTAGCATCTCATTATCCGCTCATTAGCGACAGAGTGACCTCGAGCTCGACCAATCGTACGCCGGGTTGCTGGCGTGTGCCGCCGGGCCAATCGGTGCGTGTGTGGCCGGGCCTTATCCTTCTGAACTGAGGTGAGTCGCCGCCATCTTGATTCCAAACTTTTCCTTTCTTTTTCCCGCTTTCTGCGTCTTAAAAAAAAAACGTTGCTTTTAAAACGCATATTGTTTTTAAAAAAAAATGATTTAGAAAGTAATTAACTTATCTAATCTCATTAATTTTCCTACCTTTCCCCATTTTTCCAGGTAGGCCTAGAAGCCTCGGCGTCTCCTCTGCACCCACGCCCGAGCAAGGCACCTCCCGGCCCCACTTGAAGGCTGGAGGGCGAGCCTCAGCCCAGCGCCGCTAGGGTGCGCGCGCAGCAGGAGCTGAGACGCGGCGTCTCTCTCTGGCTCGGCCGGGGGGTGGGGCTTGCTGAGCGTCCAGCGTTACCCTGGCAACCGGGCCCGCCGGCCGTCTCGCACAGCCGCAATCGGCGGCCTTCACCTCGGGGGGGGGGCCCGACCCTCGGGGGGGCACGACCCTCGGGGGGGGGCCGCGGCCCTCGGGGGGGGCCGCGCGCGCAGCAGGAGCAGCTGAGACGCGGCGTCTCTCTCTCTGGCTCTGCCGGGGGGCGGGGCTTGGTCAGCATCACGGTTACCCTAGGGAGAGTGTACATGGGCTATGGGAGGAGATTAAATGGGTGGGTAGAGTCCATGATAGGGAGAGTGTACATGGGCTGTGGGAGGAGATTAAATGGGTGGGTGGAGTCCATGATAGGGGAGTGTACATGGGCTGTGGGAGGAGATTAAATGGGTGGGTAGAGTCCATGATAGGGAGAGTGTACATGGGCTGTGGGAGGAGATTAAATGGGTGGGTGGAGTCCATGATAGGGAGAATGTACATGGGCTGTGGGAGGAGATTAAATGGGTGGGTAGAGTCCATGATAGGGGAGAGTGTACATGGGCTGTGGGAGGAGATTAAATGGGTGGGTAGAGTCCATGATAGGGGAGAGTGTCCATGGGCTGTGGGAGGAGATTAAATGGGTGGGTAGATGCCAGAAGCAAGTCTCTAAAACCAACCCAAAATGTTGCCAGGAAAATCAGATACAGAGAGCTTCTTACACTCGAGATCCAACTAGTTTCTCGACACATGTTGGGAGTGTACAAAGCTCTGCTGATGGAACGCAGCCTTTGAAAATAAGGCTGTGTGCCTAAATGCAGGAATGTTTGTCTCCTCCAAAGAGTGGTACAGTCTTTCCAGGGGATCCCTCCTCTAAGTTAATCCTTTTTCTGCTCTTCTTGTTTTTGTGTTCCCTCTCAGATAAACATGAATTAATAACACAATCGATACCATCAATGAGAGACTCAACCGCTCCAACCATATATTATAGATTAAACAAAGAATGCAAAACTTCAAATGCAGACTTTCACTTGTCATCACGGGACACGGGCATGATGCTGAAAGTGCCAAGACCATGCTGGGCACAGAGTCGGAAGCTAGATACAAAGAGGGTGGAGAGAGGATGGGCAAAGAGGAGAAAGGGAAATTTGTCAGAGGACCTGGCACAGGGAGAAAAGGAAATCCAAATTCTGTTCTCTCAGACACTGGTCAATAAACAACCCAAATATCACACAAGTATCAAATGTAAAAAATTGGAAAAGAAGGTTGAAGAGGTGTTTCCTTTCACAGTTCATTTTAATGAAGACATTTCACTGGATAAATTCAAACAGAAATGTTCATAAGCTGGAAGAGTAGATTCTGAAGACAGTGTAAAATCTGCGGGGGGGGGGGGGCGGGGGGAGGTGGTGAAGAGCACCACAGCACAATTAATATGCACTGCACGTTTTTTGTGATTTGATGGATTCTCCTATTTTGTCCCGTTGTCACTGGGTCACGGACGGGGCTATGGACGCAGGCATTCTCCTGGGACCAAGGTAATTATGCTCTGCCCTATTTTATTGCATCCTTAGGTAGAGATGTCCGGCCTCCACCCGTGGCCTGATTCTTTCCTAGAGCCTTACTGCATAGTGGGAAACAAAGGGAGGGGAAAATCAAGCCTGTTCCCCTCCACTCCATGGCACCCATGTATTGATGCATTGTATTGGCTCCACCCTGCAAATAAATACTGCTCAAGGGAACAGTTCAGAATGGCAGCTAAAAACACACCAGAAATATTTATCGATACTACTTCATAATCCAGCATAGAAGGAAAATCAACATAGATGCACAAGACTGATTGATGACCAGTGCATCAGCGAAGTACATCATCTCGCCAGTATCCATCCACCTCCTTGAGATATAGTGCAGTGTCATGAGCAGTTTGTCCTGACAGAGGTGGGAGATTCAGGCTAGCTGAGCTGCTTAGGTCTAACGTCATTCCCCATTGATGGTCTCCTTCTCCGTCAAGTCCCAGCTATCACTCAAATGGTTCACAATCTCCCAACTTCCCGAAGAATCCATTTGCTGCCTTCGAGAAACCCGACAAGAGACTCTGCATCAGTATCATGTGCCTAATCAAATAAATAACCGGAAATGGAGGGAGCTGTTTGTTCACACACACTGACGACAAAGGTACACTCATCTAACCTGTTGACAATCTGCATTATTTGGAGCTTGCCGGTGATAACTAGCTTTCTCCCCAGGTAACAGGTGCAGCAGGCGGTTAAGAAGGCAAATGGTATGTTGGCCTTCATAGCAAGAAGGTTCGAGTACAGGAACAAGGATATCTTGCTGCAGTTGTACAGGGCCTTGGTGAGACCACATCTTGAGTATTGTGTGCAGTTTTGGTCACCTTATCTGAGGAAGGATGTTCTTGCCATGGAGGGAGTTCAGCGAAGATTCACCAGGCTGATACCTGGGATGGCAGGAATGACGTATGAGGAGAGATTAGGTCGATTGGGCTTATACTCGCTGGAGTTTAGAAGAGTGAGAGGGGATCTCATTGAAACTTATAAAATTCTGACAGGACTGGACAGACTAGATGCAGGAAGGATGTTCCCGAAGGCCGGGGAGTCCAAAAGGAAGGAATCACTGTAATACAGAGAAATGATATTGGGTCAAAAGATCAGGATAATGAAACAGTTTGGGTGGAGGTAAGGAATAATAAGGGGAAAAAAACACTAGTGGGCGTAGTCTATAGGCCTCCGAACAGTGGCAACTCTGTTGGACGGAGTATCACTCAGGAAATAGTTGAGGCTTGTAATAAGGGAACATCTATAATTATGGGGGATTTTAACTATCATATTAATTGGACAAATCAAATTGGGCAGGGCTGCCTTGAGGATGAGTTAATTGAGTGTATTAGGGATGGATTTCTTGAGCAGTATGTAACTGAACCGACCAGGGGGCAAGCAACCTTAGATCTGGTCCTGTGTAACGAGACAGGATTAATTAAAAATGTCCTAGTAAAGGATCCCCTTGGACATAACATGGTTGAATTCCATATTCAATTAGAGGGTGAGAAGGTTGGATCTCAAACAAGCGTGCTAAGCTTGAATAAAGGAGACTATGAAGGTATGAGAGCGGAATTGAGTAGAGTGGATTGGGAAAATAGATTAAAGGGTAAGACGATACATGATCAGTGGTGTACATTTAAGGAGTTATTTTACTACTTCCAAAAAAAATATATTCCACTGAGAAGAAAAGGGTGTAAAAGAAAAGACAGCCATCCGTGGCTAAGTAAAGAAATTAAGGATAGTATTCGACTAAAAACAAGGGCATATAAGGTAGCCAAATCTAGTGGGAGGATAGAGGATTGGGGAAACTTTAAAAGAGAGCAAAAAATGACAAAAAGATTAAGAAAGAGAAGATAGATTATGAAAGTAAATTAGCAAAAAATATAAAAACAGATAGTAAGAGTTTTTATAGTTATATAAAAAGAAAAAGGGTGGATAAAGTAAATGTTGGTCCCTTAGAGGATGAGACCGGGAAATTAATGGTGGGAAATATGGAGATGGCAAAAACACTGAATGAATATTTTATATCACTCTTTACAGTAGAAGACACTAACAATATCCCAACACTGGACAAACAGGGGGCTAAAGGGGGGGAGGAGCTAAACACGATAAAAATCACTAAGGAAGTGGTACTCGGTAAAATAATGGGACTCAAGCCGGATAAATCACCTGGACCTGATGGCTTACATCTAGGGTCTTGAGGGAAGTGGCGGTAGGGATTGTGGATGCATTGGTAATAATTTTCCAAAACTCCCTGGACTCGGCAAAGGTCCCGGCAGACTGGAAAACTGCTAATGTAACACCCTTATTTAAAAAGGGCAGTAGACAGAAGGCTGGAAACTATAGACCGGTTAGCCTAACATCTGTGGCAGGTAAAATTTTGGAGTCCATTATTAAGGAGACAGTAACAGGACATTTGGATAATCATAATTTAATAAGACAAAGTCAGCATGGTTTTATGAAGGGGAAGTCATGTTTGACAAATTTGCTGGAGTTCTTTGAGGAAGTAACATATAGGGTGGATAAAGGGGAACCAGTGGACGTAGTGTATTTAGACTTCCAAAAGGCATTTGATAAGGTGCCACACAAAAGATTATTGCTTAAGATAAAAAATCACGGGATTGGGGGTAATATTCTGGCATGGATAGAGGATTGGCTATCTAACAGAAGGCAGAGAGTTGGGATAAATGGTTCATTCTCAGACTGGCAATCAGTAACTAGTGGTGTTCCGCAGGGGTCAGTGCTGGGTCCCCAACTCTTTACAATCTATATTAACGATTTGGAGGAGGGGACCGAGTGTAACATATCAAAGTTTGCAGATGATACTAAGATGGGAGGGAAAGTAGTGAGTGAGGAGGACATAAAAAACCTGCAAGGGGACATAGACAGGCTAAGTAAGTAGGCAGAGATTTGGCAGATGGAATACAATACTGGAAAGTGTGAGGTTATGCACTTTGGCAGGAAAAATCATAGAGCAAGTTATTATCTTAATGGCAAGAAACTGGAAAGTACTGCAGTACAAAGGGATCTGGGGGTCCTGGTGCACGAAACTCAAAAAGTTAGTATGCAGGTGCAGCAGGTGATCAAGAAGGCCAATGGAATGTTGGCTTGTATTGCTAGGGGGATAGAATATAAAAACAGCGAGGTATTGCTGCAGTTATACAAGGTATTGGTGAGACCGCACCTGGAATACTGCATACAGTTTTGGTGTCCATACTTAAGAAAAGACATACTTGCTCTCGAGGCAGGACAAAGAAGGTTCACTCGGTTAATCCCGGGGATGAGGGGGTGGACATATGAGGAGAGGTTGAGTAGATTGGGACTCTACTCATTGGAGTTCAGAAGAATGAGAGGCGATCTTATTGAAACATATAAGATTGTGAAGGGGCTTGATCGGGTGGATGCGGTGAGGATGTTTCCAATGATGGGTGAAACTAGAACTGGGGGCATAATCTTAGAATAAGGGGCTGCTCTTTCATAACTGAGATGAGGAGAAACATCTTCACTCACAGGGTAGTAGGTCTGTGGAATTTGCTGCCCCAGAAAGCTGTGGAAGCTACATCATTAAATAAATTTAAAACAGAAATAGACAGTTTCCTAGAAGTAAAGGGAATTAGGGGTTACAGGGAGCGGGCAGGAAATTGGACATGAGTCTAGGTTCGGAATGGTCATGGCCCTGTGGGTGGCGGAGCGGGCCAGGGGCCGTGTAGCCTGGTTCTGCTCCTACTTCTTGTGTTCTAATTCTGTGTTAGTCCTTCAAGAGTAAATTGGGCCTGTTCCTGACTTGGGTGGAGATCACCTTTTACAGAAGGTAAGTACTGCAGGAAATATAGGGACAGAGTGATCTCCTGGACGAGTTTCGATCGCCTAGATGGGTCGGAGAGGAATTTCCCAGATTTTTTCTCCCAAATTGGCCACTGGTTTTTTTTAATCTGGTTTTTCGCCTCTCCCGGGAGATCACATGGGTTCGGGTGGGATGGAGAGTGGAAGTAGATTTGAGGTTAGGATCAGATCAGCCATGATCTTATTGAATGGCTGAGCAGGCTCGAGGGGCCGACTGGCCTACTCCTGCTCCTATTTCTTATGTTCTGTTACTGGGGACATGGTTATAGAGGTCGGGAGTCCTGTTACTGGGGACATGGTTATAGGGGACGGGAGTCCTGTTACTGGGGACATGGTTATAGAGGACGGGAGTCCTGTTACTGGGGACATGGTTATAGAGGACGGGAGTCCTGTTACTGAGGACATGGTTATAGAGGACGGGAGTTCTGTTACTAGGGACATGGTTATAGAGGACGGTTGTCCTGTTACTGGGGACATGGTTATAGAGGACGGGAGTCCTGTTACTGGGGACATGGTTATAGAGGACGGAGGTCCTGTTTCTAGGGACATGGTTATAGAGGACAGGAGTCCTGTTATTTGGGACATGGTTATAGAGGAGGAGTGAACAGCCATTTAAAGTCAAGATTTAAAATCCCATCACGCCAGGGTGAATTCAGTGTCTGATAAATTGTGGGCAGGTAGCAGCAAATGCAACGAAGACCTTTGTTCAATTTGGGCTGCACCAGAATCATTCGGCTCCTTTTCTCACCAGATCCTTGATTTACACCTGACACAAGTCACAGGAGAGGTGAAAGTAGCTTCCGTCCACAGGCAGCTGTCGGACGAGTGAGCACCAAGGATCCCGAGCAGCGCTGAGAGGCCCGAGCAGCGCTGGGCTCAACAGAGGTCAAAAGGAGCAACAAAAAACGGAATTTGATGCGGACGCATCCATCAGTACACTAAATACCGCGCACAGGAAAATGTCAACCAATTGTAACATCACTCCCCATTCATGAAAGACAATTAATACATGTTATATCACACTGCAAACATCACCTAGCCCGAGTCTGTACCCCTGGGTCAGTATCTACAGTCAGCCCCAGTCTGTACCACTGGGTCAATATCTACAGTCAGCCCCAGCCTGTACCCCTGGGTCAGTATCTACAGTCAACACCAGCCTGTACCCCTGGGTCAGTATCTACAGTCAGCCCCAGTCTGTACCCCTGGGTCAGTATCTACAGTCAGCCCCAGTCTGTACCCTTGGGTCAGTATCTACAGTCAGCCCGAGTCTGTACCCCGGGTCAGTATCTACAGTCAACTCCAGCCTGTACCCCTGGGTCAGTATCTACAGTCAGCCCGAGTCTGTAGCCCTGGGTCAGTATCTACAGTCAGCCCGAGTCTGTACACCTGGGTCAGTAACTACAGTCAGCCCGAGTCTGTACCCCTGGGTCAGTATCTACAGTCAGCTCCAGCCTGTACCACTGGGTCAGTATCTACATTCAGCCCCAGCCTGTACCCCTGGGTCAGTATCGACAGTCAGCCCCAGTCTGTACCCCTGGGTCAGTATCTACAGTCAGCCCCAGCCTGTACCCCTGGGTCAGTAACTACAGTCAGCCCGAGTCTGTACCCCTGGGTCAGTATCTACAGTCAACTCCAGCCTGTACCCCTGGGTCAGTATCTACATTCAGCCCCAGCCTGTACCCCTGGGTCAATATCTACAGTCAGCCCCAGTCTGTACCCCTGCGTCAATATCTACAGTCAGCCCCAGTCTGTACCCCTGGGTCAGTATCTACAGTCAGCCCCAGCCTGTACCCCTGGGTCAGTATCTACAGTCAGCCCCAGTCTGTACACTTGGGTCAGTATAAACAGTCAGCTCCAGCCTGTACCCCTGGGTCAGTATCTACAGTCAGCCCCAGCCTGTACCCCTGGGTCAGTATCTGCAGTCAGCTCCAGCCTGTACCCCTGGGTCAGTATCTATAGTCAGCTCCAGCCTGTACCCCTGGGTCAGTATCTACAGTCAGCCCCAGCCTGTACCCCTGGGTCATTATCTACAGTCAGCTCCAGTCTGTACCCCTGGGTCAGTATCTACAGTCAGCTCCAGTCTGTACCCTTGGGTCAGTATCTACAGTCAGCCCCAGTCTGTACCCCTGGGTCAATATCTACAGTCAGCCCGAGTCTGTACCCCTGGGTCAGTATCTACAGTCAGCCCCAGCCTGTACCCCTGGGTCAGTATCTACAGTCAGCCCCAGTCTGTACCCCTGGGTCAGTATCTACAGTCAGCCCCAGCCTGTACCCCTGGGACAGTATCTACAGTCAGCTCCAGCCTGTACCCCTGGGTCAGTATCTACAGTCAGCTCCAGTCTGTACCCCTGGGTCAATATCTACAGTCAGCCCCAGTCTGTACCCCTGGGTCAGTATTTACAGTCAGCCCCAGCCTGTACCCCTGGGTCAGTATCTACAGTCAGCTCCAGCCTGTACCCCTGGGTCAGTATCTACAGTCAGCCCCAGCCTGTACCCTTGGGTCAGTATCTACAGTCAGCCCCAGCCTGTACCCCTGGGTCAGTATCTACAGTCAGCCCCAGCCTGTACCCCTGGGTCAGTATCTACAGTCAGCTCCAGCCTGTACCCCTGGGTCAGTATCTACAGTCAGCCCCAGCCTGTACCCCTGGGTCAGTATCTACAGTCAGCTCCAGCCTGTACCCCTGGGTCAGTATCTACAGTCAGCCCCAGCCTGTACCCCTGGGTCAGTATCTGCAGTCAGCTCCAGCCTGTACCCCTGAGTCAGTATCTACAGTCAGCCCCAGCCTGTACCCCTGGGTCAATATCTACAGTCAGCCCCAGCCTGTACCCCTGGGTCAGTATCTACAGTCAGCCCCAGTCTGTACCCCTGGGTCAGTATCTACAGTCAGCTCCAGTCTGTACCCTTGGGTCAGTATCTACAGTCAGCCCCAGTCTGTACCCCTGGGTCAATATCTACAGTCAGCCCGAGTCTGTACCCCTGGGTCAGTATCTACAGTCAGCCCCAGCCTGTACCCCTAGGTCAGTATCTACAGTCAGCCCCAGTCTGTACCACTGGGTCAGTATCTACAGTCAGCACCAGCCTGTACCCCTAGGTCAGTATCTACAGTCAGCCCCAGTCTGTACCCCTGGGTCAGTATCTACAGTCAGCACCAGCCTGTACCCCTGGGTCAGTATCTACAGTCAGCCCCAGCCTGTACCCCTGTGTCAGTATCTACAGTCAGCTCCAGTCTGTACCCCTGGGTCAGTATCTACAGTCAGCCCCAGCCTGTACCCCTGTGTCAGTATCTACAGTCAGCCCCAGCCTGTACCCCTGGGTCAGTATCTACAGTCAGCCCCAGCCTGTACCCCTGTGTCAGTATCTACAGTCAGCCCCAGTCTGTACCCCTGGGTCAATATCTACAGTCAGCCCCAGTCTGTACCCCTGGGTCAGTATCTACAGTCAGCCCCAGTCTGTACCCCTGGGTCAATATCTACAGTCAGCCCCAGCCTGTACCCCTGGGTCAGTATCTACAGTCAGCCCCAGTCTGTACCCCTGGGTCAATATCTACAGTCAGCCCCAGTCTGTACCACTGGGTCAGTATCTACAGTCAGCCCCAGTCTGTACCCCTGGGTCAGTATCTACAGTCAGCCCCAGTCTGTACCCCTGGGTCAGTATCTACAGTCAGCCCCAGCCTGTACCCTTGGGTCAGTATCTACAGTCAGCCCCAGTCTGTACCCCTGCGTCAGTATCTACAGTCAGCCCCAGCCTGTACCCTTGGGTCAGTATCTACAGTCAGCCCCAGCCTGTACCCCTGGGTCAGTATCTACAGTCAGCCCCAGTCTGTACCCCTGGGTCAGTATCTACAGTCAGCCCCAGCCTGTACCCTTGGGTCAGTATCTACAGTCAGCCCCAGCCTGTACCCCTGGGTCAGTATCTACAGTCAGCCCCAGCCTGTACCCCTGGGTCAGTATCTACAGTCAGCCCCAGTCTGTACCCCTGGGTCAGTATCTACAGTTAGCACCAGTCTGTACCCCTGGGTCATTATCTACAGTCAGCCCGAGTCTGTACCCCTGCGTCAGTATCTACAGTCAGCCCCAGTCTGTACCCCTGGGTCAGTATCTACAGTCAGCCCCAGTCTGTACCCCTGGGTCAATATCTACAGTCAGCCCGAGTCTGTACCCCTGCGTCAGTATCTACAGTCAGCCCCAGTCTGTACCCCTGGTCAGTATCTACAGTCAGCCCCAGTCTGTACCCCTGGGTCAGTATCTACAGTCAGCCCCAGCCTGTACCCCTGTGTCAGTATCTACAGTCAGCCCCAGCCTGTACCCCTGTGTCAGTATCTACAGTCAGCCCCAGCCTGTACCCCTGGGTCAGTATCTACAGTCAGCCCCAGTCTGTACCCCTGGGTCAGTATCTACAGTCAGCCCCAGCCTGTACCACTGGGTCAGTATCTACAGTCAGCTCCAGCCTGTACCCCGGGTCAGTATCTACAGTCAGCCCCAGTCTGTACCCCTGGGTCAGTATCTACAGTCAGCCCCAGTCTGTACCCCTGGGTCAGTATCTACAGTCAGCTCCAGCCTGTACCCCTGGGTCAGTATCTACAGTCAGCCCCAGTCTGTACCCCTGGGTCAGTATCTACAGTCAGCTCCAGCCTGTACCCCGGGTCAGTATCTACAGTCAGCCCCAGTCTGTACCCCTGGGTCAGTATCTACAGTCAGCTCCAGCCTGTACCCCTGGGTCAGTATCTACAGTCAGCCCCAGCCTGTACCCCTGTGTCAGTATCTACAGTCAGCCCCAGCCTGTACCCCTGGGTCAAAATCTACAGTCAGAACAAGTATTTCTGATGTCAACATTGAGGCTCACTGTTTCCCCCTCAAACAAAACGTGACTCTCATCAATACCCTACTGTCACTCGAACCTACACTCTGCCTCGCCCACCGCCGGCCCCGCCCAACACCCGCCTCACACCCACAATCGGCCTCACCCTCAATCAGTCGCTCTGAATCGGGCAGCTTCTTGAACAGTTTGTGAAAGTCTTCGTTCCGCTGTTTGTATGTGGGGCTCAACACCTGGAAGAAAGATACAATTTCTCCAGAGGAATATCTGGATCAAACACCGCTCTTCCTATCCAATCAACCTTATTACAAATACGTACACAGCTGTCAAGTCACTGAAAATGCAGGCTCTAAAATGGTTTCCATGCATCTTGCAATATGAAGGAGACACACAGTTCAATCCTTCTCCTTTTTGGAAAACTAATGGAATATGTAACAGAAATCAAAGCAAACCTCAGACTTAGCATGACTGAGCGATGTTAATTTAAGCAGGATGGCAATTAAAAGAAATGAACATGCAACTGGAGTCACGAGAAGCGCGATCACAGCACATTAACTGCAGTGACCGTCTCTCAGCCCATCGGCCAGTTAGCGCACAAGATCCCACAAACAATATTCTGTTTTAGCGATGTTGATTGAGGGATAAATATTGGCCCCAGGACAGCTGGACAACATCCTGCGCTTCTTCGAAATAGTGGCTGCGGGAACTTTTGCATTCACCTGAAATGGCAGGCGGGGCCCTCGTGTTAACGTCTCATCCGAAAGACTGCAACTCCGACAGTGCAGCACTCCCTCAGTGCAGCCCCTCCGACAGTGCGGCGCTCCCTCAGTACTGCGCTCCCTCAGTACTGCCCCTCCGACAGTGCGGCGCTCCCTCAATACTGCCCCCCCCTCAGTACTGCCCCTCCGACAGTGCGGCGCTCCCTCAGTACTGCCCCTCCAACAGTGCGGCACTCCCTCAGTACTGCCCATCCGACAGTGCGGCGCTCCCTCAGTACTGCCCCTCCGGCAGTGCGGCGCTCCCTCAGTACTGCGCTCCCTCAGTACTGCCCCTCCGACAGTGCGGCACTCCCTCAGTACTGCCCCCCCTCAGTACTGCCCCTCCGACAGTGCGGCGCTCCCTCAGTACTGCCCCTCCGACAGTGCGGCGCTCCCCCAGTACTGCCCCTCCAACAGTGCAGCTCTCCCTCAGTACTGCCCCTCCGACAGTGTGGCACTCCCTCAGTACTGAGCCTCCAACAGTGCGGCGCTCCCTCAGTACTGACCCTCCGACAGTGTGGCACTCCCTCAGTGCCGCCCCTCCGACAGTGCGGCGCTCCCTCAGTGCTGCCCCCTCCGACAGTGCGGCACTCCCTCAGTGCTGCCCCTCCGACAGTGCGGCACTCCCTCAGTGCTGCCCCTCCGACAGTGTGGCACTCCCTCAGTGCCGCCCCTCCGACAGTGCGGCACTCCCTCAGTGCTGCCCCTCCGACAGTGCGGCACTCCCTCAGTACTGCCCCTCCGTCAGTGCGGTGCTCCCTCAGTACTGCCCCTCCGACAGTGCGGCACTCCCTCAGTACTGCCCCTCCGACAGTGCAGCGCTCCCTCAGTACTGACCCTCCGACAGTGTGGCACTCCCTCAGTACCCGCCCCTCCGACAGTGCGGCACTCCCTCAGTACCGCCCCTCCGACAGTGCAGCGCTCCCTCAGTACTACCCCTCCGACAGTGCAGCGCTCCCTCAGTACTGCCCCTCCGACAGTGCGGCGCTCCCTCAGTGCTGCCCCTCCGTCAGTGCGGCGCTCCCTCAGTGCTGCCCCTCCGACAGTGCGGTGCTCCCTCAGTACTGCCCCTCCGACAGTGCAGCGCTCCCTCAGTACGACCCCTCCGACAGTGCGGTCCTCCCTCAGTACTGCACTTATTTACTCATCAATAAGTGATTAGCTGGGATCTACTCTTCTCTAATCAGATATATATAAGGAAAGTGGAATGGTGCCTGGGCGTAGAGCCCAGCACACACCTATCGGGCCTGGGATTGTATCCAGTCTAGACCAAGAAAATTGCCCCTATTTATTTGGTATCCAGGAATCCCAAGGGAAATGAGATCCAGAGATTTCAGTATGGGTCTTTTTAGGCAAAGGTTCGAAGGCTCTGCCATTTCCTTTGGCAAGGGCTTCCTTGACTTGGGCTCTGCTGCTCTTCCTTCTGGCCACTGCCAGCTTTAGATTTCACCCTCTGACCCATCGGACAATCTCAGCTCAGGGGCTCCCCGGTTCTCTAGATTCCATGCAGATGCCGTGATGGATTCTCTCAAATTTGAGACACATTGATGAGAACATATGTCCAGGAAAGGACAAGAAAGAGATACTGGTGTGTCTTGCAGCAGCATTAGTTAATCCCACCATGACACACAATTCCACAGCAATGGTTCTCGAACTGTAATTTAACAATAGCACAAACCAACGCAAGGCAACACAGACATAAAACACAGAATTAAAAATCAAGAATTGCACTTTATACTCACGTTGTACCAGCTCTGCATTTTCTGGAAGATAAAAGAAAAGAAAATATAAATCTGTGATTGGTAAGTGGTTAAGGAAGAGGGGAAAGGTTTGGATTACAGAGCAAATAGCAGGAACGGGGAAAAGATGGGATTATAGATCAAATAGCAGGAGAGGGGAAAGGATTGGAGTCAAAAGCACGTAAATGGTAAAAAAGTGAACAACTTGCTCACAAACATTATTGAACACAATGTGAGAAATGGCGCAGATGTGTCACACACCATCTTGTCTATATATCGCCGATCCTTTATCGTCGCTGGGTCGAAATCCTGGAACTCCCTCCCTAACAGCACTGTGGGAGCACCTTCACCACACGGACTGCAGCGGTTCAAGAAGGCGGCTCACCGCCACCTTCTCGAGGGGCAACTAGGGATGGGCAATAAATGCCGGCCTTGCCAGCGACACCTGCAACCCGGGTGTTAGATCAAGGTAATTTCAGTGGACCACACTGATCTGAGGTCAACACACCAAAATTAAAGTTTGCGAGTCCAGTGGTAATAAAGGGGGTGGGTACATCTGCTGCGGTATAAAGCCAGCCATTTTGAACATGCTTGTTAGTCGGATAAAGGAAGTCAAACAGTGTAAATCAAGAGATGCAATAAATCGACTATTTAAAACTTACCACCGGACTCGCAAACTTTAATTTTAGTGTGTTGACCTCAGATCAGTGTGGTCCACTGAAATTACCTTGATCTAACACCGGGAATTAATAAAAAATATCTGATTTACATAAGAAATATGAGCACAAGTCAGACACACGGCCCCTCGAGCCTGCTCCGCCATTCAATGAGATCGCGGCTGATCATCGACCTCAACTCCACTTGGCCGCCCAATCCCCATATCCCTCGATTCCCCGAGAGTCCAACAATCTATTGATCTCAGCCTTGAATATACTCAACGACTCAGCCTCCACAGCCCTCTGGGGCAGAGAATTCCAAAGATTCACCAAAGTCAAGAAATTTCTCAGCTCAGTCCTAAATAGCCGACCTCTTATCCCGAGATGATGACCCCTACTTCTAGACTGTCCAGCCAGGGGAAACAGCCTCTCGGCATCTACCCTGTCAAGCCGTATAATAATTTTATACGTTTCAGTGAGATCACCTCTCATTCTTCTAAACTCCAGAGAGTATAGGTCCAATCTACTCAATCTCTCCTCATAGGACAGTCCTCTCATCCCAGGAATCAGTCTAGTAGCCTCTTACTGTGTGTCCTGGATATACTTAGTACTTGTTAAGGTGCCTTCTACCTCTGCAAGGTAAAGATTACAACGAGAGAGGACAAAGAGAATCTTCTTCTGACTAATCAACAAGAATTTAAGAGATGCTGAGAGAATCTGCCGAGAGATGTGCCAAGCACCTTATATAGCTGGTATTCCTTTTGGACAGCTGAGGGAGCTATTATTTGCTGTAAAGGACAATGTATTCAGAGTCTGAGACAGCTTTCCTGCCCAGTGCCGAGAGTAGGTGGTAAATACGCTAGCTTCTTACCCGCGAGTTCTTGCTGTTGCGCACGGGAGTGGAGTGGCTGTACACAGGACAACCTTTCTGAGAGCTATCTGAACCCTTCTCCAGCACACTTTCCCCGTCCGTGGCCTTCGGGCAGAGCGGCAGCCGCTTGCGTAGCGCCGGCGAGCTGGTAGGAGTGCTCCTTGCGGAGTTACTGGCAGTGCAGCTGTGGAGAGAATGGGAACAGTTAACGGAGCTGGATT